>NW_006399862.1:7283579-7298638 GCF_000299155.1 Elephantulus edwardii
TGAGTCATTATATAGAAAGGAATTGGCAGATACAGAGGAATTTAAGGAAATATCATATGAGCAAGAGCCTATGGTGATGATGTCATTACCAAATATTTTTTCCCAGTCTGTTGGTTTCCTTTTCACCCTGTTGGAGAAGTATTTGTATGTGCATAGGGATTTGTTTCTTAGAAGGTCCTATTCATCTATTTTACCCTCTCCGGGTTCTAGATTTTTCAGGATGCTTGAAAGAATGTTCATGTTGTGGATTAGGACTTCTAGAGGTCTCCCAAGCTTTTCTCTAATGACGTTCATTGTCCTTGGTTTTACTCTTAGGTCATTGATCCACTTTGAGTTGATTTTTGTGTGAGGTGTGGATCTTGCTTTAGTTTTCCAATTTTGCCAACACCATTTGTTAAAGAGGCTGTCATTTCCCCATTTAACGGATTTCATCTCCTTGTCAAAAATTAGTTGGCCATAGGAAGATGAGTTGATTTCTGGGTTCTCTGTTCTATTCAATTGATCTATGTGTCTGTCATTGTATAAGTACCACATTGTCTTAACCACCACAGCTGTGTAGGATTTGAGATCAGGAGTGAGATGCCTTCTACCTTGTCTCCCCTTTTCAGGAGTGCTTTGCCTATTTGGGATCTCTTTTCATTACAGATAAAATTGGAAATTGCCTTTTCCATCTCGTTGAAAAGTGGAATTGGTATTTGTATTGAAATGCCATTGAACTTGTAGATTGCCTTTGGTAGAATTGTCATTTTCACAATACTGAGTCTTCAATCCACGAACATGATATATTCTTCCATTTCTCCTGGTCTCTTTTTGTTTCTTGTACTAATGTTTTGTAATTTTCTTTTAATAGATGTTTTGTGCACTATGTTATTGAAAGAGAAGTCTATTGCTTTTTGTTGCTCTAAGGTGGCATTGAGTCACACATGAGTCACACATGACACATCTGAACCCTGCTCCATCCTGTGTCATCCTTATCATCTCTGACATTCTTGAGCCCATTACTGCAGTCACTGTATTGATCTTGCTGAGGGGCTTTCTTTCCTTTGTGGACCAACCACCGTTCTAAGCATGATGTCCCTTTCCAAGGAATAGCCCCTCCTAGCAATATGCCCAAAGAATGTGAAGCAAAGCTTTATTATCTTTGCCTCCAAAGAGCACCGTGACTGCACCCTCTTCTAGACGTATTTGTTCTCTTGGCTGTCCATAGGATGTTCAGTACTTTTCTCCAGCACCACAGCTCAAAGGCATTAATTCTTCGATCATCTTTATTCATCATCCAGTTCTCAGATTCATAACAAGTGTGGGGAGCTCTGTGGTCTAGTGGCAAGAAGCTGCACTGCAATTTCCGAAGGTGTCCGGTTCGAGTCCACCAGATGCTCTATTGGAGAAGAAGGGGCAATCTCCTCCTGCGCCAGTCGGATCTGATTTGACAGTATACAACAAGGGGGGGAAAACTAAATAAAGGAAAAAGAAACAAGAAATAACTATTACTTGGTTGAAGTTGAGTCACAGGGTGATTTTAAGGTAACTAAGGGCTATAGAAGATAAACAAGTAAATATAGAATTACCCAAGCTACAAAGTAATTAGTACTATGCATATCCATTCTCCTAGAAAACAAACTGTCAGAGAGGTCTCACAGTTTAGGAGGCTCCTTTCAATCTCTCTCCTGTGGTTCTGGAGGAAGGTCTTTGTCTCTGAGTTTCTGCTCCAGGACCCTATACCCACGGCCCAATTTTTTTTTTAAATCCTTAATGACGCTGACCATCTCCTCTAAGACACTATCTCTACTTCTCTGCTGGGTTTGATAATTCATTGCAATGGCATACAGAAATCATAGGTATATTCCTGCTTATGGGATTTGTTAGAGTAGTAGTTGTACATTGTTGAGTCAAAATTGACTGCTGACTCGCCAAAAGGTCTTCAGGGGCAGTAAATTGCATGAGAGGAGACTGTTTATCTTTCTCGCTTGAAGCAACTGGTTGATTCGAACCATGTGTCTTTGAGTTGGCAGTGCAACTCCTTACCACTAAGCCCTATTAGGATATTAACAGGTTACAATGTAGGATCCAGATCTACCTGGATCAGATAGTTCCTGAGCAGGAACGACTCAGGACACCATTCTTCAGCCAGGACAGCTTTCTGGGGCCTTGGCTGCAGGCAGGCCCTCTGTTGCTGCGTCTTGCTCAGACCTGACCTCTGCCCTGCCCAGCAGCTGCTGCAGTTTCTCAGCTCATCGATAAGTGCCCAGGAGAACCCCACTCTTCCAGGAAGTCTCTTGCCCAAAGGAATTCAGCTTTTTTGCTCCATTCATCATCCAGCCCACAAGCACAGCCTCCAGTGTCACTCAGGGATCCTGAGTCCAAACATGTGGTCTGTTCCTGACTTTTCTTCTGGATGATAGTGATTCTCTCCTTTTTTAAATTGATGCTAGCAGGATGTCAAAACTGACCCACCACCTTGGTAAGCCCCAGGTGCTTTCTTTCATTAATCCTACTGCTGCAAGTGTTCTGGGGGGCCTTATTTATATCATTAGCAGATTATCCAATCCCTGGTGGAGTCCCATGTACCTTATTTGCATTCCTGTTGGTAGGTGCTGTCAAGCCGACACCAAATCATAGCGATTCTCTGCACACAGAATGCAGCCCTGCCTAACAGCATGCTGCTCTCATGTTCTCCACTGTGCTTAAACCCATTGTTGCAGTCACTGTGCCAATCTATCTTGTTAAGCATCTCCCTCCCCTCCGACTATTTTTCCAATAATGATGTCATTTTTAGGGTCTGATCTCTCTTGATCACATGCCCAGAGTATGGGAGACGAGGTCTCACCGTTTTTACTTCTATGGCCCACTGGCTGTACCTTCTTCCAAGACAGACTCATGTTCTCTTTTGGCAACCCATGGTACATTCAGCATTCTCCAACAACATCACAATTGGAAGGCCTTGATCAGTCCTTGGTCTTCTTTATTCATTGTCCAGCTTTCATATATGTAGAAGCAATTGAAAATACCATGGCTACATGTCTTTCAGATGACATCCGTACACTTTAGCACTGGAAAGAGTCCTTTGGCAGCAGATTTACCCAATACATCAAGCCATTTGATTTCTTAATTGCCACTTTCATCAGTGTTGATTATGAATCTAAGTAAAATGAAATTCCCTGAGGACATCAGTATTTTTTTCCATTTGTCATGATGTAATCTAATTGTGAAGATTTTTATGTTCTTGGTGTTGAGGTATAGTCCATACTAAAGGCTGTAGTCTTCACTGATCCATCTCAGTCATTTCACACACTTTATAAGACCATCACTAGAAAGGACATTATAACAGTAATTATCTGTATTGCATCTCCCCATTTTCTGATAGTGGGATGACAGAGGGTGAATACAATATCAAAAACAACTGAGAATTCTAAAGCAGACCTTTAATTCCCAAAGTTACCCAAGGGGTGCTGTCATCACTGCTCCCCAGTGCAGGCTCCTGCTATGTCCTGGGTGGCCTCATTCTCTTCTCACTCTAAAGATGTTGCTTGAGAGGAAGGAAGGTAAGAAATGAGAAGATAAAGGAGGACAGATGTGCAATCAGGTGTGAAATGCGTTTTTCTTGATAGAGCTTTTGCTTGACTTTGAAATTTAATCAGGTTTTTTTTAGGCATCTTGATGGAGCCGAGTTTTTACCATTATACCTGCATTTCTTTGCCTAAGGATTTCTGTTAGCATCATACAATAAAAATACCTCGGGGTTCCAAATGTCTACCTAGCAGAGGGCAACAAATCAATGATAGTGATAAAGAGTGATGGGACTGAAAAACATACATACCTCTGACCACAGGGGAACTGCTGATCAGCCAGGCCAGTTGTTTGGAAGCTGGGATATGAGTCTTGTAATTGCTGCCCCCCTCCCCTAGCTAGAAGCCAGTATTTTCATAAAAATGTTGTAACTTTTAAAGTGTTAGCAACACAAGAGGGCCAAACTGAACATATCTGTGGGGTGGACACCATTCATGGGCTGTCAGTTGGCAACCTTTGTGTTAGACTTTATTGTTCACTGGGCACCTCACAAAGAAGTTATTACGTCCTTACTAGTAGGTCGAAAGTTGAGTTGGTATCTAAAAGGTCAACAGTTTGAATCTGGAGAGAAAGTGGGCTCCCATTAAGATTTATAGCCTTGGAGCCCCAATGGAGAATTGCCAAATGTCAGACTGATTCCTACTCACTAAGCCACCAGAGCTCCTCCAGCAAAGGTAGGCAGTTCAAATCTACCAGTTGCTCTGTGGGAAAAAGAAGAACAATTTCCTTCCATGTGATTTACAGATCCTGAAAACTGGAAGATAAGTTGTGAATAAGGTTCCGACTAGATGGCAATAAATGTGTTTTCTAAGTTTTCCTGTTTGAAAGGCAAGAATTTTACCCTTGAATCAATGTTACCTCCTAAATGAAAACAACTTAATGGTGTTTTTTTCTTGAGTTCTTGGTTAAGCAGATTTCTGGACAACTACAAGGGAGCTCTGATAGCTGAGTGGGAAGGAGTTGTGCTGTCAACACAAAGGCACTAAGTTCAAATCCACCAGCTGCTCTGTGGGAGAAAGATAGGCAATCTCCTCCCAAGAGTTTTATTGCCTTTGAAAACCTGCTGGAGGGTCAGCAATTCAATAGTTTTGAATTGATGGACTAAGGATGACAGAAGAAGAATCGATGCCTTTGAGTTGTGCTGCTGGAGAAGAGTGTTGAATATTCCAGCTGACTGCCAAGAGAACAAACACGTTTGCCTGGAGAGAGTAAAAACCATGTTGTTCCTTAGAGGCGAGGATTTTGAAGCTCCTTTTCACATACTTTGGGCATGTTGCCAGGTAGAACTGGTCCTTGGAGAAGGACATCATGCTTGGAAAGGTGAAGGGACAGTGCAAGAAGGGAAGACTCTGAATGAGATGGATTGACACCATGACTGGGATAATGGGATTAGGTGTGTCAAAGACAGTGAGCCTGGTTCAGGATTTGGCAGGGTTCAGGGCTGGTGTGCACAGGGCCATTATGAGTTGCGGGCAACTTGACAGCACATAACAACAACAACAAATAGACAACCTCTAGGCAAAATTATTTTAGTCTTGTTTCATTTTCTTCAAAAGTATTTTATAGCACATTACATTAGCTTATTTATCAATGTGTCATTGATTTGCCGTGAACCTGCTTACAGCCCTCAGGTGGGCAGGAAACAGGATCATTCCTGACTCCATGGGTTGGTAAATGTTCCCATCTCTTTAGGAGCTTATTGCATTTCTCCTCCTCACTTCTGCCAAAGGACAGGTGTTTCTACTTCCGGAAAGAAGAGAAGCACAGCCCGCAGTGATGGAGACCCTCCAGATGTGCACAAGAAGCTGCCGTCCAGTGCTGGAGAGGACCGAGCCATGCTCCTGGGGTTTGCAATGATGGGCTTCTCTGTACTAATGTTCTTCTTGTTTGGAATAACCATCCTGAAGCCTTTCATGCTCAGGTAAGGGGGGCGGGGGGAAGTCACTGGTTCCAACTCAAACCAGTGCCAGGCTCAGTGGTGAAGGAGAGAAGGCTGGGTTTTGGTCTGTCCAACCTCAGCTCTCCTGGCTGCAACCTAGGGCAGGGAAGACAGAAGTGCTGTGTCTTCTCTCAGTGGGAAAAGTGAGGAAAGCTTGGTGTTCAAGCTGCTCAATAGTAATATCCCCTCTCTTTCCTTTTACTAGTTTCCTCATTAAATACAAGGGAGTTCTGGGGGCCTAGTTCATAGGCAGCTGTGCTGCTTACCCAAAGGGAACCTCTCTGGTGGCTGGAATCCATCAACAACTCTGTGGGATAAAGATGGGCAGTCTCATCTTCCGACTTGATGGCAATGAGTTTTGAGTTTTTATGAAATATAAAAACTCTGTATATGATATGCCAAATATATTCTGTGTTGTCTTCTATTTAAACATACGGCAACCAAGATGCCATTATTTTATTATTTTAATTTGCATTTTGAGAATGAGAAAGGTACAGCTCAGAAAGGTCAAGCAACTTGCCTTAAGTCACAGTCACTAAATAATAATTTTATCACTCTACTGTAACACTCATTGCCTCCTAATTTCTCACTGAAGTCTTCTGTGGTGTGACAGTGTGACATTTTTTTTACAAGGGCAGGACAGAAACGATTGAATTTCAGAGGATAGTTCGTGCACCATGAGGTATTTTGAGGAAGAGAAGAGGTATCAGGTAAAAGCAGAGCATTTTGACTCTGGAAAGACAGAGAGCCATATAAAGACTAGAAAGATTGGGAAGAGCGAGACTGGAGTCCTGTGAGGAAAAAAGATCATGGATGAAGAAGTCAATAGTTTGCTTTTATTATTTATCTCCTAGCTTGTCTGGATTGCTACTGTTAGTACAATTATGTGGAGGTCAGTACTACTACAACACACAGTGCTGTTGTTGAAGGATCCCAGGGATATTTTCTTTCTGCAATTAGAACTAGGAAAAATTTGTGCTGATCAGTTTACGTTTATTCAATATAAACCTGTTGTTGTTGATGTTATGTGTCATCGAGTCGCTTGCAACTTATAGTGATCCTATGTACAAGAGCCCTAAATGCCGCTCTATCCTGTGCCAACCTCACCGTCTCAAACACACTTATTCCCACCACTCCACTCATAGAATCGATTCATCTCATTGAAGGTCTTCCTCTCCGTCGCCGCCCCTCCACACTGCCAAACATGATGTCCCTCTCCAAGGACCCGTCCCTCCTTGCAACATGCCCAGAGTATGTCAGATGAAGCTTCAGAATCCTTGACTCCAAGGAGCATTCCAGCTTCACCTTCTCCAGGACAAACCTATTTGTTCTCCTAGCAGTCCATGGTATATTCAACACTCTTCTCCAGCACCACAGCTCAAAGGCATCAATTCTCTTTCTAGCATCCCTAGTCACTGTCCAACTTTCTGATGCATAGCACATAATTGCGAAGACTATAGCCCAGATCAGGCACACCTTAGTCTCCAGCCTGACTTCATTGCTCTTCAGTACTCTTGAGAGGTCCCTCACAGCTGACTTTCCCAATGCAATTCATCTCTTGATTTCCTGGATGCTGTTATCAAGAGTGTTGATTGTGGAGCCAAGCAAACTAAAACTATCTCAATCTCTTCACCATCCATACTGATGTTGCCAATTGGCCCAGAGGTGAGAATCTTTGTTTTCTTGATGTTGAGCTTCAATCTATATAGGAGGCTGCAGTCCTTGACCCGCAGCAAGCGCTTCAGGTCCTCCTCAGTTACAGCAAGCAGGGTTGTGTCATCTGCATAACGCAGATTGTTGATGACTCTTCCACCAATCCTGATGCCACATTCCTCCTCGTACAGACCAGCGTCTCTGATGATCTGTTCTGCATACAGATTGAAAAGGTATGGAGACAGAATACATCCCTGACGGACCCCTTCTTGATTTTGAACCATCCAGTATCTCCCTGCTCTGTTCTGACGATTGCCTCTTGGCCCAAGTATAGGTTTTGCATTAGCACAATCAAATGTTCTGGGATTCCCATTCTTCTCAGAGTCAGCCACAGCTTGTTGTGATCCACACAGTCAAAAGCCTTTGCATAGTCAATGAAGCACAGATAGACATTCTTCTGGTATTCTTTGCTTTCTGCCAAGATCCATCTAACATTAGCTATAATATCCCTAGAACCATGACCTCTTCTAAATCCAGCCTGCACATCTGGCAGTTCTCTGCTGACATATTGTTCCAAATGTTTTTGGATAATTTTCAGCAGAATCTTGCTTGCATGTGATATTAATGATATTGTTCGATAATTTCCACACTCTGTTGGGTCACCTTTCTTTGGAATGGGAACAAATATCGATCTTTTCCAGTCCGTGGGCCAGGTGGCTGTCCTCCAGATTTCTTGGCACAACTTAGTGAGCACATCCAGGCCAGTGTCTGTTTTTTGAAATAAGTCAATTGGTATGCCATCAACTCCTGGAGCCTTGTTTTTTGCCAATTCCTTCAGAGAAATTTGACCTTCCTCCTTCATCACCATAGGCTCTTGCTCATATGTCATTTCATTAAATTCTTCTGTGTCAGCCAATTCCTTCTGATACAGTGACTCTGTGTATTCCTTCCACCTTCTCTTGATACTTCCTGGATCATTTAACATTCTACCCAAAGTATCTTTAAGTATTGCCATCCATGGCTTGAATTTGTTTTTCAGCTCCTTCAGCTTAAGAAACGCTGAGCGAGTTCGGCCCTTTTGATTTTCTGACTCGAGCTTTCTGCACATTTCATTATAGTATCTTGCTTTGTTGTCCTGGGTGGCCTTTCGAAATTTTCTGTTTAGCTCTTTGATTTCTCGGTTTCTTCCTTTAGCTTTGGCTTCTCAGCGCTCTAACACAATATTCAGTCTCATCTGACATCCATCTTGGTCTTTTCTTCTTTTTCAGCCTTTGTAATGATCTTTTGCATTCTTCATGGTATTTTCTTGATATCCTCCCAGAGCTATGGTCATTTACTTCATTGCTTTGGCTCAGAAACCAACTTTGAGGCCTAATTGTAGTAACTCTACAGGTGAACAGTGCAATATACTGTGAACTATGCCATCAGCGCTCCTACTAGGAACTACTGGATCATATGGGCTGAACTATACTAGGAACTACTGGATCGTATTGGCTAAACTATACATGCTATGTCTCTTCAGTCCTGTTTCATTCTAATTTTCTACTCTCCTTTTCCTATTATTTCATTTTCAGCAATTAAAAAAAAATCTTGTTCATTACAAATGCCTATAGAAATGAAACTAATAATTTATGTATATACCAAGGATGGACACAGGTTGGTCAAATTACTTTTTACAGTGTGTTATATTTGGGAAATTATTTGAGGATAACTTCTACAAGCTGGCACCAAACTCTTGGTCCTATTTAAATATTAGTTTTCTAAACATTTCAAGAAATAGTTTGGAGAAGTAATTCCATTAATCTTTAAGAGAGAGATTAGGTCTCTCTTGCCATGTGATCTTGTCCAGCTTACAAGAGTAATTTTACTTCATATAAGATGATAGATGGTAACTCACACATAGTCCATTCCCCAGTTCCTCCTTGTTCAATCAAATGATAACAGTTTATTTCTCTGCTATAGACTGAATGACATACACACTGAATGCTGTTGAAAGGACATGCTTATTTTTTTCAGCTCTGTGTTCTAGTTCCACCTAAACACTTGGGCCTGAAAAGAACATTCCCTCTGGAGTTTCTTGAAGTCTTTAGGAAGAGTAAAGATCGTATTAGTACTTACCTAGGAGCTTAAATTCTAACACAGGTCAACAGGCAATATTTTTGTATTGTACAAAATACAATAGAAAGTTGCCTACACTAAAGCAGGGGACTCTGGCGTCTTAGTGGTGAGGAATAATGATGCCAACCCACAGGTGCTCTGTTTGAATACACTAGCTTCTCTGAAGGAGGAGGATGGGCACTCTCCTTCCGAGCAGTTCACTACTGAAAATCCACTGGAGTGTCAGCCAGGAGCCAGTTTCAACTTGATGGCACATAACAACAACAGAAACAAGATGTAGGTCCTGATCTCAAACCAGTTTCTCAGGAGTCAGATGCAATTGTCCCTAATACCATGTATCTAGAACTATGCTTCATATTTTTTAAATGACTGATTTTTACTGAGAGCAAAACACGGTAAGTATTTAATGAGAGATTCCTTTTTTTTTTTTTTATTTGTGTTTGCCCTTTTAGAAGCAGAGTGAGAATATGGAACTGTACCTTTTGTCAGACACGAAGGGTTCTGCAGTTGGACTACTTCTAAAGGTCTATCCTACTCAGGTCAAGTCAGTGGGTGTATCTTTGGCATTAAGGATGTTGAGATGTTCAACACTGAGTTTTGGTGGATACTCTGGTGGCACACTGTAGAAAGCTGTGCTGCTGACCCAAACCCCAGGCCCCTCTGGGTGTTTGAATTCACCAACAGCTCCTGGGAGAAAGGTGGGCAATCTTTTACTGTGAGATTTATAGCTTGCTGAGGTGATAATGATAGTGATTTGAGGTTTTTTTGACAATTATATAAGACTATTTTTGCTTACAGTTCTCCAAATACCTGTATTTGTTATATGTGACAATGCTAGTGAGGTATTCAATTGGGGTTCAAGTCAGACCCACTGAATTGGAATCTCTAGGAGTGAAACTTCAGACTCCGTAGCTTAACAAACTGCACAGGTGTTTCTAAAACTTGAAAACCACTGGTCTGAGTAAGGATTGATGCTGTTGAAAATAGGCCTGTGGGTGCAGAACTGAGATGGAATTTGGCAATTTGCTTCTGTTTATCCCCTCCATTCTGTGTTACATTTCTAAAATGGAAATAGACAAATGTCTTGTGCTGCTAGGTTAGACATAGAGAACTCTATTTCCTAGATAGTGAAGAACGTTTATTGTTTTCAAATTGAAGTACTCAGAGAGAAGAATCCAACTGCACGATTCTCTACACGCACATCATGGACGACTGGCCGGACTGTGCGTTCACCTGCGGGGTGGACTGCCACGGTCAGGCCAAGTACCCTTGCCTCCAGGTGTTTGTGAACCTCACGCACTCCGGGCAGAAGGCTCTCCTATATTACAATGAAGAAGCTGTGCACATCAATCCCAAGGTAATGTAACGCTTGCCTTCTCTCCCCCCTTCTCACAGTCATCGAGTCAGAACCGACTCATAACTGATCCTCTAGCATGTTTTCCAAACTTGTAAATGTCATCAGAGAAGAATGCCCATCTTCCCCCCGCAAAGCACCTAGTAGATTTGAATGGCTGGAGAGGCATGGCCTTTGGGTTAGTAACCCAACTCCCTATGAACCGTTGCCAGCATAAAGGTCAGGTAATTAAAGGGTCACAATGGCAGCAACCTCTCATGCCAGGCTATGCCCAGGAGGACACAATGCCCAAGAGCAGGGAAGTATCACTTGCCCCGTGCCTGTGATCTCATAGCTACTGAGCGACTTACAAGAGTAATTTTGCTCCATAATAGATGCCCTCCCAGCCCTGAATATCCTTCCCACACCCTCCCTGCACCACCCCAACTCCTCAGTGTTCAGGTCAAGGTAAATGAAGCAAAAACCAGCCTGAGGAAATGACAGACAATGACAACAAGCATCATCCCATTCCACATTACACCAAAATGTCAAAATGGACTCACAGCCCACCGTATGGCAAGCAAGGAATGGTCTTTATAAAAGAAATTTAAGGGATTTAAAAAAAAAAAAATCACTTCGTTGATTCATATGATGATATAAAGGAGTGGGCTAGTGTTGGGCTTCTAACAAAAAGGATGGCAGTTTGAATCCAGCAGCTGATCTAAGGGAGAAAGATGGGTGATAAGGATTTGTCGTTGTTGTTGTTAGGTGCTGTAGAGTTGATGACCACTCACAGCGAAGCTGTGAGCACAGATGACCCTGCCTTGTCCTGTGCCATCTTCATCACCTCTGCCACGTTCGTGCCCATTGTTACAGTCTCTGTAAAGAGTTACAGCCCTGAAACCAGGTGGAGGCTTTCAGCAGCAGTGGGTCTAAAAGTGAAGGCAGATTAGTTAACATCTATTTTGTTGTGTTTAAGTAAACATTAACTTCCACCTGATCCTGAAAAGATTAACAGCCTTTGAGAGCTGATGGAGGGCTGCTATGACTCAGCATGGCCTCCACAGCAGTGGGTTGTCCTGAGTGCGGTTCATTTTTAAAGCCGCAGGCATTTTTGTAGACCCTTGGCACAGTGTTTATAGTGCCTAACAGGCATGGCCTCAAGATCTAGAAGAAACCACGACTTGATAGAGCTATCTTCTCTACATCGGTGTTGCCTTCCAGGAGCCATAGCCAGGCAGGCCTGCCTTCTGGGACCAAGGGCAAAAGCTTCCGGGTTTTCTTTAAGGGAAAGCTCTCACTACTAGAGACAAAGAGATCAGAAGCATCAGTTGGTGGTGTTAGGTGTGGTTGTTAGGGGCTATAGAGGCCACCTAATGTGCTCTTTTGTTAGGTGCCATGGGGGCCACTATGGCGCACAGCCATGCTATGAAGAGCAGATCACAGATCTGCCATGACCTGTCCTGTGCCATCTTCATCATCTCTGATCTACTTGAGCCCATTGTTACAGTCACCATGTCAATCCATCCTGCTGGGGGTCTTTCTTTCTCTGACCCTCCACCTTTCACAGCATGACATTTTTTTCCCTAAGGACTGACCTCTCCTGATAAGCCCAAAGCATGTGAGATGAAGTTTCCCCATTCTTGCATTTAGGGGGCACCCTGCTTACACTTTCTCCAAGGCATTAGTATTTTTGATTGGAAAAGGTTCTTTGGGTTGCTTTTTAGTCAGGGCCTTTAAGAAATTGTTGCTTCTGCAACGACAGAATTCCTTCCCAAAACCCTGTCTAGCCCCTGGGAATGGCCATCTTGCTCATTACTCTTCTGCCTACCCTTCACCTTGAGGTACATAATACTTTTATCATCTTATATTATTGAAAAACAAAACCAGAAAACCAAGGCTAGTTGACTCCCATTCATGGTACCCACCTGCATGTGCTGGAGGACTGTGCTCTATGGGGTTTTTAGTGTCTAATTTTCCACAAGTAGAGCAAGCAGTAGGTCTTTCTTCTGTGGTGTTTTTGGGTGGATTTGAACCTCCAACTTTTCAATAAGCAACCAAGTGCACTAACTATTTGCACCACCTAGAGAGTCCTCTGAAGTTGAAATTCCCCACTTAGAGCCTCAAGCTGGAGTTCTTTCAGAATGCAAACCATCACTTAAACATCGCTGACAGTACCTTTACCTTTCTCCTTCATATTCCCAGTGCTTTTATACACCTAAGTGCCACCGAGACAGGAATGATCTGCACAACAGTGCTATGGACATAAAGAAATTCTTCGACCACAAAAACGGGACCCCCTTTTCCTGTTTCTACAGTCCAGACAGCCAGTCGGAAGATGTCATTCTCATAAGAAAGTACGACCAAATGGTTATTTTCCACTGTTTATTTTGGCCTTCACTGACCCTGCTAGGTGGTGCCCTGATTGTTGGCATGGTGAGACTGACACAGCACTTGTCCCTACTCTGTGAAAAATACAAGACTGCTGTCTGAAGGGAGGAAGGCCACAAAGCACCTTACAGAGAGCAGAATCAGTACCAACAGTGTGATATGGAGAGGGATGAAAAGCACAAGGGGAGTTGTAAGATGATGGCCAAATTCAAGTCTTGTCCTTCAGCTTAGGACCAAATTATGCCTGCTAGCAAAGTCGCCATGCAGGCAGCAATTCCAGTATCATAGCTGCTCATGGGAAAGTAGAATTTTAAAATCCTCATTATGTATTCTATTATTTCTATGGATACATGCAAACTTAACTGTCTTCTTACTCCAAAACTCTTTCCCTATGAGCCAAAAGCAGCACATTTCTGCTCTCACATGGCAGAATGAGCGCAGGGCAATATTGTGTTATGTAATGTTAGCTCGCCTTAGAATCTGTCAGTGTGTTAATCTAACCTATTGAGCGTTGACCCACACCATCCTAACTCCATACAACTAGTCCACATGAAAACATTTCTCAAAAAGAAAATGTGAGGAGCAGTTCACTCACTGCAGGAAGATAAAAATCTGCTAATTTAAGAAAATGCAGCCCTGCCATATCTATTATAATTTGTTCTTTCTTCTCCATTCATGGTAGAGGAATGTTGCTGCCTAGAACATTCACTAAGTTTGGAGTTATTTATATTTAACCTTGCCTTAAACCATGTAATTTTTCTTTCGGCAGCATCTTTCTAGTTAATTATGCTTTTCATAAGCTCATTTTGTTCTTTATGCTCATTCTGGTGGGGGTGGGAGAAGTGACTAGAAATATGCCGTGAAAGTGGGGGAATGATGCTGGAAACCAATGCTCATATCAGATAATCTGTATGGTAGAGAAGTCCCACATGAATAGTCAACAATTGTCTTTTAATTAATGAATCAACTTTGTTATTAAATACTATTATAAGCCTCTCTCAACAAGTGCTTTCTGGGCTAATTAAATCGAATATTGTTCTAAATTTGTTTTCTAAGCATAACGTGTCTCTTCTTCTTGGGATGAACCAATCACACACTATCCGAATAGAAAACAGTAATAATTGAAATATGCATTTGTGGCTTCAACTTAATGGGCTTGAAACTGTTGGGGGGGGGGATCCCAAGCATTGTACATAGTTCGATGGACACCAGACTTCTAGGATTTGGAATAGATGAGCCTAAGAGAGAGACACATTATGCTTGGAGAACAAAGTGTGTCTGGAAAATATTGTTTCAAAGTAACTTAAACCATTTGGCAAGTACAGTCTAAGAGAGGATCTGCTTAATTGCATAGATGATGCCTATGAGCATTACTGATCAAAGAAAAGCCCAGACACACCTTTCTCAAAGTTTATATTAAAGCAGACTAGTTTGCTTTTAGCCTAGCTTCACTTTTGAGTTTTGGTCTTCAGTGGACTTGGGAAAAAAAGTGTGTTTATATACATTGAACACAGAACTGATGCCTTTGTGAAGAATACTGAATATGTGGACTGCCTACAGAGTGGCCCAATCTGTCTAAGAAGAAGTGCGACCAGGGTATTCTGTATGGCCAAGGATGGTGAGACGTCATCTCGAATACGCTGGGCATGTTATCAGAAAGGGCCAGATTCTGGACAAAGCATCATGTTTGGTGAAGTACAAAGTCAGCAACAAGGACCTCTAATAAAATAGATGGACACAGTGACTAACGTTCTGCACAGGGATTGAGGATGGTGCATGACTGTGTAGGGTTTTGTCCTGTTGTACACTGGGTTGTTGTTAAGAGCTGACTTGCAGCACTTACAATGTACTACTGCCATTTTTTTTTTGTGTGTATAGGAAGTTAATATTTGAACATATATTTCTCTAATAAATGTCCGTTATGCCCTGTACTGGGGCATAAAAACTGCAATGAGGGTTGCAGAGTGGAATATATTTGGGGGTAGGGGGTGGGGTTTGGGGAGGTGCGGGGGGTATTGTGTACCAATGAGGGAGTTTTTCTTTTGCTTTTCAAGGAGA
>NW_006399862.1:7335901-7344299 GCF_000299155.1 Elephantulus edwardii
TAGAACAGCTTAATTCAAATTGTACACTTGTGGGTTGGTAGTGCAACTCCTCCCACACTAGGCCACCAGAACTCCCTAGCACTAGATACAGTGCCATTATTTTATAACTGTTAGTTGCCTCTGAGTTGGTTCCAACTCACAACTGCTTTATGCGTAACAGAAAGAAATGTATAGTCTGTTGTGATTCATTAAGCTTTTCACTGTTTGATTTCTGGAGACCACCAAGTCCTGATCTTAGTTTAGAAGCTGTGCTGAAATCTGTCCACCACAGGTGATCCTGCTGAGGTCTGAAATACCAGTGGTACAGCTTCCAGCGTCAGAGCAAAACATAAGCCACTGCAGTGTAAGCAACTGACAGACGTATGCTGGACCATGAAAAGTAAGAAAAGAACTCTCTAATATTTTTTTTTCCTTTTCAAGCAGTGATAATGAAAACAGTAGAAATATCCATTCAGTTTGACTGCTAATTTGTACTTTCTTGCCTTTTGGTATTTGATGACTAAAAAATTGGGGCTCCTTCTCCCTTTTACTAGAGATAAGCAAAAACATCAACTAAAGAGATTTGACAAATTACTCTGTGAGGTTAATCTACTTCCTAAACAACATGCCTCTGGAAACTGTATGAACTTTGATAAATGATGATAGTTATAGAAAGGCTTCAGATCTTTTGTTCACAGGATTGCTATGAGTCGTACTCTACTTGACAGCAATCAACAAGAAGTTAGTAATGCTTACAGGACAGAACAGCACTAACTTCTGTTATGATAAGTCTTCCAAAGCTGTAAATCTTTCTAAGCAGATTAGCCCCATCTTTCTTCAATAGAACAATCTGTGGGTTAGAAGTGTCATCCTTTTGCCATCATATAGGAATACGGGGCTTTAACCACTGCACCACTAGGGCATCAAGAATAAAGGTTTAGGGATCAGAAAAGCTCATGAAAAACTATTCGCATTTCATACTCAATTTTATGATGCTTATGTTCGCTAGACTCCAAATGACTAAAGAGAGTATTTCAACATGTAAGTAAGAGTTCATTTTAAACTTGGAAATATAATACTAATTCACTACTAGTAAGTGATGAATAATAGGGACTAGGGTAAAACTCATTTAAAAAAATGTACAGCTATACCATATTTGTACTTATGGGACTGGATTAGTTTATTCAGGGTAATGCTCTCCAGTCTCTCCCAAGTTAGGTAGTGATTTACGAAATTATTACTCCTGCATGCTTTGTAGTATTTCACTGTATGATAATTTCTCAATCCATTAGATTGTGGCTGGACATCTGGGCTGTTTCCATGTTCTTGCGATGATGAATAATGCTGCTATGAACACTGGTGTACAAGTCCCCAGTTGTGCCACAGTTCTCATTTTCTCAGGGTATATTCCAAGTAGTGGATTAGCTGGATCAAATGGAATATCTATGCTCAGCTTTTTGAGGAAGCTGAACATAGAAATTCCAAACTGCCTTCCAGAGTGTTTGTATCATTTTACAATCCCACCAACAATGTGTAAGAGTTCCTATCTTGCCACATCGTATCTAACATTTATTACTTGTTGTCCTATTAAACCGTGCCACTGCTACTGGAATAAGATGGTATCCATTATTGTAGAATGTGTATGAGGATCCAAGGGGGCAAGTGGGAGCAGAGGGGCAAGGATGAGGAGAGGGGGAATAATCATAGGGTTGCAGAATTTTACAGGTAAAGGCAGAGATAGGTAAAGGAAATGAGAAAGATCTGGTGTGAAAAACCAAAGTATAAGAACTTTGTAAGTAAATAAGTATAAAAATAAAATTTTATTTAAATAAAAAAAATACCAAAAAAAGTATAGCTGGCTGTAAAAGAAGACAAGGAAGAGAAAGAAGAGGGAATTAACATTTTTTTTGGCCCTCCCTTGTTCCCTTATCTTTATCTCATGCACTTTACTTCTCACAACAGCATTATCAAGAAAGTACTATTCCAATTTTACAGATGAAAATAAATCTCAAAAGCCTAAATAATATAAATAATTTGACGTTACATAGAAGAGACAATGTAGCTTTGGATGTAAATTTTAATCTGTTTCATTCTAAGGATCACAATTGGCATAAACAAAGGACTCCCAAACTACCAGGCCCCATGGCAATAAAAAGTCTCAAAAACAAACTGTTACACACCTTTTGTGTTTCATCTTTCTTCTCCTGTTTGAGAATGTCAGTTAAATTAATGAGCTTTTCCATAGCCTCCACTTGTCTATTCAGGTGCTTCAAATACATTCCACAAGCACGACAGTAGGATTCCAAAAGCAGGCCGAACCTCTGACTCACTGTTTTATTGTGCATCTCAGATCTAAAACAACAGCACAAGATTAGATTTATTGTGTATGTGTGTGTGTTGTTGCTGGGTGTCACTGATTAAATTCCAATTCTCAGTGACCCATAAAACAGAACAGAAGTGTACAACTGCCCCACTGGGGTTTACTGGCTATAATTTTTACAGTAGATAGCTAGAATTTTCTCCTAAAGAGTACCTAACAGGTTTGAGTCACCAACCTTTTAGGGTTAAGTAGTTTAACTGTTGCCCTACTGTTGTAATGTACAGTTGAGTTGGATCTGACCTATAACTGACCTTCTAGCAGGTTTTCAAAGATAGTTAATCACATGGGAGGAGACTGGTGACCTTTCTCCCTTGGAGCAGCTGGTGGATTTGAACCATGTTGCTTTAGTTTGGCAGTGCAATTCTTTACCACTTGGCCACCAGAGCTCCCTGTTGCACTACGAGGACTTCATATCTCTGTACACGTAGTAAGTAGTCTTACAAATTATACAATCTTCTTTTCTAAAAAAAAATAACTCATGGCCTGAGTCAGAATCGACTCCCAGCTGGCCCTGCAGTGGGTTTCCAGAGGCTGTAAATCACATGGGAGGTGACTCCTCACCTTTCTCCCAGAGTAGCTGCTATATTTAAATTGCTTGCCTTTGGGTTGACAACACAACTCCTTAGTCACTATGCTACCAAAATTTACAAAATACATTTCCTAAATGCAATTCATATTGTTACTCTGTGCCGCTGAATTGGGAACTCACTTACAGCTGTCCGTCCAGTGTTTTTTTAGAGGCTATCAACTGCACAGGAAGAGATTGTCTATCTTTGTCTCCTGGAGCAGATGGTGTATTTGAACCACCTGCCTTCAGATTGGCAGTGCAAGTCCTTACCCACCAGGCAACCAGAGCTCCTTGCAATTAATATTACAATCATACTGACAATAAAAAAAAAAAAAGATCAAAACTTACTATTTAGAAGGAGTAAGATCAAGAGTTTCATATTTCCAGTTCCTGGAAATGCAGACTTAAACTGGTTTTTAGATTTATTTCAAGTATATTTTATTCATTAATTTCATACCACTTTCATGGAAATCTATGAATAGGAAAGCAGTCCATAATGATCACCTTTCTTTCTTTTTCTTTCCTCCCTATGGAGCTCTGGTGGCCTGGAGGTAAGGGGCTGAACTGCCAACCCAAAGGCAGGCAGTTTGAATTCATCAGCTGTTCCACAGGACAAATAAGCACAATCTCCCTTAGTGCAACTTACAGACTCTGAAAACCTGTTGAAGAGCCAGCTATGAGCTGATTCAGATTTGAAAGCACATAGCAACGACAATATCATTCCAAGACACGTAACATAAGAAAAGCACAAATTACAACAAAATGTTTTGGGTGGGGTAAAGAATTTTCAGAATTTTTTATACTATGTCTAAGTTCAAACAGATTTATCTTGGAGAGGATGAAACCAAGCTACTCCTTGGAGGCAAGGATTCTGGGGCTTCGTCTGACATACTTTGGACATCTTGCCAGGAGGGGTGGGTCCTTGGAGAGGGACATCATGCTTGGGAGGGTTGAGGGACATCGCAGGAGGGGAAGACCCTCTATGAGATGGATTGATTCGGTGACTGGGGTAATCGGGATGGGTGTGTCAGAGGCGGTGCGGTTGGCGCAGGATAGAGCAGGGTTTACGGCTGTTGTGCACAGGGTCGCTATGAGTCAGAAACGACTCATAACAACAACAACAACAACATGTCTAAGTTACTTTAAGGCCTGCTTCTAGGTTCTATTTGTAATTCTAGTTTATGACTTCTAACTTTGAATGCTAGATATTTTAGTCTGCAAGATAATTTTTTAAGTAGCTTTTTTTCCCTATGAAAACCTTTTAATTGTGCAATTATTGCCTTGCATCCCAAATTTAATAATTTTCCTCTTTATTTTGAGATATTTTTATCCAGAAAAACAGTAAAACTTACTGCATCATTAATCTGGATAGAGCAAATTTTACTTTTTTTGAAGTAATATCAAATATCTACAGCTACTTTTCTCCTCATTTACATATAAAATTCAATTTTGAATTTTACTAATTTAACTTCAAAGAGAAAAAGCTAAGTGAAGCTTGTAAAACAACAAATCTTGAAGATATATCAAACAAAAACAAAAAGCATAAAAGTAATTATATCTACATCTGCCTTGTATATTATACTGACACTAAATATGACACTAAATATATTTAAAAAGTAAATATACAAATATGGAATTTAATGGGAAAATAATTTGACTTACTTTAAATGCCAAAAGAAAAAGTGCCCAATCCTTTGGTTAGTCAAAGCTTTCTTAAGTAAAAACCTCACAAGCAGGTTATCCAAATATTGTTCATATTTTAGGACCTAGGTGATTAAGCAAAACAAAACACTCCACATGAATCAGGAGCAATGTCTGCACAGCTGGAGTTAAAGAACATTTTTTAGAAAGAAAGTAAACGCTACTTGAAATTAAAGAAACGTTTTGGGGTTTTTTTTACCACCAAAGCATAAAATCAGTTAACACAGTGGATTCTCAAAGTAGCATGAGTTTAGAATAAAACACTATGTACCATCTGACATTATTTTACCTGCACGAGCTGAATTAGGTACTGAGAGAGTTTGTCATCTGTTAAGTATTTTTCCAAGCATCGAACAGCAAAACCTCGAACCATAGGATCTGGGTAATTACAGTCCAGAAGCTCCATGGCTTGTTCAGGCTTGATTGGAGGCCAGTCTTTTACCAAGCAATACATCTGCAGTGAGAACGACATGAAACCAGATGTGAAGACCAAGACATTTGCAAATGAATCCTAATAAACATTGCCTTAGCTTCTTATTTTAATATTAGCTTGGGCAAAGCCCACTTAAACAGTGTTTAAACTTTTCTGTTCTAAATAATTTTACCTGTGGGAGTGGTGTAAACCACATTTCTCCCATTGTATGATCATTATTAATTTAAAACAATCTATTTCATTTCCTATGCTTATAAAAACTTTGAAAGAAAACATGTTAAGTGACTTAGCAGTTTTGTACAATATTTACTCAATAATACTGAGCACACATTTACCTGGGCTACTTCATCTCTAGAATTCCATTTAACAGACAGGAGCAATTTGGGCAGAATTTCAGGGATAGTCACACAGTAGTGCCTGTATGGGAAAGACAAAATAAAAAAATAAAATTCATTCATACTAATCAAAAGGTCTAGAAAGCTAACTCTTCAATTATACATTCTTTAAGTTGTTCCAAACACTTTAAAAATATTTACCATTACTAGTCTGCTTAAAGTATCAAAAGAAATCAGGGTTTAGTACTATAGTTTGTAGCTATGTACATATATACTTAATAATTTTAATAGCGAAGATGACAAAGGGAAAATGCAAATAGAGGAAAAGTACTTAGGAAAAACTTGGTTAAGAGTTAAAAAAACTAAGAGTATATTTTACAGTATACTTTTTATATAGCTCATACTATTTGACCAACTATTAGAGAGCTCTGGTGGCCTAACGGTAAGAATCTGCACTGCAATCCTGAAGGCATGCAGTTAAAATCTGACAGCTGCTCTTGTGGGAGTAGGAGGGGCAATCTCCCCCTGTGTGATTAACTGCCTCTGAAAACCTACTGGAGGGTCAGCTATGGGTCAGTTCCAACTTGACAGTACACAACAACAACTACATTTAATAATTTACTCAAAACTCAAACTACTATTGAGGAGATTCCAACAACCCCCCTGGTGAGTTTCTAAGGCTGTAAATCTCAATGGGAGGAGCCAATCCAAAATGCAAATAAACATGATCTCTAAGAAGTAGCAAATGTGTGCACTTTTAATGCACTTTCTGAAGAAACATACTGCAGCTGCTTTATTTAGATTTATCAGTGGGCACTTCTTAAGTATCAGGCTCATTTTCACACAAACGAAACGAAGTAATTACTAGGTCAAGCTTCTTTGTGCTTCAAATCCACCATTGGCTCCTCAGGAGAAAGATGGGCAATGTTCTCCAGTGTGATTTATGGCTTTGGAAACCCAAAGGACAGTCAACTATGGGTTGGTTCCAACACAAAGCCAATGAGTTAATTGAGTAAAATGGATTAAAAACAATAGGCTATTTTTTTGGCTCCAGAATTTTATAATAAAAGCCAAAATCTAAAAAAAAGCTATGTCAGCGTTTAAAAAAAAATCACCTACAACATGCAAGGTAAGTATCAGCATGATTTCCTAGAAATATCAATTTATAGATATAGCTTTAAAGAGGGATAATGTTTTTAACAAAATAGTCCAAACACATGAACTCTGCGTTATTTATTCTAATGAGTATGGGAGAAATACAGCAGGAACTGCAAGTCCAGTCTTCTTTTGTAACAGAAGAAAGAAAAGAGGCATTTTCCATCTTCTACTTACCTGTGGCTCCACAGAAAATCCTTCTCTTGCTCAGTGATTTCAGAGAGAGGATCTCGTGTACAGATTGCTCGGAGCTGTTCTTTGTCATTTTCTCGTAATTCATTGTCTCTAGCTAGTCTGTTACTCTGGAAAACAAAGTTAATTTCTCAGATACTATTTCTTTACTGTCTCTGCCCTCATTTCCTGAGTGATCTATAAAAAGACAAAACGAATTTTTAATGTAGTTTATACTGTTTTTCAGTCATAAAAGGGCTTATTGTCATTGCAAACTTCATTTTCAGAGAAAAGGAAAAATCAATTAAGATAGTATTTGCCAAATAACCAGTAACTCTGATCTTAGTTACCCTCATTATCAACTACCTAAACAGCAACTGTCAAAGTTAGTCATAGGAGTCCAGATGCAGACATTAGAAGTGAGCAATGAAGAACTTCTCCTGTTAAAGCTCTTCCTATTATACCATGAATTAATTAGTTAATGCTAGAATAGAAAGAATAAAATTTAAAAATGTAAACTTTACCATGTTCTTTAAACACACATCGTAATATGGTAAGGCTTTGAAATTTAAAAAGAAAAAAAGAGGAGTACACGTTTCATTAAAATATTAGAAAATATTTTGTGTAATTCTATGTATTTATTCACAGTAATTGCATAACTAATAATTATGAATGTATATTAACATATTATGCAAATTAAGCACACATCTTTAGAATGGGTTGCATATATTCCTAATGATTAACAATTAAATCATGGAGCCTTGCTAGTATAATAGTTAAGCACTTGCATGTTAACCAGTAGGCTGGTGGTTCACATATACCCAGTGGCTCTATAGGTGACCTACAGATCTACTTCTGTGAGGATTACAGCCTTGGGAATCCTAATGGGCAGATCTACTCTATCACATGGGGTTCCTATGCACCGGAATCAACCTGAAGTCCTCAACAACTACTTGGGAACAACTGTGAGTAGCTATAGCACTGGGCAATAGCATTATCTTTCAGGACTTCTGGAAATGTCTGCAGACATTCTGTTTGTGGAGACACCTTTTGGGAGTGGGGATGGTGATGCAACTGTTGCTGCAGTTGTGTGCCAGGGAATTGGAACTGACCCTTAGCTGACCCTCCAGTGGGGTTTCAGAGGCTCGAAATTGTATAGGAAGAGACTGCCAATCCTTCTCCTGTGGAACAGCTGGTGGATTTGAACCACATGTCTTTGGGACTGCAGCACAGAGCTCCCTGGTGATAAGCCACTGGCATCCATTAAATCACTCATTCACTCATTGCTATTGAGTTGGGACTGACTCAGAGCTGACACTCCAGCATGTTTCTGACTGTTTGCCAGTGAGGCATGGCCTGTGGGCAGCAGCACAAATACTTACGGACTCCACCATTAGAGGACAAGAATGCGGCTCCACATTAAACAAGGCACAAAAAAAAAACCCTAATCAGAATTGTTTGGCAAAAAGTGTCAACAGTGTCAAAAATGAGAAATCCTGCTCTATGACACCATTATCTGTCTTTCTGCATTCATATTTTGTCTAATAATTATGAAACATCTTCTATCAGTTTTCCTCTCTCTTGTCATGAGCAGAAATGTGAAGTTATTAATTTTCAACTGTTTCCAATGAAAATCTAAAAACAGATTACCAAGATGGGCTTTTTATGTCTTTTTT
>NW_006399862.1:7345171-7360027 GCF_000299155.1 Elephantulus edwardii
GATTCTTTCATTGTTTTACAAACCCTCCCCCAGGTCCTCTCCACCATGTAGCCCTCGCTCTAGACTCCTGTGATGACAGAAGTACCTAGTCATATATCTCTTTTAAACAGTTTTCTCCCTCCTCTGTTTCAGTGCAGTATACATTATTGAACCCATGTATACTGCATTGAGTGGCTTGTGACTCACGGTGACCCTATGTACAAGAGTCCTAAACCCTATTCTATCCTGTGCCAACCTCACTGTCTCTGAAACACACTCCCATTACTGCAATCACTGAGTCGATCCATCTCATCAAGAGTCTCCCTCTCTTGCGCTGTCCCTCCACTCTCCCAAATATGATGTTCCTCTCCAAGCATGCCCAAAGTATGTCAGACGAAGCCTCATAATCCTTGCCTCCAAGAAGCAGCCTGGTTTTACCCTCTCCAGAACAAATCTGTTTGTTCTTCTAGCAGTCCATGGTATAGTCAACATTTTTCTCCAGCACCACAGCTCAAAGGCATTAATTCTCTTTCTATCATCCCTAGTCACTGTCCAGCTTGCTGATGCATAGCATGCCAACTGTGAAGACTATGGCCCAGATCAGGCATACTTTAGTCTCCAACCTGACGTTGTTGTTTTTTAGTATTCTGGAAAGATCCCTGACACGTGACTTTCCCAATGTAATTAGTCTCTTGATTTCCTGGCTGCTGGTACCCAAGAGTGTTGACTGTGGAGCCAAGCAAACTAAAACTGTTAACTATCTCAATCTCTTCACCATCCATAATGATGCTGCCAATTAGCCCAGTGGCAAGAATCTTTGTTTTCTTGATCCTGAGCTTCAATCCATATTGAAGGCTGCAGTCCTTGTTCTTTTGCAGCAAAGGCCTCATGTCCTCCTCAGTTTCAGCAAATATTTTATACTTTGCCTCCAAGTTCAACTCTTCAGTATATGCTTGACTGCTAACACATTTATACTTTGGTCTCAACTTCAAAGTTACTGCCTTATAGAAGAATTTCATAAACCCAACATATTCTTTATCTTTCTGCCCTCTGACCCTTAGGCTTTAGTCTCTCTTGATACAATATTATTTTTCCCTTCATGGTATTTACACTATTATTTATAATCTTAATATGTGCTTCAACCTGCTTTATGCCTGCCTATTTTCACCTCTTTAATACAAAAAGAATCTAGTTGTTTTGCTCACAACTGTATTACCTAATGTTTATCATAATGCTTTATGCATAGTTGGGATTCAAGAAATCGCTGTTAAGTAAATGAAGGCAGGTTAGTTAAGAGTCCTCAGTAAACTAAGAGACATCTACAGTATATAACATCAAGTAAAGAATTGTATTATATATTAATGCTGTTCCCCAGTCCAGAGTATCTATGCCACTTAAAGTACACAAACTATGTTTCATACAACGGATATGTGTTCAAATACAAAGACGATGATTAGTATTTAAGAACAGTTGGTAATTTGCCTTACCAGTATTGCATGGGAATAATTAAATCCTGCTTCTCGGGATACAGACCAATTGGCATGTTCTTCAATCACTGACATATCTGGAAACTTTACCACACTGCTAAACCAATCAAACTCCAATTCTAGGCATGGAGTTTCCTAAAAGATGGAAGAAAATTATCATACATATAAATATGGATCATTATTTAAAAAGACAAAGATTTTAATTTAAAAACACCAATGATGGATAAAAAAGCTCTGAAATAACAACTTACTTTATTTGGATTTGACCCAGTAACACCAATAGGGTTCAGTAAATCTTCTAATCCATGAGGTACTGGCCAAAGATTCAAAGCCATTTTCCCAGACACCAGAGTATCTGTGTAATCAAACAAGTTTATATTTCCCCAGGCCAATGGACAATGTTCCTTAAAAAATAAAGAAAAACAGTTATTACTTGGGATTAAATCGTAAGAGGCATTTCAAAACATCTGAGTTCCCCAGAAAGGATAATTTGATGACCAATTTTCTCTATACTAACTGAAATATGATACCTAGAGTCACATTCATTTTACATTGTACAAACACATTCTTTCCTTTTTTGCATTTGAAAACATGCATTATCTTTAAGTACATGTGTCAAAGCAAGCATGACAAATATTTACATGTAGTGACTTTGTATTTATTTGTATCTAGTCACTTTGTATGTTTTAAAAAAATGTATCAAAAATATATCATCATATACAAATTTAAAAATTTTCCCAGGAATTTTTCTATAATCCATTTATTATTAAAAACAAAACATTATAAACTTATATAGTTAAAGAAATAATTATATTTTCCAAATAAAAAATAATTTTTATTTCTTGAGAACATTTCAAATAGTAGTATAACTAGGAGGTTTTATAATGAAATATCATTATTCTTTCTGAAATACCTCTTTAGCACCCTTTCGACCTTTAACAGAACAAATGGAAAGGCAAAGTCGAGCAGCTCGAGGAAGATCAGGAATGTATATATCATAATTCAGCCATTCACTCCACCTACGTAGAATTTTCAAGAAAAAAAGAGAAAGCTTTACTGTAAACTATTTAAACAATTCCTATAAATCAACAAGAAAAAGATAAACCAAAGGGAAAGAGATAATAAGAAGCTGATTAGAATAGGCATTTCACAAAATCACATTCAAATGGACAATAAGCATGGAAAATGTAGTCAATATAGTTTGTGATGGGAAAATGTAAACAGAAGTCACACGGAAATACCACACAAGAATGGCTAAAATCATAAAGACTCATGATGTGCAGCAACAAGGTACCTCATTTTGTTATTAAGTGCTGCAGAGTCGAGTACGACTCATGACCCCATGAACAACAGATCTGAAACCTGTCCTATCCTGTGCCATCCTCATCATCTCTGACAAACTTGATCCCACTGCTACAGCCACTGTGTCAATGTTCCTTGCTGAGAGTCTTCTCTTTCCCTTGCCCTCTACTTTTCTGCAAGGAATTGTGCTGTTCAAATCCATCAGCTGCTCCAAGGTAGAAAGATGGGCAATCTCTTCCCTTGCTATTTACAGGCTCTGAAAATCCACTGGAGATTGCTAGTGGGAATGCAATTTGCTATAATAACTGGGAAAGTGTAACTGACTAAATGACTAGCTGTAGTTATAGGCTTAAAAACCACAGAAATGTGTTTATTGGTATATAGAATATTTATAGCAAAATAGTATCTGCAAACAGCAAACAACCTATACAGCCATCAGCACAATAAATAATGGAACACTATACAGTTTAAAGCTAGGATATTGAAGTTCTGTCTCATATACTTTGGGTACGTGGCCAGGAGAGAACAGTCCTTGGAGAAGGACATCATGCTTGGAAGGGTAGAGGGACAGTGCAAGAGAGGAAGACCCCAGATGAGATGGATTGATACAGTGACTGGGGCAATGGGAGTTGATGTGTCAGAATTAGGGAGACTGGCTCAGGACAGGGAAGGGTTCAAAGCTGTTGTGCATAAGGTCGCTATGGGTCAGAGGCACAATAACAGCAACATAACATACAGTAATGAAAATAAATTATAACACGAATTAATCTTAGCAACATGTAATAATGAATGACAGAAGTTAGCCACCAGCATGAGTCCAGAGAAAATTTAAAACCAGGCAAACCTAACCAATAGTGATAAAAGTCAGGAAAGCAGCGATTTATGGGAAAAGAGGAAGTTAATGGAATGGGAGAGCACATGAAGAAAGGCTTTTGGAGTGTTTCTAAGTATTCTCTTTCTTAATCAGCATTCTGGTTATAAAGGCCATAATTTTGTGATAATTCATAAAATTTAAGTATCATCTGTATATTTTAGGGTATTTGTGCTTTATTTCAACAATTTAAAACCACAGTTTACAGGAAAGGCAAATAATAAAGGGAAGTAAGTTAAAGGATTTCCTATTATGATTACAATAGTATTTAATTTCTTTTATATACTATGTAGATTTATTTAGAAGGACCTAATAAACCAGCAGGTAAATGAAGGGAAAGAATAACAACTTTAAAAGGAGTAATATGACATGCATAATGAGGAAAAGAATAAACTGTTACATAAAAGTACTATGATAAAACAAGTCAAATTTTTATCTTCAATTTACTGACATATCTATATTTGATGGATGTATTTATAAAAAGAAAATGACAATACACAGTTTTTTTTTGGTTTTAAAGAAATTATAGCAGTGCTTAAGACCAAGAATTCAGAAGTTAGGCTGTGGAGTAGAATCCTATTCCTACTATTTCACTGGATGTATGACTCCCTCATTGGCTATATTCTCATTTGTGAAATGGGAATAACAATACCTACCTGCATAAGGCTGTTGTGAGAATTAAATGAGATAACATCAGCAAATTGATTAAAATAGCAATTGGCTTATGATAAAAAGTACAAATGTTCATTATTAATAGAGGCCAGATGTGGCCATCTCCATAAGACCCTTGCTCTTTTTAAATGGACAACGATTAAAAAAAAGGAAAAAAAGGACAGTTTATAAGAAGATTGACATTTTAAATAAAGGAATTTAGAAAGAAATGGTACTAAAGGACTGCAGGAAGAAGAAATGTTGTAGGATTTTAAAGTTTATAGTAAATGAAGAATTAAAGACATATCTATGTAAATATGGCCTGTTGTTTTGTTTTGTTGTTACTGTGTACCATCCAGTCAGAATCATAGGATAGGTGACGTTTAGGCAGTTAATTGCATGGGAAGAAACTGTCTTTCTCTTGTGCAGCAGCCAGTGGATTCAAATTTCAAGCTTTTGGTATTGCAATGCAGCATCTTACCACTCACTAGGCCACCAGTGCTCCCTTGTAAATATACTCAGGATGTTTTAAATAGTCCTCAGTCTTTGGAACTGTCATAATTGATGGACCATTACCTACTTTCTAAGTGGGTCCTTAGTAATGTAGTAACTATGTAACTAAACATGCTTTTCTCCTCTAAAGTCCATTCATCATAAGTTGTTCTTGTTTAGTGCCATTGAGTACAGTATGACTCATAGCGATCCTACAAACAAAAGACCATAACCCTATTCTATGACTATTGTTGTTTCTCTAAGTTCGGAGTTTCCAGAGGCATGATGTTTAGAAGTGGTTACCACTCCGGCTTCCAAGTTTGTCTTAACCTAGGAGCTCCACCAAACACTGTTAACTACGTGTAACCATTATAGCATCTGAGATACCAATGGCACAGCTTTCAGTGTCACAGCAACCCAAAGTTTCCTCAATACAGCAAATTGACAGAGTAATGCTGTTCCACTTAGGAGAATGTTCATTTCAAACACAAATTAACACAACAATTCATCATAAACACACAACAAAAAACTGATGTCTTTATTTTCAGGCTTCCGGAAACTCTATGTATGAACAGTGCTCAGGCCGTTCATTCATAGGGTCGCTATGAGTCGCCCACAACACGGCGCCATCAAACAACAATAACAATGATGACGACAAAGAGAGAGCTACATTGGCCTAGTGGAAAGGAAGCTATGCTACCAAGCCGAAGGTGGGTGATTTATATGTGACCCTCAGTAAGGTTCAAATTGTTTTCCTGTCAAACATTCTTCTAGGTGGTATAGCACTGGTCTGTGCGTTGCTGTACAGAGGTAACTCGTGGTTGCTGTGATGCTGAAGACTGTGACAGCGATGTGCCAATCGTGGTAATGGGTACCCATGGTGGACAGTGTTGGCTGGAGCTTCCCAACTAAATCAAGCCTGAAAGCAGGAGCGGCATCCACTTCCGAAATGGCTTGCCTCCGGAAACTCTATGTACGAACAGTGCTCAGGTTGTTCGTTCATAGGCTCGCTATGAGTCGTCTACAACTCGATGGCATAAAATATATGTGTGTGTGTGTGTGTGTGTGTGTGTATGCCAAATTGACTGATTTGGGAAGACAACAGGTATAATTTATGAAGAACTCACAATGTATTTGATTTATCTAGCACATCAAAAAATACACACTGGGAACAAATAAAATACAGTAATAATTTTTTTCAATCTACTTCTATATCAAAAGTTCATATTCATTTTTCTTTTTTGTAAATACAAAAAACCTTTCAAAATGTACTTAAATGCTCATGCTACTACTACCATAGGGCATTTCATATTTTAGACAAAGTAAAGAGATTCTTAAAAACAAGTAAGTCCTTTCTATATACATGTTTTAATTAACTATATTTTATAATTCTATATTATTAATTAAGTTTACCTTTTTGTTGTAAAGCTAGCTTACTTGAAGCACCAAACACAAATCTACCTAATAGTAATTCGGGGTCTTTGCTCAAGGCTGAACTCCTGGGAATAGTGGATTTATAGCAGTTGCGAACTTTTTAAAAATTCTGACTATTTCCTCAAGTATTGTTTTTCAATTCCTTCCCACAATCACTTCCTCCTTCCTGACTTCTGACAGACATGCAATCTGAGCAGGAAAAACATTTTTGTCTTAACAAAAATTAAAAACAAATATATTTTGGGTTGTTTATTGCCACAACATAACTTTTAACCTAAATGAGGCACTTTCTTGCATGATGAGAAATTCTTTCCCTTCCTCCTAGTAAAATGCAGTGCATCTCTGTGTATGCTACCAAGAGTCTAGAAAACCTTTAGCAATTTAAATCTAACACCTAAACTTTTTATTGATTTTCTTAGCACTCAATCTAAACTCTATGAGCTTTGTTTCTGGAGAATTTACAAGTGAATTTTATTGCTACCCTGTGACTTAATCTTTAATACTAATTTGAATTTCCTTGACATATTACTGCTATTACAGTATTCACAAGCCTAAGCCTTATTCCCTTATGACTCAAATGAAGAAAGGCAAAGAAATGGCAAGATGGTATATTACTGGATTACAATACTTTTTCTTTCTTCTATTTACTCAATAATAATTTAATATGTTTGTAATAATTTTTCCTCTCATAAGGAAATGGACTTGTCCCCACACATTGTTTGAATGTTATAAAATAGCTAGTCTTGGGATGGATTTAAACAACACTGCCTCAAGGGAACTTGATTTTGAATTGTTTGCCATCTTTCACTTTCTCATGCAAATGGAAAGGAAATAAGGGAAAAAAAGTAAGATTCAGGTTTATGGATTTGAAGTAGGGGAAAAAACAGCATGAACACACAACTGTATTCTTTTCTATTCTCAATGAAACAGAAAGAGGCAATCAGAAAAATCTTTCTGATACAATTACAGAGCAAATTAATGAAGTGATGTTTTAGAAAGAATTAATAAAATGTGTTAATACTCCTCTAACAGAAATCGTTATACTTTATTATTTATTATAATGTATCTAGCAATTTATATGAATTAGATAAACCTAATGATTTAAATATACAACTTTTATTGCTTTAGGGCTAAATACTAATATATGACTCTTAGGAATATAAGTCTGTATGGGTCCTTACCTGGGATTGGAACAAGGTACTCTTTGAGTGTTTACGTTGTCACATAAAGGTTCTCCTCCATGGTAGATACCTGTCCGAACATAGATCTAAAAAAAGATAAAAGAAAAAAAAAGGAAGTATGTGTACATAACACAAAGGAGCCCTAGTTATTCCTTGGTAAAGTACTAATATATTAACCAAAAGGTCAGCAGTGTGAACCAACAGTCACTTTGTGGACACTGTGGCTGTCTGCTTCTTTTAAGATTATAAACTCAGAAAGCCTACAGGGCAGTTCTATTTTATTTGATATGATAGGACTACAATGAGTCACATCAATTCACTGGCATTGGGTTATATAAATCCACACGTACACTATAGAAAATAAAAAAAATAAAAATATCAAGCAATAACAAATTAATGTAATTTATATGAAAGAGGAGGCTAATTATAATTTTTGTTCACCAAGAACTTATTTTCTCCTTCACATGAAATGAACTAGATTATTTTCCAAAATGTGTCACTACTTGTATTTATTAAGAAATGATCAGATTCCTGAAAGTTAATATAGGCCTATAGTTCCTCATCTAAAATCCTTTACAGCAGATATACTTTTAAACTCAAATTCTTCCTATTTTAGAAAGATAGACTGGTACATATACGAATACTAATACTACTTCATATCATCAGCACCCGGAATAGCATTCTTTTATAGACATTAATGTCCTTATAACAAAATGTATGACTAGTCAAAAGAAGTAGGATAAATAAAACTATAGAAAGTCTCACTTCAAACTTGGCCAGTGAATTCTGTAAAATGCTTAAATTTTTAAGAGTTTGGAATTATGGATACTGAATTATTAGAACTTACCAATTCTTACAAAGAATTGTGAGGTATGTAAAAGCTGAGATAAGTAAGTAGAATTAATTATATATTATATTCTTATTTTCTGAGATTTGAGTGTCTCGGCATTTGAAAACGTTCTATTGCAGGTTCATTGATTGTTATACAATAAAAAAGGTTCATATAGAAAATATTTTTACACTTTTACTTGTGAATGTTCATAAAATAGTATTTTGGCACAGCATTTGACCTTACCTTGTCAATGTCTCGAATATTTACATTCACATAGGTAGCGCAAAGAATTTTTATTCTTAGTGCACTATTGATAACCCAAAGAGATTTTGTAGATGTTTCACCATTCATATAGGGTGTGGCTGTGGAAATGCGTCTTGAATAAGATGGCATTGTAAAACAGTCCATTGGCAGTTGAGAATAGAGACTTTCTTTAGCCATAAGCATCAAATTGGGCATCCTTCCGAGCATTATACAGCTTCTTATATACTGTAAAAGATTAAACGATGGGGGGATAGAGAAATAATTTCATATTAGAGTTTTCATTTAAAAGCAACATGTGAGAATACTAGGAAAAAATTTACATACTAAGGTAACAAAATCAAACATTACAGACTACATTTCATAACAGTTGCTATACTTTAAACATTTAATATATGAAAATTTTGCAATTAGGTCTGGCATAGGATTAAACAAGTACTTAAGAATTTAAATTTTATAAAGAAAAAAAATTACAACAGTTAATGGCAATATAGTTCTATTCTTAACTGTAAATAAACAATTTAAAAACCTGGAATTGAAAACAAGGAATAGAAAATATACACTACAAATACACTGCAATGGCTAAAGGAAAGTAAAAATTTTTTAGTAAGCCATTTGTTATTCAATCTATTAAGTCATACTGTTTAGTCCACTGAAGACTGCTGCTTTTCCAAATGTTTTCTGATTTGTTAAAAAACAAAACCTATCAGAGAACCATGAAAAAGAGACAGATAAAACTATGGATATATTAATAAAATATGAAAATGAATTGGCCTGAATTTTGAAATGGTGGTTAAGATAGAAATTTCTGACATAAATGCTAATGTTGTTGTGTATCATCGAGTGAGCACCAACCCACAGCTGACACTCCGCTGGGTTTTCAGAGGCAGTTAATGCACAAGAGAATATTGCCCATCCTTCTCCTGTGGAGCAGCTGGCATATTTAAAACGCGTGCCTTCAGGGTCACAGTGCAGCTTCTGGCAACTCCAAAAGAGTTGCAACTCACAAGAGCTCCCTAAATGCTACTGTAGATGTATTATAATTGCCTATTACCTGAACCATGAGGCAGTCATCAGAACAGAGGAAGGAGACACTGCTTGCTTCAAAATAGGTAAGAGTGTCTGCCAGGGATGTATTCTGTCTCTATACCTTTTCAATCTATATGCAGAACAGATCATCTGGGAGGCTGAGCTTTATGAGAAGGAATTTGGCATCAGGATTAGTGTAAGAGTCATCAACAACCTGTGTCATGCAGATGACACAACCCTGCTTGCTGAAACTGAGGAGGACATGAAGTGCTTGCTGCAGAAGGTCAATCAAGGACTGCAGCCTTCAATATGGATTGAAGCTCAACATCAAGAAAACAAAGATTCTCACCACTAGGCCAAATGGCAGTAACATTATGGATGGTGAAGAGATTGAGACTGTTAACAGTCTTAGTTTACTTGGCTCCACAATCAACACTCTCGGTACCAGCAGTAAGGAAATTGTCAGGGACCTCTCCAGAGTACTGAAGAGCAAAGACGTAAGGCTTAAGACTAAGGTGCACATGATCCAGGCCACAGTCTTTGCAATTGCATGACATGCATCAGAGAGCTGGACAATGACTAGGGATGACAGAAAGAGAACTGATACCTTTGGGCTGTGGTGCTGGAGAAGAGTGTTGCATATACCATGGACTGCTAGGAGAACAAACAGGTTCGTCCTGGAGAGGGTGAAACTGGGCTGCTCCTTGGAGGCAAGGATTATGAGGCTTCGTGTGACATACTTTGGGCATGTTGCAAGGAGGAACCAGTCCTTGGAGAGGGACAGCGCAAGAGAGGAAGACCCTCTTTAGTGACTGGGGTAAGGGGAGTAGGTGTGTCAGAGACAATAAGTTTGGCACAGGATAGAGCAGGGAATAGGACTTTTATACATCAAGTTGCAAGCAACTCGATGGCACATAACAACAATAATTTACATATAACCTTCCACTAGAAGTTAGCTAACTCAAGACCAGTATTAATTTAAATTAATACTTAATATGATGCTTGATACATATGTAATTGGCTCCTTAAGAATTTATTTAAGAAGTAGAGATGGTAGTAAAATGTTAATCTTAATAATAAAAATTTTTGAAATCTCTATTTCAATTACATTGTAGTGCAAATGTTTAGAAAGAGAGAAAACTCATGAAATCACATATTATGAGATAGTGTGTCTTCCAAGGATTCCTGGTGATACAGTAGACAGACAATAGTTGTTAACTGAAAGGCTGGGGATTCAAATCCACCCTTTGCTCTGTGGGGGAATGACAAGCTAGAAATCTGGGTGCAGTTTACGCTTTTTATAAGGCCGTTATGAGTAGAAACGGACTCAATGGCAACAATCAGGCTTGGGTATTATAACTGCTAAAGTTGTAGACCCTCAGATTTTAATTAGCCTAAAAAGAACTTTTAAAATGCCATTTATCAATAGAAACTATTTAGATTCCATAAAGTACATACTAACAAGATTGTTATTATGGGAGCTCTAGAGCAAGAAGCCACACTACAATCCTGAAGGTGTGTGGTTTGAATCCACCAGATGCTCCTTTGGAGAAGGAGGGGCAATCTCCTCCTGTGCCAGTCGGATCAGATTCAATGGTACACAACAAGAAAAGGGGGGGAAAAAGATTGCTATTATTTTCCAATGTGATTTCTTAAAATTTAAAATACTCTCAAAACTGGTTACTCACCTTGTACTGACTCAGGGGATATTTTTCGAGGAAGTATTCATCACATCCACACACTTTTAAAATGTATTTGCCCTGATATTCTAAAACACAGAGTTTTAACTGCTCAGATGATAGCAACATGCTTCGCGTTTTTTTCCTGATTGCTTCGGCAATCACCTGCTCTGGCACACAGTCGTGGCTGATTTTCAGTGTGTATTTCTGCTTATCGTTGTTTGGAGAAACTATTACCCAAATCACCACTATTATTTGCCCTAAAACCAAAAAACATTAGATGTAATCATCATATACACTTTATTTTCCAAAGGACATTATTTGAACTCAGAAATTATTTATAATCAATATAATTAAGTACAGGCAAATATCAAGTTGTTGTTGCTATTGTTCTTGTTATGTGCCGTCGAGTCGCCTGCGACTCATAGCGACCCTATGTACAACAGCCCTAAACTCTGCCCTGTCCTGTGCCAATCGCACTGTCTCTGACACTCCCATCCCAATTATCCCAGTCACTGAATCAATCCACCTCATAGAGGGCCTTCCTCTCCTGCACCATCCCTCCATCCTCCCAAGCATGATGTCCCTCTCTAAGGACCGGTCTCTCCTCACAACATGTCCAAAGTAAGTTAAACGGAGCTTCGGAATCCTTGCCTGCAACTCTCTGATGCATAACAGGTGATTGCGAAGACCATGGCCTGTATCAGACGCACCTTAGTCTCCAGAGAGACACCACTGCAGGAAATCCTCAAATCTTTTATTCTATAAGCAAACTACCTAAGCTGTGTGTGGGTCACAAAATTCTAAAACCAATCTTATGTCATTTTAAACTGCACAGCACACTTCAAGTGCATTCCTCTGAAAAAGGGCTTTGTTCATTAGAATGTCAAAGACACAACAGTGTCTAATAAAGAAGAGTTTTTCCTAAGTACCCATAGTTACTTCCCAAAGTAAAGACTTAAAGGAAGATGCTGAACTAGAATGATGGAAGGGGGGGCGGGTGAGAGATGAAACTAATTTTCTCTCTTTACCAGCAATTATGGAAGAGGACAAACTAAAACATGGTGGAACTAGATTAAAAAGCATGTGTGAAAGTAAGACTCCCTCCCTGGTACACAATCCTCCCGTACCCCTCCCACCGCTCCAACTGGGGGGCAGAGGGAGAGGGCTGGGTGGGTAGAGAAGTGCAGCAATGAATGAATGGAAATCAAAATTCTCTGTAAATGCTCATTAAAATTATTAAAAAAAAGCATGTGTGAGTGGTCTGCTGCTCACAATATGATTTTTTCCCCCCATATTTTGTATATGGTGGGAAGTCTTCATAAAGATGCTGAGAAACGGAAAAAAGGATTACAAAAAGGAAAGAATACGGGAGTGAGAGGGTATTTTAAATGGAACTCTCAAGTCACAGTGCATTATTAAAATTACAGTGGTAGTCTTAGTGAAAGAGGAATAAATTATTCTAACAGAATTTAATGTTTAAAAGTGAGGCTTAACCTATTTTATAATTTAAAATAGAAACACTGATATTATTTTGAAAGCTACAAGGATCTATTTGATACATAAATGACATATTTTCATGTTTACTTAATTCACAAAATTGTTATATAAGTACTTAAAGGTCAACCTAGACAATTCCAGATTAGTATGATCAAGCTTATTATATTCTTTGAGATTAAGAAAGTTCTTTTTATTCATATATAGAATAACAAGAATGTATAGTTTCCCCAACATTTCATAAACTATTTCTTATTTATTTTTATTTATAAAAAATAATTGGCATTAAATCTGATGGTATCCTAAAAACGTCAAATTTCTTCAGCTTCTTTCTAATAATTTACAAAGTGATCAGCATCATATTGCAAATAATTTATTCAGTCAATACATATTTAATGTATGCAAGCTATATACTTGATATTCAACTATATCTCATTAGTATAAATAATCCCTGTCTTCAAGAGGGTTCTTATTTTTGAGAGGAAAAAGTATGCTTACAGAAATACAGTCACATGGAGAAATATTTAATTGCCAACAACCAATAACAATACACTGACCGTTTTTCTTACCTTTATCTAACTTATTATATATGTGCTTTGGCAATTCTGGTGAAGATTCTACATTTGGAGGATACACATACATTGCTCTGCTATGAGGTGAATTAAGATCTCTAAGATCCACAGCTTCTTTACAGACATTCAGAATATTTCTTCGGAAGTCCTGTACTTCTGGGTCTTTAACCATGTCAAATTCACATACTGGCATACCAATAGCAAAACCTTTAAAAAGTTAGGCAAACAATATTATAATCTACTAAACACACAATACAAATGTATTTTTCATAAACTATAAACTTGGTTGATTCAGAAGACCTAAGAGAATAAAAAAGTTTCTCTGGATTAATGTTTTTTTTTACTACATAATAAACTGATAAGTACCCCTAATGTTTAACATATAAAACACATTCTCAAACTGTCAAAGACGGGAAACATTATCCATATCAACCATTTTTAAAAAAAAAAAAAAAACAACCCGTTTTTTTATAACAAATCTAAGTCAAAAAAGAGACTTCTTAAAGGAAAATTTCATAAAAACAGTTCTTTAGACTACTAGTTGAAAATAGCTTAGAACTGTAATGATTTTTATGAAGAAAGACATTCTCTAAAAAACTTTACAGTACTACAGTGGTTCAGACTAAAAATATTTTGGTAATGAAATTACAAGTTAAGCTCCAAATTAAATCGCACATTAGGATAGCATGGCAATGCTAATGCTACTTAGGTGAAAAGGATATCATACCAATTTCTCGATTGAGGATCTTTTCTTCACGGTTGCCTACTGGTTCGATTACTTTTAAAAAGGGTTGAAAAAGCCGAAGGTCACAAAGTCGTCTTGTTTCATCAAAAAATTCTTCCCTTTCTGCTTCTTGGGTAACACTTACGAAAATGTAAGAAGATTCATCCTGAAGAAGTTGATGGAGAGGGTATTTTCTTGCTTCTTTAAATAGTTCATGCTTTATAGTTATTAATGTAGCCTCACGGAGGCATTCTAAAGTCACTATCATTCCATTTGGTAGTAAACATTCTACTAAGATTCGTGGGGGCATCAAGTGGATGCCCCACAGTTCTCCTGATGATGGTCTTGGAGGCATTGTTGTGATTGTTTACAAGTTTTACATATAAAACGATCTTAAGAAATCAGATGTGTGGTTATCCCAAAGCGGAAACCTAAATGGAAGAAGGAAAAGATGTGTTATGTTAGAACAACTAAGAAAGAACACATTTATGACATTGCTTAAAAATCCTTTTCTACATTTGGAAGGCGTTCTGTTGGCAGCGGGTAGTGAGTTGTACTGCTGACCTAACATGTCTTGGGCAGTTTGAACACACCAATGGCTAAAGACAGGCAATCTCTTCCTGTTCAATTTACAGTTTCCAAAACCCTGCCAGCGGATCAGCTATGAGTCTGTTCTGACTCGAAGGGACATTACAATAATAAAACCATTATATTTTAAAGGCTTCATTTAAGATATCAAAAGCCAAAGAGGAAGCCATGAAAAGAAGTAACTAAAAAAAAAGTTGTGCTGAGAAAAACTGGATGAAATATGTTTACGGCATTGAAGTCTATGGGGGAGAGAATAGTTTAAAAGTATTATATTTTA
>NW_006399862.1:7360182-7374352 GCF_000299155.1 Elephantulus edwardii
GGGGTGGGCGGGGAGAAGGGTGCAACAATGAATGAATGGAATTCCAAAATCTCTGTAGATGTTCATTGAAATGAAAAATAAATAAATTTTTTAAAAAAAGTTGTAACTCAAACAAACCTTCCTATCACATATCACCTCTATTATTCTCTTCCACTTTATGGAACAATGAATCCAGGCTCTATAGGGTCTTTGTGATCATGAGTAAAGTCAACTCTCAAACAAAATTCATGATTATCGATTCTAACTTACAGCAACCCTGCAGTGGATTTCTGAGATTGTGTATCTTTTTATAAAAAAAGATTTCTTTTTTTATTAATGATTTTTTTAAATGTTGTTGCTGTTGTTATATGCCGTCGAGTCACCTGCGACTCATGACGACTTATTTATAAGTGCTCTAAATCCTGCTCTATCCTGTGCCAACCTCACTGTCTCCAACATACCTACTCCCACCACCCAAATCACAGGATCGTTCCATCTCATCAAGGGTCTTTTTCTGCACAGTCCCTCCACTCTCTCAAACATGATGTCCCTCTCCAAGAACTGGTCCCTCCTTGCAACATGCCCAAAGTACGCCAGGAGATTTTTACAGCATATTCTCTCCACTTAATTTTTTCCCCATTCATTCATTGTTGCACATTTTCCTCCCTGCCCACCCCTCCCCCTCAGTTGGTTTTTCTCTTTGAAGAACAAAAAAAGTTCTTTCATTGTTATACAATCCCCCTCCCACCCCCACCCCCACCAGAAAACTATGTAAGAGACTGGAAATCTTAACATGAGTTGAGGAGTCTACCCGTCCATCCCACAGAGTAGTTGATGAAGTCAAGTCCCTACCCCATACCTCCATGCTCTCTGGCCACACTGCAGCAAATGAGAAACTGCATGGCTCTGTCTAAATCAGACTTTGTAATTTCCTTTCTTTTTTATACTTTTTTTTTTGGTGTGGGTCATATCTTAAACCATCCTGCCTTAACGTATGCTATGGGTAGATATTCGTAATAATGAAAGCATCATCAATGACTTTTCCTTTAAACATGACAATAAATTTGCAATCATTCATCTACTTTCTCAAACAACCTAATACTAATACTTCTAATTGAAACGAATGGATTTGCATATAAATGAGACCTATGATTTTGTTGATATAATGCCCCAACCAACTGTGCTAAGCACTTGGTCAAACTATTTTAGGATCATTACAGAACCCTGGGGGACCTAATGGTTGTAAGAAGTTGTACTGCCAATCCAGGGCATGTAGTTCAAATCTACCAGCTGCTCTGAGGGAGAAAGAGAGGCAATCTCCTCCCCTGCTATTTAACAGCCTCAAAAACCCACAGCAGGATCAGCTTTAAGGAATCTGTTGCAACTTGACAACACATAAGAACAACACAACTTTTCTTGCATAAAGTGAGGAAGGTTTGAAGCACTTACTGAAGAAGATCAAAGACCCTTCAATATGGATTACATCTCAACATAAAAAAAAAAACCAAAGATCCTCACCACTGCACCAATAGGCAACATCATGATAGATGGAGAAAAGACTAAAGTTGTGGACAATTTCACTTTACTTGGATCTACAATCAACATCTATAATAGTAGCAGCCAAAGACATGCCGAATTGAGAAAATATGTTGTCAAAGAATGCTCCAAAGTGCTAAAGGGCAACACTAGTTTAAAGACTAAGCTGTTCTACTCAAAGCCACAGTATTTTCAATTGGTTCCTATGGACTGAAAGTGAGATAATGATTAAGAATGGCAGAATTGGTGCTTCTGAATTGTTGTGCTGGCAAAAAGTACTGAATCTTCTATGGTTACCAAAAGTCAGTCAGCTCTGGAGGAAGTGCAACCAGGGTGCTCCTTAAGGCAAGGACAGCTAAACTTCCTCTCCCATACTTTGGGAGTATTGTCAGAAATGGCCAGTCCTTGGAAAAAGACATCATGCTGGAAAAGGTGGAAGGTCAGAGAAAAAAAAAAAAGACCCTCAACAAGATGGACTAACACAGCGACAGTAACAACGGCTCAAGTATGGCTGGCACAAGGTGGTCAAGGTTCTGAGTTGTTCACAGCATCACTGTCAGTCATAATTGATGACATATAACAACTATTATAAGGGAGCTCTGGTGCCACTGTTAGTAGGGAATAGTGCCATCACTCCGTGGTTGTTTGAATCCACTAGCTGATCTGCAGGACAAAGACTAGTAATCTCCTCCTGGTGGATTTACAAGTTCAGAGAACCCAATGGAGGGTCAGTTATGAGTCAGTTGTGACTTGACAGCACTGAGTTTGAGCCTGAGGTGAGTGGTAATCTGCTTCTGAAAGGTTACAATCTTGAAAACCTTAGGGAGCAGGTGTATTTTGCATATATGACTAACTCACTCTCATAGCTGACTCTCCATAGTGTTTCCTAGGCTGTACATCACATGGGAGAAGACTGCCCATCTTCCTGCCAAGGAGCTGCTGGGGGATTCAAATTGCCAGAGAAGCCCAGACACCAGAACTCCCTCTACAATATGTGGTCACTACAAATTGGCATCAACTTGACAGCAAGTAACAACAATGTATTGTAAATTCCTAATTCCCTCCTCATAAATGTGATCTTGATAGAGCATTTAATCTACCTAAGTAGGGCAAATCCTAAATCTAATCCCTTCTGAGTGGTGCTTTGCAAGTGCTCCGCTGCTAATGGAAATGGTGGTAGTTTGAACTCATTAGCTGCTGCGTAGGAGAAGAATGTGGCTGTCTACTTGTGTCAGAAAACCACTGCTGTCTATTCTGACTTATGGTGACTCTCCGCTGGGCTTCTCAGACTGTAAAGCATAATGGGAACAGATTTCCTTATTTTTCCTCTCACAAAAAGACTCATGGATTTGAACTGCCATCTTTTTAGTAAGCAGTCCAACATATAACTCACTATGTCACAACCCTGGCCAGGGTTGAAGTGGAACGGCTCAATGGCAACAGGTGTACAAACTGCATACATACTCCCTTACACAGGAGTATGTCAAGATGGAGGCAGGTAATTCTATAAGCCAAGGGATAACAATGCTAAGGATATCAGGCAGATACGAGAAGTTGAAAGAGACCAAGAGGGACCTAACAGTAGAGTCAAGTGCCCCAAGTTCAGGTGTCTAATTTCCAGTGTTGTGAGAAAATACATCTTTGTTCTTTAAAGTCACCCACTTATGGTACTCTTGTTTTTTGTACTAGGAAACAAGGACATCCACAAAAAACAAGTTTATTTTTCTCCTGTACTGGTCTTTTTTATTTTATTCAGTAATCCAAATTATAAAGATATAAGGAAAAATAAAGTGAAATACTAAAGCAATAAACAGATAAGCTATGGAAATAAACACGACCTAGATATAACCTACTGTGTTAAGAAATGCGGCAATAGTCATAAATGACACTTTATGTGCTTATTCAGGAAAAACTTACTGAGTGCTGATCCCAGGATTACGTTAGGCTTGGAAATATAAAGAGGGAGGTGGCCCCTGCCCTCACAAGACCTAAGTAAAGAATGTAAGTTGTCTGCATGTTGGTGAGGGTGAGGTAGAAGAATTAAATTTATTATTATAAAACAGAATAAATGTTTTATTGGGAATTTCCAGGTACTATAAAAGCACATAATAATCCAAAGTGTGCTGAGTAGAACTGTACTCCCGAGGATTTTTAAGATTTGAGTTTAGAAGCTGATCCCCAGCCGTTACCTCAGAGGAACCTCTCTGGGTGCGTTTTAATCTAGTATACTTTTAGTTGTTAGTCTAGCATTTATGCCACCTAGGGATCTGGACTTGACTTAATGGCAACTGTTGTTGTTGACTGCCATCAAGTCAAGTACGACCCTATGAACAAAAGGCCTGCAGCCTTTCTGTAACTATTGTCATTTGTCAAAGTTCACAGAGTTTCCAGAGGCATGTTGTTTAGGAAGTGGATGCAGACATAAAAGCACATAGTTTGGTCACTGAATTCCAGAGTGATGAGGGTCAGAAGGCCTCCCACCAGAGACAACATCTACACTTAATCTTCATTTTTTTCCATAAATACACAGAGGTTGTTTTTTTTTTACTGATAATAGCACATGCTAATAAGATAATTTCTAATACTCCTCGTGAAAGTATTAGCTGGAAATTTATATCAAAACAAGTTATAGTTATGGAATAAAATGCAGTAAGAAATTTACCAGAGGTATAGTAAGAATTAACATTTGGACAAAATTTTCATAACTAAACTGTATTACTTCAAACAACTTTTTCTGTTTTTTTAATGACCATTTTTGTCATTCATATGCACTGTGTTTCATCCACAGTGTTTTATACAATCTTTCATTTACATTATATTTTGTCCATGTATATGGTGGGCTCTTTCTGCCCCTTACAATCATCTTACTAATAACTAACTGCAATTGTGAAAGCATGTAAGCCAGCTTCATGCTTTATGCCTTAACATCCCTCTTTTAAGGCTAAGCAAGAATTGAACAAATAAAAAAGGAGGTTAGGAGTGTGATGGATCTAAACCAGAAACCTGCCATCCCTCCCAGTCTAGATCTAAACAAACAACACATTTTCTTAATTCTTCTACCTCTGGAATTTGTTGACACTTCTTCACTGCCATTCTCAACCCTGGGGCAGGCCTCCACTATCGCCTGTCTAGTATACTAACTATAAAGTTTTAAGTGGTTTCCCTGCACCTCGGCTTGCCTCCTACCATCCATTCTCTCCCTCTCGGCCAGTGTGGCCCAAAGACTGATAAAACGGAATCTGTTCAGATATTTCTGCTGTCAATCCTCCTCAGCTGCACAACAAGCACCTACAGCATGGTATGCTTCACAGCCAGACCATATGAAAGAGCTGAGCAGTATGAGTAACAAAAATGTTCAGATTCCTCCCGTATTTCGGGAAATATGAAAGCAGTAACACAAAGTGGAATACAAGAAAATGGTTTTTTCAAGACTAGAATCAGTCTGTTTTTTAAAAATCAGTCTTGTTCAAGTTTATATAAAAGATTCAATGATATTATAAAATTTAAAATGCAATTATCTTATTTTCTATACCTTTAAAAGAAGATTTATTGGCTAGATGGACCAATCTGTATGCATAATTACAGAAGTGATTTAAGCTTTTTAAAACATTTGAAGAATGTAAAAGGAAATACCAAATGAATACTCTTAAATGATGACCTGCCTTTTTAAAAAGCTCAAATAAAAACAAAATCAAAACCACAAACCACACCAAAAAATAGCAGCTGTGTTTAGAGTTTTCTTTGTTGAGTGGTGTTGTGTGAACAACTGCCAACAAAATGCTAAATTTCCAAAATGTGAAGACAATTCCTATTCCACTCTGCCATTTGAGCACTATGACATAAGCCACCCACGTGATACTTCTTTCTGACCCTTGCCACTCAGAGCTGGGTCTCCACATGCTAGCTGTCTTTCTGGCTCCTGCCAAGCAGGCAAAGGTCAGCCTCTCTGCTGGCTCCCACTCTCCTATCCCAGTGTGCTCTCAAGAACTCACTAGAATGAATCACAGAAGCTATGAAACTATTACCTACACTTACAGGAACTCATTTCCTATAATCAGAAGGGGACAGTGGAAAGGAGGCCTGAGACAAAGTCTGAGAGCTGTCTTTGCATGAGGCTTCCATTGTCCCCAGAACATGTCATCTCCTCTCCTTTGCTTGGTTGTTTCCATCCATCCAGGAAGCCCCAGAGAGAGAGTTCTCAGTCCAGTGAGACCTCATTATGCCCTCCACTTCCTGAAGTTAAGTCTGTCAGGTGTTGGGGGGGTTCTGTGTAGCCTGTTTACTGTCTAAAAATGTGGTCTGGCTTTTTTAGAAAGACAAAGAACAACATAATTGCTTGTGCTATTTTCAGGCATCAGAGACAAAAACTCAAACTTACAGATCTGTGTCTCAAAGCTTCTATAGGTCTGTGTTGTGGATCCATGGGGGCACCTATTTTCTATAACAAATATCAATCCATCAATCCATAGATTATCATAAAATCACCAAGAGCAAAATTATTCTAGTTCAATAGACAGATGACCCGTTTTACCACTTATTCTACTATAGTATCTTTATGGGTAATTAACCATTAAATACTAAAGACAAACTCTTCTCATTAGGAGAATAAATGCAATCATAGTCATAAAACACTTGGAAGTTCTGGGAGGCAGGCCTTACTTAACCTTATGGCAGTACTATGCAATTGCAAAAGGATGCTAACTTTATTTGCCCAATAGTGGTGTATGCCATCTCATGGCAGGCCTTATGCTATAGAATTCACTAACCTAGAACTCATATATAAACAGCATTGTTGTCACTGTGCAGTTGAGTTGGAACCAACTCATAACGGACCCTCCTGTGGGTTTTCAGAGGCAGTAAATTGCATAGGAGAAGACTGCTCATCTTTCTCCTGGTCATTTGAACCACGTGCTTTTGGGATTGCAGCATAGCTTCTTACCACTAGGCCATCAGAGCTTCCTAAACACAGTGTATGAGAGGTAAATGGAACAAAGAAATCTGTAACTGACTGTGATCAATTAGTTGTGGCCTCCACTGCACTCGGACCAGCCATGAGAGGTAAATGGAGCTAACTTCTGTTTAGAACGTGCAAACACTTAGGCGAGTAATAATCCTTTAGGAGCAGCTAACTAGTATTTTGGAGTCCCTTGGTGGCATAAAGAGTTAAGTACTCAACTCCTAGCTGAAAGATTAGTAGTTCAAATTCACCCAAAGACACCTCAAAAGGAAGGCATGGCAACCAGCTTCTGAGAGGTTGGTGTTGAAAACCCAATAGATTGAAGTTTTACATTGCAATGAGTGGATATGAGTGCAATGAGCTCCTTCCAGCTCCCTGGACTCCTAAGATGATCCTGCAAATGGCAAGTTATCTGCAGCTAAAGAGTACGCCTACCTTTTTCTTTCTTTATTTTTGTTATTGTTGTTGTTGATTGCCTGATTCATGGTGATCCTATGAAAAAAGGCCTGCTTATGCCAAGAGCTAAGCTAGGGATGGCATGAACTAATAACAAGATGCTTTCCTTTCTGTTGTTGAAGACTTCACAGAACTCACAGTTTACTGAGGAATGACAAGCATTTGTTGTTGTTGTTGTTAGGTGCCATCACTGTCAACTCATAGCAACCTTGTCTGATCCTCAAAATTTCCATATAGCATGAGGTGTGCTCTCTGCCCCTGGGGTGTGTCGCCTGCCCAGGAGAGAGCTGTCTCTGGTCCAGGGAGAGCTACCCAGCCGCCAGGGAGTGGTGCCCAGCCCTCCCCCTCCACCAGCCACCTGGCCCCTGGGGAGAGTCACCAACTCCTGGGGAGTGCCTTTAGGTCAATGGGGAGAACTGCCTAGGGTATGCAAATAATCTTATTTAAGCCACTTTCTTCCCCCTCCTCCCCCAGTACACCTGTAAGACCTCCAAAGCCCTTCTCTTTGTAACTCACAAGTTTGTTCTCTCTAGGTTTGCTCCCTTTCTTATAAGTAACCTTAACACTGAGTTTTGCTCTAGATTTGAACCCAGTTCCAGAGACAAAAGGGAAATATAACTGCCAGCTAATGACGCGAAGAAGGATGCAGCCTCAACGTTCAGCCAGTAATGCCCACTGGACTCACCTTGGCAAACACTGCCCAGTCCAGAGGGCAGAAAAATGCCAGGAAAATATCTTGTAACGGAACAAGAAGGTATGCAACTTCAACCCAGCACCACCAGTAAGGTGTTAAAGTGAGCACCCCTTTCCCATTCACATCAACACCCCTGTTTAGCATGAAGAAGCCAGACAGTTTGCACCCCATTCCCAAATGAGAAACCCACAAGTGAATAAGACAATCTCTTTGTTTATATAATAAGTGTGTGTGTATATATATATCTATCTATATCTATATATAGATATCTCACCATTGAACTATGCTTACGTAGTCCCCACTGGATCTTTCTCACTTCCTTCCAACCCCAGCCCCCACTCACTAAATTGTTCAGCCCTCGTGTTTTCATCCCTGCCCATCCTCAGTCTTCTGCTCCCAACTCTCACCCCATTCTATTCCCAGGCATGTTTTTCACAGAATTATTTAAATTGAAGTACATATTCTAGTCAGAAAAAAGGAACATCTGAAATGCAATAGAGAGGGATTAAAAACTATTAGTCTCTGTAGTTTGGAGGCCTGAAGTAATATGAATGAAAACCACAAAAAAAAAAAGAGGAAAAACAAAATAGACAACCTCCCCCCCAAAAAACAAAACCAAATCCAAAACAAAAACATTTCCTCATAGAAACAAACAATTCTAACAAAGTGATCACTATTACATGACAGTATATGAGTTAAGGGAAAAATATCACACAGAATCTTCACTACTTATGGAGTTTGAGAAAAACTTCAGAGAGGTAACATTTAAGTAGAATATTATAAATTAGCAGTAAATTAAAGAGAGAGGGTGGAGCAGAGGTAAGATAGGTAGATGAGGGGTGCATTCTAGATTCCATGTATGTTCAAAGTCACAGAGCATGAAAGAATGTCCCTGTTACCAGCAGTGCATGGTTTTGGGTAGAGTTTTTTCCTCCCTTTTTATTACTTGAGTCCAAAGTACATGAGAGTAGGTGGAAGTGTAACTATAAAGTACAAAACCATGTGAAATTGTATTTTATTTTGCACATTTTAAGTAAAATGACGCTTCAGAAATAGATTCGTTAACTTTGTTTTTAAAAATAGTTTCGATTTTTTCATTTAATGTAAAAGCAAATCAAATAAAATATTGACTATACTGCATTTTCCACATATTAAGTGTTCATGTAACTATCATGCACATGTATACGACATGCATCGTACACATGGAAAAGCACCATAACAGGGCTGCATGGTTTTAAAAACACATAACATATGTGCTATCTGTATAAAAATATGGCAATTATATAACCATTGAAGTTAGATATAATAATTAGATCTTTCTTAACACTTATGTAGAAAAATTCCTAAAAGAAATAAATCAGACCTTTTAAATCAAAAGATCAGTCTTTTTAAGTTATGGAAAAGAAATTAAATGTAGATACAGAATTATTTAAATTGAAGTACATATTCTAGTTAGAAAAAAGGAACATCTGAAATGCAATAGAGAAGGATTAATCAATGTAAAAATGAATATAAAAACTATTAGTCTCTATAGTTTGGAGGCCTGAAGTAAATCAAAACCACATTTACTAAAACTAAACAATAGCCACAGAGCTAGAAACTCTATGAGATAAGTGAGTTCAGAATACAGGATGTAATATTCATATATTGACAAATCATAACTATTTAGAACTCTCAGGAAATAAAACAAATTCATTTCACCTAGGACATGAGTATTTTCTTTAAAAAGCACATACAGTTCATAATTAACCTTTTTCTTGATGAACTACAGTCCTTATTATAAACGCCAATGTCTATGCTATTCTAAAAACACAATCTTGCAATGCTCTTAAAAATCACTGAGGAATCTTTCCAAAGATCCCAGAGAGGAGGTAGTCCTTTTAGAATGTCCTCTATGGCCTTGTTGTCTAGCAGTCAGTGGTCACTTACCAGTTATTGCTAGTCTGACTTATCTCTAGTCACCATCAACACCCAACCACAGTAGTCTACCAATTCACAGTGGTCTACAAACTAAAAGCAAACAGACGAAATAATGCCATGAGAGATTCCAGTGAATGACTTAAGGAGCATGAAACATGTGGCAGACACTTTTCCACCAGAGATTTTGCTTACTTCTTGGTTTAGATTTTAAAATGATGGCATTTGGGGAGAAGATACTGAACATCTTTTGATTTCTGTTACTCTTATTATGAGCTGTTGACTGTAACTCATTCCAACTCTCTATGAACAACAGATCTGAACCATGCCCTACTCTATGCCATCCTTACCATCTTTGATATATTTAAGCCCACTGTCACAGTCATTGTGCCAATCCATTTTGTTGAGGGTCTTCCTTTTCTACACTGACCCTCCACCTTTCCAAGCAATATGTCCTTCCCAAGGACTGACTCCTCCTAACAATATGCCTATAGGATATGAGAAGAAGCTTCCCATCTTTGCACCAGGAACTCTATATTTTGAATTTCAGAAGGTCTTAAATGGCATTTATTTCTTGGTAAGGGTTATGTCTGCATTAGCAGTCCATGTAGGGTAAATGGTATTACTTAGCAAGAGAAAAGATGGCATTAAGGACAAATTAAATAGGAGAAATGGATGGCAAAAAACAACTGTTTCAGACTTTCTATTATAACTTGACTTTTATTATGAAAATCTTAATAATTCATTGGGTAATTCAACAGTTTTAATATTTCATATGAATCCTTTAAGAAGTTAACCACTTTTGAGACAATGTTCTTTTATATCTCTAAAGGGAATGCTCTTCTCTGCTGATATTAGAACTGTTATTGCAGATTTCATCAGCTAAGGGCTAGCAAACTACCACCCACAGGTCAAATCTAGCCTATCACCTAAGTCTGAAATAAAAATTTATTGAAAAACAACCAAGAAAACTATTTACATGTTGTCTCTGGCTGCTTTTGTGCAACAGTGGCAGAGTTGAACAGGTATTACAGAGTCTGTAAAACCTAAAATATTTACTAATCTGATTCATTTAAAAATAAAGAAAAAAAGATCGCTAATTCCAGAACTTAATGTTAGCTCTGGCTTCTTGGGGAGAGGCAGGTAAGAAAGAATCCAGGCACTTGTGGCTTTCTCTGTGCCCCACTGGGGGTCCACAGAGCGGATGTGCAAGATGAACTGGGGGTCTCTGGCCCAGAGTTGGCCAGCATTTGGGCGTGCCGGAATGGTAAAATACGAAAGGGCCCTCGGGCCTGTTTTTCATTATTTTTGTTCCAACATTCTTCTAGGTTGTATAAGCCCTGGTGTCTCCACTTGCCTTACGGAGGTAACGTGTGGTTGCTGTGAAGCTGAACACTGTGACACTGATGTGTCAAATCCAATAGCGGTTACCCATGTTGGACAGTGTTTGGTGGCGCTCCCCGGTTGAAACAAGCTTGGAAGCAGGAGTGGCATCCACTTCCGTAATAGCTTGCCTCCAGAAACCCTATGAGCCTGGAGAAAGGATGAAAGTCGCACTCGCAAGTGTTGAGGACTTTTGTTCACAGAGCCACTATGAGTTGCAATGACACTTAACACCACCACCACAATTCCAGAACAGGCATCAGAACTGTTGTTGGGTGCCATCAGGTCTGTTCTGACTCTGACTCTGGTAGTCTATGCACAACAGAGCACAATCCTGCCCATAGTTTTCCATCCTTGCAATCTCTACTGTATCTGAGCCCACTATTAGAGCCACTTTGCCAATCCATTTTGTTGAGGGGATTCCTTTTTTTCCACTGACCCTCTACATTACCAACCATCGTTTCTATCTTAGGTATTGGCCCCTTCTTAGAACATGTCCAAAGTTCTGAGACAAACCCTTGTTTTACTCCCGTCTAAACAGCATTCTAACTGTTCTTTGTTCTGAGATAGATTTGTTCTTTCTTCTAACAGTTCACGGTATATTCAATTTTCTTTACCAAGACTAGAACTCAAATGCACCACTTCTTTGCTGCTCCTTACAAATCTTGCCGTTTTTGTAGGCAAATGCAGTTGTTGGGTGCCACAGAATGAATGAAGTACAACTCATAGTGATCCTATGAACAAATGATCTGAATCTTCCTATCCTGTGCCATCCTCACCATTCCTGACACACTAGATCCCATTTCAGCACTGTGTTAGTCCACCTGGGTGAAGGTCCTCCCCTCTTTCGCCAACCATCTAAGCATAACATCACTCTCTTACCAGAGGCAGGCATATGAGGTGACTGGAAATAACACAGCTTTGGTCAAGCGTACCTTAGTCTTCAAAGTGACATTTTTCTTTTTAACACTTCAAAACGGTCTTAATTAAAATTTATAATACGGAATACTTAATTGTACAGAGCCTGTATATGCACCAAGAAATAGCTGTTTGAACATTACATTACAGTATACTGCATGGTTCAAAATCTGGAAAGATGTGGATGAAGGTAGTAAATATCCTTGCACCACACAATAAAGAAAAAGTGTTGTTGTTGTTGTTGTTGTTGTTGTTGTTGTTATGTGCTGTTGAGTCTCTTGTGATTCATAGAGACCCTATGTACAACAGTCCTAAACCCTGCTCTATCTTGTGCCAGTTGCACTGCCTCCGACACACCCATTCTGATTACCCCAGTCACTGAATCAATCCACCTCATAGAGGGTCTTCTTCTCCTGCACTGTCCCTCCACCCCCAAGCATGATGTCCCTCTCCAAGGACCAGTCCCTCCTTATAATGTCCAAAGTATGTCAGATGAAACCTCAGAATCCTTGCCTCCAAGGCACAGCTTGGTTTAACCCTCTCTAGGATGAATCTGTTTTCTTAGCAGTCCATGGTACGCTTAACACTATTTTCCAGCATTACAGCTCAAAGGTATCACTTTTCCTTCTATCCTCCCTAGTCACTGTCCAACTCTGTGACGCATAACAAGTGATTGCACTTGTCTAACAAGTGAATGAACTTGTGTATCAGACATACCTTAGAATCCAGAGTGGCACCACTGCTCTTCAGTACTTCGGAGAGGTCCCTAACAGCAGACTTTCCCATTGCAATATGTCTTTTAATTTCCTGGCTACTGCTGCCAAGAGTTTTGACTGTGGAACCAAGCAAACTAAAACTCTTAACTATCTCAATCTCTTCACCATCCATACTGATGCTGCCAGTTGGCCCAGTGGTGAGAATCTTTGTTTTCTTGATGTTGAGCTTCAATCCATATAGGAGGCTGCAGTCCTTGACCTTCTGCAGCAAGCGCTTCAGGTCCTCAGTTTCAGCAAGCAGGGTTGTGTCATCTGCATAATGCAGGTTGTTGATAACACATCCACCAATCCTGATGCCACATTCCTCCTTGTATATAGCCCAGAGTCTCAGATGATCTGTTCTGCATACAGATTGGCTATTCTCGAGATTTCTTGGTACAACTTAGTGAGCACATCCAGGGCAGTGTCTGTTTGTTGAAATATGTCAATTGATATGCCATGAACTCCTGGAGCCTTGTTTTTTGCCAATTCCTTCAGAGCAATTTGAACTTTCTCCTTTATCACCATAGGCTCTTGCTCATATGTTATTTCATGAAATTCTTCTGTGTCAGCCAATTCCTTCTGATACAGTGACTCTGTGTACTTTTTCCATCTTCTCTTGATACTTCTTGGATCATTTAACATTCTACGCAAAGTATCCTTAAGTATTGCCACCCGTGGCTTGAATTTGTTTTTCAGCTCCTTCAGCTTAAGAAATGTTGAGCGAGTTGGGCCCTTTTGATTTTCTGACTCCAGCTCTCTGCACATTTCATTATAGTATCTTGCTTGGTTGTCTTGGGCTGCCTTTTGAAATTTTCTGTTCAGCTCTTTGATTTCTTCCTTTAGCTTTGGCTTCTCGGCACGCTAATTCAGTACTCAGAGTTTCATCTGACATCCATTTCGGTCTTTTCTTCTTCAGTCTTTGTAATTATCTTTTGCATTCTTCATGGACGATTTTCTTGCTATCCTCCCAGACCTCATTTGGTCTACGCTCATTGGTGTTCAAGGCCTCAAACCTGTTCCTGAGATGGTTTTGAAATTCGAGTGGGACAGACTTAAGTCAAATTATGGTTACCGTGGACTTGATTTAATGTTCCTCAACTTCAGCTTGAACTTGCATATGAGTAGTTGGTGGTCTGTTCCCCAATCAGCACCTGGCCTGTTTTTCAGTGCTGATACTGAGGTTCTCCACTGAGTCTTTCCACAAATATAATCGATATGATTCCTACGCATACCATCACGTGAAATCCAGTTGTATAGCCTACGTTTATGTTTCTTATAAAAGGTATTTGCAATTAATAAATCATTGAATGTGCAGAACTCTATCATTCTACTGCCAGCCTCATTTCTCTCATTGAGTCTGTGTTTCCCAGCTACTGATCCTTCTTCCCTGTTCCCAACTTCTGCATTCCAGTCACCCATTATTACCAATGCATCTTGATCACATGTTTAATCAATTTCTGACTGCAAAAGTTGGTTGAAATCTTCCTCCTCTTTAGCTCTAGTTGTTGGTGCATATATTTGAATGATAGTGGTATTCACTGGACTTGTTTTTTTTTTTTGTTTTTTATTTTT
>NW_006399862.1:7374954-7390974 GCF_000299155.1 Elephantulus edwardii
TGGGATTCCCATTCTTCTCAGAGTCAGCAACAGTTTGTTATGATCCACACAGTCAAATGCCTTTGCATAATCAATGAAACATAGATAGACTTTACTGTGCTATTCCCTGCTTTCAGCTAAGATCCATTAACATTAGCTACAATATCCCTAGTACCATGACCCCTTCTAAGCCCAGCCCAGACCAGACTTCTGACAGTTCTCTGCTGATAGGCTGTTCCAATCGTTTTTGGATAATCTTCAGGAGAATCTTGCTTGCGTGTGAAATCAATGAGACTGTTTTATAGTTTCCACACTCTGTTGGGTCACCCTTCTTTGGAATGGGAACAAATATAGATTTCTTCCAGTCAGTTGGCCAAGTGGTTGTTCTTCAGATTTCCGGGCATAACTTGGTGAGCACATTTAGGGCAGCATCTGTCCGCTGAATTACATCAATTGGTCTATCGTCTATTCCTGGGGCCTTATTTTTTTGCTGTTTTCTTCAGAGCAAAGTAAACGTCTTCCTTCATCATCACCACAGGCTCTTGCTCATATGTTACTTCATGAAATTATTCTGTGTCTGCCAATTCCTTTCGATACAGTGACTCAGTATATATTCCTTCCATCTTCTTTTAATACTTCCTGGGTCATTTAATATTCTGCTACATTCAAGTTGATTATATCAACTTGAGGTTTTAATTTGTTCTTCAGTTCTTTGAGCTTAAGAAATGCTGAATGAATTTGGCTCTTTTGATTTTCTGACTCCAGCTCCTTGCACATTTTGGTGTAATATTTTGCTTAGAGGCTGGACCATGTGAGGAAGAATGTAGCATCCAGACTGGAGGAAGACTCATCAACAACTTGTTTTATGCAGCTGACACTGCTTTAGAAGTGAAAAGAATTCGAAGCACTTAATGAAGATCAAAGACCATCGCCTTCAGAATGGTTTATGCCACAATATTAAGACACAAAATATTCTCACTAACAGCCCAATAGACAACATATCATGATAGATTGAAAACCAGTAAAGTTGTCAAGGATTTAACTTTACTAGGATCTCCAATCAACATCCATGGAAGCACTAATCAAGAAATCAAAAGATGTACTGTATTAGAAAAATCAACTTTCCGGGATCTCTTTAAAGTGCTAATGAGAAAAGATGTCAATGTAAAGACTAAGGTACACCATACTATTTTCAACTGTCTCATATGCATCTAAAAGACAGACATCAAATAAGGGAGACAGAAGAAGAATATATATATATATATATCTCAGAGCTGTAGTTTTGCAGCACTGCAGTACTGCAAAAAGAGCCAATAAGTCCGTCTTGGAAGGAGTGAACCAGAGTGTTTCTTTTAGGTAAGTTTGGTAAGACTTTGCCTCACATACTTTAGACTTGCTATCAGAGAGGCTACTTCTGGAGAAGGATGTCATGGTTGGAAAAGCTGGGTCAGCGAAGGACCGGAAGGCCCTCAAGGATATGGACTAGCACAGTGACAGAAACAGTAAGTCTGAGCACAGTGTTATGTGTGAGGTTGGTGCAGGATCAGGCAAAATTTCCATATGTTGTTTCAATATCAGAGGGTTGCTCTGAGTCAAACACAGAAAGCGACTGTCTGTGGACTGAGTATCTAGAAACACAGTCTAGGACTGCACAGGATTTCAGACTTAATTACTTGGAGATATACATAAAGTACATTGTATGTATGGAGCACTGGTGGCATCGTTTGTAGAGCTGTGCTGCTAACTCCAGGCTGCACCTCTGCCAGTCCAAATCCACCAGCTCCTGGGGGGATAAAGACTGGCAACCTCCTCCTGTGTGATTTGTTGTTGTTGATGTTATGTGCTGTCGAGTCACTTGTGACTCATAGCGATGCTATGTACAACAGCCCTAAACTCTGCTCTGTCCTGTGCCAATCGCACTGTCTCTGACACTCCCATCCCAGTTATCCCAGTCACTGAATCAATCCACCTCATAGAGGGCCTTCCCCTCCTGCGCCGTCCCTCCACCCTCCCAAGCATGATGTCCTTCTCCAAGGACCGGTCTCTCCTCACAACATGTCCAAAGTATGTTAGACGGAGCCTCAGAATCCTTGCCTCCAAGGAGCCACCCAGTTTAACCCTTTCCAGGACAAATCTGTTTGTCTTCCTAGCAGTTCATGGTATTCTCAATACTCTTCTCCAGCACCACAGCTCAAAGGCATCAATTCTCCTTCTATCCTCCCTAGTCATTGTCCAACTCTCCGATGCATAACAAGTGATTGTGAAGACCATGGCCTGTATCAAACGCACCTTAGTCTCCAGAGAGACACCATTGCTCTTCAGTACTTTGGAGAGGTCCCTAACAGCAGACTTTCCCATGGCAATGCACCTTTTAATTTCCTGGCTACTGGTGCCAAGAGTGTTGATTGTGGAGCCAAGCAAACTAAAGCTGTGTACAATCTCAATCTCTTCACCATCCATCCTGATGCTGCCAATTGGTCCAGTGGTGAGAATCTTTGTCTTCTTGACATTGAGCCTCAATCCATACTGAAGGCTGCAGTCCTTGACCCTCAGCAGCAGGTGCTTCAGGTCCTCTTCAGTTTCAGAAAGCAGGGTTGTGTCATCTGCATACCGCCGACTGTTGATAAATCGTCCCCCAATCTTGACCACACATTTCTCCTCATAGAGCCCAGCCTCCTGGATAATCTGTTCTGCATATAGGTTGAAAAAGTATGGAGATAGGATGCATCCCTGGCGTACGCCCTTCCCAATTTTGAACCATGCAGTGTTCCCTTGGTCTGTTCTGACGACTGCCTCCTGGTCCAAGTATAGGTTTCGCATTAGCACAATCAAGTGTTCTGGGATTCCCATTCTTCTCAGAATCAGCCACAGTTTGTTATGATCCACACAGTCAAATGTCTTTGCATAGTCAATGAAACACAGACAGACATTCCTCTGCTTTCAGCCAAGATCCATCTAACATCAGCTACAATATACCATGACCCCTTCTAAACCCAGCCTGGACTTCTGGTAGTTCTCTGCTGATGTGCTGTTCCAGTCATTTTTGGATAATCTTCAGTAAAATCTTGCTTTCCTGTGTGATTTACAGCCTATCAAATCCTACTGGATGGGAACCTGTACATCAATTCTGGCACAACCGCAATGAGCTTGAGCTCTGATTTGAGTTCTATATGTTGTTGTTAAGTGCTACTGACAGAGCAGAGTTTAGGGCTGTTGTACATATGGTCGCTAGCGACTCAATGGCACATAACAACAACAACATAATTATAAATGTATTATAAATTGGTTCTGACTTGATGGGCAACACGTTTTCAGGGTTTGGTTTTTTAAAGGTTTATGTTAAGATGAGATACTGAGATACTTTCCATTCTCATTCTAGGTCAACAAATTATTGACATTTAGTTTTGTGCCTAACACTGTTACATCTTTTTCCTTCTTCATCAATCAGAAAATAAACTTTCATTGTTTTTAATTAAGAAACTAATCATTACTCTGATTTAGAGCAGAGAACAAACACTTCTCACCATGCTTATTACAGAAATAAAGTGATTAAAATTTCATTTGATAATTCCATAGTCTGATTACTATCCATGAGAGTTACTTTAAATACCTCCAGAGTTAATTATTCCCTTTCTTAATGTTACCAAAGTCTCATATATATTTCTATGACTATACCATGACCCATTCTTATTAATATCTCTATCCATGTTTGCCTTCCTAATAGGCTGTGAACTTTCCCGAGAAAGGTTAAAATTGTTTATTTTGTCATTAAAGTGCCAAAACATGAGGAATAAATAGGAAAACTAAATTATTAAAATTATTCCAGGGAAAATGTAACAACGGCCCCAAGAGAGAGGCAGCAACAGGACAGTAAGAAAGAGATAGATGAACACGCTTGCAAAGGAAACATCGTAAGCTGTCAGAGAACAATTGGATTTGAGGAAGGATAAGTATAATCTTAAATTTCACTGTAGTGAAGATACATGGGAAATAAATGTTTTTCGGTACGATTTTCTGAGCCCCACTTAGGGCCTCTACAACGCTCTTCCTGTAAGAGTGTCACTGAGCTGCTGTTGGAGTGAGTCCAAAGGGACAGCTGTAATATACACTAGCTCTGGTAGGACACATATTATCTGTCTTTCAAAGGACTGTCCTTCACTGACCTTTACAAACTGACCATGGGAAAACTGAGGATATCTGCACAACTTCAGGACTGAAAATCAAGTTCTCAGAACAAGGTTATGGAAAAGGAAAATTCCTTTAGTATAGCTGCAATTACTTTTCACTATTAAATTCATAGTGCTATGAAGAGAGGCCTGGAAATGTATTTCAGGTATTTAGTGCATTATGTGAGGCTGATTCCCTAAAAGGAGGTCCATGTGTGGCTCAGGAAGGGTCTGTGCTATTGTTTTTCACTGCTGTTGAGTTGCTCCTCCCAACTTACAGTGACCCCAAGTGTCCAGCAGTAAAACTGCTCCATAGAGTTTTATCAATATGCTAATGCACTTTTAAAAAATGACAATTATTTTGAAGAAGAGTGGAGTCATTGATATACATAGCAACATAGATTTTGCTTATGAAAAAATGTGAACAAGATCCTCAATAAATTGGGCTAAAAGGATCCAGTATATATAAAACTGAAAGAATTCAAAGCAGGAATATAAATAGATAACTGTACACCAGTATGCACTACAGCACTGTCCACAAGAGTTAACAGAAACAACCTCAATGTCCAACAACAGAAAAATGGATAAACTATAGGATGTGCACACAAACAAGAGAATAGCACTCAGTTCATAAAGACGTCCTGACACATACTATGATACAGATGAAGTCTGAAAACGTGATGCTGAGCAAAATCACTGAGTTTAAGAGTAATGAGAAATTTGGAAATGGGTAATGATGGTTAAAAAAATGATAAGCATAATGTGCTACTGAAATGTATATGTACGTGAAAACTGCTGAACTATGTTGTATGTGTTTCGTTACAAACATAAACTAGCCAATGACAGGAGATCTTTGATTACTAAAGAATGAATTTTTAATTCCATATTTTCTAAAGAAACCATACAAATTCTTGAAATGTATGGTTACTAATTTTATCAATTTGAGTTTTAAAAGTTCAAATTTTAGTGTGCAAGATGAATTTATTAATATTTAAATTTTAAAAAGATTATTCATCGATAAAAAGTGAAGGTTAAAAAGCTAGAATTATGAGAAAAGATTAATGTAGTTAAATAGTGTAAACACAAGAGATACTTCATAGTATCATACAACTTAATAAGATACAAATTATTCTACCGCGATCTAGTTTCCTAGTAAATATTTCTTTTCTTATCTTTGAGCAGGAATGACGGCATATTATCATAATTTCACATAAAACGAATAGAAAGTGGCTAGAAGGAAGCTGTAAATTAGGCAACTCTAGAAAACCCACTACCTTCCCCCCCCCAATAAGATAACAGTATAAAACAAGATAATAATATTTGGCAAAGTATGATTTCAAAATACAGACAGTCCCTGGATTATAAATTAGTTCTCTTCTTAAATCTGTATTTAAGTTGATTTTGTGAATAAGTCAGAACAGTCAGGCATGGTTTCTATCTAGTATTAATCAAATGTTTATCTTATAGTACACAAAACATTAGACAAATACTTGCAGCTATACTAACTCTTTAATATAATAACACAGCACTAATGTTCTGATGTATATCACAAAGTAGCACCTGTTTCTTAGGATTACTGTATACTTTGAATTTTTAACATACTAGGATTTATGAGGATTGGTTTAGAACTATGGGTTGCATGCAAGTCTGATGTTTGTAACTTGAAATGTCTGCAGAGCTAAAAGAATGTCACTCAAATGAGGGGGGGAAGCATTAATATTTTGTCTTGTTTTTTCCAATTTATGAGTAAGTTTGCTTTAATAACCAGCTCATGTTGTGACCAACTGTATGCACTGGTAAAGCAGGTGTACAGGATTAGGTGTGCTTCAGGATTAGGGATTCAGCCTGCCAGCCAAAGAAAGGGACTCTATAAAGACAATCCAATTAATGACTTAAGCTTTAACATTTCTAACCAAACTTGAATCAAGCCATGGTATTTTCAATTGCTTTGTACGGATGTAAAAGACAATAAATAGAAGAGTGAAGAAGTGAACTGCGGTACTGACAAAGAGTACTGAGTATTCCATGGACTGCCAAAATAGCAAGCAAATGTCTCCTGGAGGAAGTTCAACCAGAGTGCTCCTTAGACATTATGAAGTCTGTTGTTCTTTAGGTCTCTTTGAGTCAGAGTTGACTTGATGGCATCTAACAGTGACACAGTATATGAATAACAATAGGACTGAAAAAGTTTTGGAAATATCCAGGTATTTTTTTATTATTATATTGTTTAGTATTTAATGTTTAGCAGATAAAGTAATAGACACAAACTAGTCTAGTAGTAAGGGTAAAGCAAAAATAGTCTAACCAGGAAGGTTTTGCTTTGGTTCTCCTGAGTGTTCTATCACCCTCAGTTCCTCTAATCCTGGAGAAAACTCTGCAGTCCCTCATATTTTCTCAGGAGAGGTAAGCTTATATTAGTTTCTTTATATGACAAATAGATTATTACCTCATGATGATGTACTAAGAACTAGAAAGAGTGAACTAGAACTAGAGAGAACTAGGTAAGAGTGTCTGGTATGGTGCTTGGAGCACAGGAGAAATTCAATAAAGATGTCTTTATGAATCAATCTAGACGCATGCGTCTAGGAAGGGCTAAGATTTCGCTGTCTCAGGCATCTCTAGGAAATGCTAGATAGTATATGAACATTGTTGCTATTGATTGCCTTCGAATCGAGCACGACACGTAGTGACCCTATGAACAAAAGGCCTGAAGTCCCTCTTCAACCACTGACATTTATCAAAGTTCATAGAGCCACTCCTGCTTCCAAAGTATAAGAAAAAAATGTCCTATATTCAGTAAGATACTGTTTGATTCACTAAAGCAAAACGAAAAAGATTAAACTCTGATAAGTAGAACATTTTAACACCAATTTCTTAAAAAGGAAATCTGGTACAAATGTATTAACTTTTTATTTAGGAAAAAAAGATACAGTCTTGATAAAAATACTACAAACTAGTAATTTTTATACAAAGACAGAAACAGCCCTAAAGTATTTTAAGCTTGGTGAGCTATCCTCACATTTAAGGGTGGTTGTTGTTGTTGTGTGCCATTGAGTCGTTTGCGACTCATAGCGACCTTATGTACAAGAGCTCTAAACACTGTTCTATCCTGTGCCAACCTAGCCATCTCAAACGCACTTATTCCCACCGCTCCAGTCACAGAATCGATCCATCTCATCGAAGGTCTTCCTCTCCTTCGCCGCCCCTCCATTCTGCCAAACATGATATCCCTCTCCAAGGGCCAGTCCTTCCTTGCAACATGCCCAAAGTATGTCAGACGAAGCTTCAGAATCCTTGACTCCAAGGAGCATTCCGGCTTCACCTTCTCCAGGACAAACCTGTTTGTTCTCCTAGAAGTCCATGGTATATTCAACACTCTTCTCCAGCACCACAGCTCAAAGGCATCAATTCTCTATCATCCCTATTCACTGTCCAACTCTCTGATGCATAGCACATAACTGCAAAGACTATAGCCCGGATCAGGCGCACCTTAGTCTCCAGCCTGACGTTGTAATTTAAAGGTTAGGCAGTGAAAAGAGAGGCCTGATTATGCACATGACTGTCCCACTGGAAATGTAATGATTATGAGATGAATGAAGAGACTAGTTTGAACAAGGCCTGGCTTAGTGTAAAGGAAATGCCGAGGTGGAAGTGCTCTTGAAAAGTTACTCCAATATCCCACTAAGCAAAAATTCCAACTTTCAAGAAAATATAGAGAGGAAAGTTCTGAAAGTTTAACTTTTTAAAAAAGTAACCCAACCAATTACTGATGTTAATCAGAAAATAGGAGAGGCATTTAGGGTTCATATAATTCTCTTTACAAACAAGAGTATATCCCAATACCATAGAAAGATCATCCCTCTATAATTTAGAATCAAAGATGACACGAACTAGGCTTTCTTGAATGATGGGTCCAGTTAAGAAAAAAAAGGCATAAATGTATCCCATCTTCCAACTTAAAAGTCACTCTCTCCTCTTTTTCTTTGAAACATCTAGGGGTGCAACCAAAAAGAATTTCACTTTTTCTTGCCATAAAGAAGTTAACATCATTCCAGGCTATCAATGCCTTACAAAACCAGATCAATGGTGATTAATTTTATAAAACACAGTGTATGGGAATGATCGTATGAAACAAAATGTGAATGAAGGAAAGTGAAAAACAATGTACATGAATGAAACACAACATATATGAAGTTTTTATGTGTTGTTGTTGTTATGTGCCGTCAAGTCGCTTGCAACTCATAGCGACCCTATGTACCACAGCCCTAAACTCTGCTCTGTCCTGTGCCAATCTCACAGTCTCCGATACACCCATCCCAATTACCCCAGTCACTGAATCAATCCACCTCATAGAGGGCCTTCCTCTTCTGCGCTGTCCCTCCACCCTTCCCAAGCATGATGTCCTTTTCCAAGGACCAGTCCTTCCTTACAACATGTCCTAAGTATGTTACATGGAGCCTAAGAATCCTTGCCTCCAAGGAGCCGCCTGGTTTGACCCTTTCCAGGATGAATCTGTTTGTTTTCCTAGCAGTCCATGGTACCCTTAATACTCTTCTCCAGCACCACAGCACCCATGTTTCCTAGTCAAAAAGATGGGATAAAATCTCCTCCCATGTGATTTATAGCCTCTAAATACCTTCTGGATGGTCAGCTATGAGTTGGTTCCTACTTGAAATCAAAAAGTGAGTGAGTGATGGAAGAAGAGAAAAGAGTATATCATTCTGAGTTCAGCTCATAAAGAGCTGATGAACAGTCAGATTAAATTTCTTCAACATGTTTGCTAGCTCACTTGAATTTTTTTAATGATCAATCAACAACAAAACACAACATAACAAGCTGAAGGCAAGAGGTGTCCTTAAACCATCACGAAAGTGAGCTTCTTTCTCTCCCTAAGTTTATCAAATATCTGTTCCTTTTACTATTCCTTTCTGATGTAGCTGAATGTTTTCACCTTCCCTTCAGTGTCTCTGAAAACTTCAGAAAACTTCTCTCCAAGTCTTTCTGCTACTATGGCTGATGGTGGTGGGTGACTACTGGGAAAACACATTTCACACTGTTTCTCTTTATCAGGAATGTGCATTACTTTATTTCCTTATGCTACAAAATAAGGGCATAATTCAGCCATTATCTGAACTTACAGTCCAATACTATACCTTCCAGGTTACTGGGTTAATAAATGATATGATGATAAATGGAGAGAAGACTGAAGCTGTCAAGGATTTCATTTTACCTGGATTCATAATTAGTGCCCATGTAAATATAAGAGAAGAAATCAATTGAAGTGCATTGAGCAAATCTGCTGCTAAAGAGTTCTTTACAGTGTTAAATAGCAAGGAACTCACAGGGAGGATGAAGTTGGCCTGACCCCAAGTCATGGTATTTGAATCACTTCATATGCATGGGAAGGTTAGACTATGAGTAAGGAAGACCAAACAAGAATTGATCTTTGAGTTGTGATCTTGGCAAACAATATTAAATACACCATGGACTGTCAAAAGAACAAACAAATCTGTCTTGGAATTAAGGGCAGCCAGAATGCTCCTTCGACATGAGTCTGATGAGACTCTGTTTCATAATTTGGCTTTATTATTAGGAGAGCCTGTTATGGGAGCTCAATAGAAAAATGCTTAGAAAAATGGAGGGTCACTATCAGAGAAGAGCTCAAAGGAGACGAATGGACACAGCAACTACAACAATCAGCACAGAGGGTGAAGATGGGGCAGGAATGGGCAGAGTTTTATTCTTTAAAAAACAGTCACTAAGGGTGAGAGTTGATTCAACAGTACCTAATAACAACATGCCTTCTGACAACAACTCTTTAGCATTCAAATGTGTTAAAACTTATCAGCACCCTACCAATCAACCTTATGGTCTTTCTTGACAATGAAAGAAAACTGAGATTTATTTATTAGCCTTATCAAATTAAGTGCTGTTGACTTGATAGGAGCTCATGGCCACCATCACTCAATTTCCAACATTATAAATCTTTACAAGAGGAGACTGATTGTCTTTTCCCCTCAGAGCATTTGTCAGATAGAGCTCCTAGCCTTTCAGATGGCAGCCTGCTTGGGACAGTATACTTGAGACTCCCCATCTGCCATGAGAAAGAGAAAGTTGGGTCAATCACATTCTGGAGTGGGGGTAACCCCAACCTCTAACATGCTAAAATAGAAGATTTTTCGTCTCATCCACGTTCCTTTAAAAACTAATAAAACTGAATGTCATATACCACTGAGTTGGATATGACTATAGCTGACTATCCAGTGGGTTTTCAGGGGCAGTAAATCACTCGAAAGGTGATTGCTCATCTTTCTTCCACTGTGCAGTAGGTAGATTTGAACCATGTACCTCTGTGCTGGCAACAAAACTTCTTACTAAGCCACCACAGCTCTCTAAAGTTGAATAGGGTACTTGATGTAAAAAGAACAGGAAGATATCAAGTTCATTACCATCAGACAAGTTCTACTCATGGTTAACTAACAAACAGGACAGAAAGCCCCACAGTTCTTCCACGGCTGTAAATCTCTATGGGAGCAGACTGCCTTATCTTTCTCTTCTAGAGTAGATGGTGGGTTTGAACATCCCAATCCTCAACCCACTGCACCACCAACATGTCTGATGACACCAGCAGATGCCAAATATATTCATTTAAGTGCATCCAAATATGCTCCACAGAAAATTTTTTGCTCTGAAGTTCCATTTTTGTTTTGTAACCAACACAACATTTAAAAGAGGAAACTGATCTGGGGGTGGGGAAGACAATAGAGCTTTATGATGGTTTACTGTCTCCAACAGAGTTCTCTATTTCTTGAGGCCAAGTGTCATGGTATGGTGTCTGTATCTACCATTATCTACTACTGGGCACAAAGAGTGAGCAAGGCAGATACCCAACAGAACACTGACCTAACTGGCCACTGTGAGGACAATATTTTCCAAATCAAATGACAAGGTCTGAACTGTGCTGCAGAGGCCTGTGGTGATTCTGCCAATACTGACATGCTAAGAGGAAGGTGTAAATAGATTCTACCAATTTGCTTTTACAGCAAGAAAACATCCTGCTGATATGTGATCAAAATAAAGTAAAAAGTGACTCAAATAGAAATATTAGCTTAAAAATATGAAGCACTTCTTTGGATGTGTGTGTCAACCCTGCCAGGAGGCTACGCTAGTCTCCTGTTTCCATTTCCATTTTAGTGCTATATGACACAGAAACAAATACTATCCAGTGAGCTGTTAGGATGGAGCTTCCATGGTATAAAAAAAATATTAGTTTACAAATGTATCTGGTACACAAATAAGATTAGGTTAAGCACTAGAAAATTCTGGCTCAAGAAAGTAATGAGGCTCCTTGATTATTGTATCAATACTTGGGTCTCTGACGTTTGAGTTTTGGCACCCTTTGTTACTAACTTTTTATCCTAACATTATAATCTCAGCCCATGTCCTTGAAATGATTTCCTCTTTTTTTTTTTTACTGTACTCTCATAAGGCATTGTTTCCTCTTATATACTACCTATGATGTGTTACTGACATTATTTCAAAAATAACTCTTTTCAAAACAAAGAATTACAACACACTGACATTTTATTTCACATCAACTGATCACTTAATATTCTTGTGACCTTATTCTTAAGAATGAGCGACCTACTCATTTCATGCATGAAATAATACACCTGTGTTATGCAGATGACACATTCTTGCTTGCTCCAAGTCAGGAGGACTTCAAACACTTGTTACAGAAGATCAAAGACAATAGCCTCCAAAATGGATTGTATCTCAACATCAAGAAAACAAAAATCAAGTAGTACTACCTAAGTTTATTCACAAGAACCAATTCATTTCCAGAAGGATGCCATAACATAGAATGAAAGACAAAAACTTTATTTTAAAATTGTTTTGTTTCAATAATAAAGATCAAACAATACACTGAAGCCAAGTGAGCCTCAGCCCACTTTCACCAAAGCACGCATTTTTAAAAAAGCATATTTGCTATAAAAGAAGGACCAAAAAATAACATTATATTATGGTGTAACAACTATTTGTCATTTGCCTCATTTTTATTGCAATAGCAGAACACTTCAGTTTTACATTAGCAAGGGTGAAAACTCCATTGCAAACAACTATTGACCAAGTTAAAAAGTGATTTATCATCTGTCCATATTTAATAAAAGAGCTATTTCACTAATGCAAAATTTTAAGGAATAGAGGATAGCTGTTTTGCAAGCAGATCACAGATCTCCCAGAAGTGCAATGAGAAAGAGTGTACTTTATTTCAGCTATAAAATATTGCTATAGCCAAGATGTTGTGAAGAGGGAAATCCAGTGTCTGATAGCAACAGCAATGTGAAGTCATGAAAAAAAAAAGAAAGATATCTTAAAAAAATATTTTTATAAAATACAATATGGGTGGGGGGATTGTGTACCAGGGAATCTTTCTTTTAGTTTTGAAAGAGAAGAGCGAACTGGGGGGGTGGGGGGAGAGGGCTGGGCGGGTAGAGAAGTGCAGTAATGAATGAATGGAAATCCAAATTCTCTGTAAATGTTCATTAAAATTATTTAAAAAATGTAAAAAAAATACAATATGGGAGAGAGAGTCAGAATCTAGTTAATGACAGAAGAGAAAAAGTAGATGGTTTGTTGGAGGTTTCTGTTATTGTTCTTTCTCTAACTAATTGATGACTTTATGTCTGGTATAGTTTCTTAGAATTTATCTTCATGAAGTTTCTAGGCAATTATAATTACTACAATGAGAGTGATAAACTGAAATGGGCATTACTGAGTATCAGCCTGCATTATACATGCAGAGGACACAACCTTGCTTGCTGAAAGTGAAGAGGAGTTGAAACTTGCTGCAGAGAATCACAGACTATAGCTTTCAATATTAACTAAAACTGAACATCAAGAAAAAAATTCTCACTAGAGAATCACAGACTATTGCTTTCAATATTAATTGAAACTGAACATCAAGAAAGCAAAAAATTCTCACTACCAGACCAACACGCAACATCATGATAGAAAAAATATTGATATTGTCAATGACTTCATTTTCCTTCTATCCACAATCAGTATCTATGCTAACAGCAGCCAAGAAATCACAAGCTGCACTGGGAAAAAAAAATCTGTCAAAGACTTCTCCAAAATACTAAAGAGCAAGGATGTCAGCTTAATGACTATAGTACAGCTGATATAAGCCATGGTCTTGTCAATTCCTTCTATGCATCTTCCAGTTGAACAATGAATAAGAAAAACAGAAGAACTGATGCCACAACTCAAAGATGTGGTGTTGGAGAAGAGTACTGAATATTTATGGACTGCCAAAAAAATAACAAACAAGTCTGTCCTGGAAAAAGTGCAGAATGCTCCTTAGTAGGAATGATAGTAAAATGTCATCTCGTACTTTGGGCATGCTGTCAAGAAAGGTCACTTCTTGGAAAAAGACATCTTGCTGGGAAAGGTGGAAGGTCAGAGAAAGAGAGGAAGAGACTCAACAAGATAGACTGACACAGTGACTGTAGCAATAGGTTCAAGTATATCTGAGATAGTGTAAAGATGGTACAGGATAAGGGAAAGGTTCAGATCTGTTCATAGGGTTGTTGAGTTGTAGCTAACTTGATACACCTAAAAACAATAGACAGTAGAAAGCAGCAATGTGAGTGATCTATGAATAGAGTACTCCCACTTCATTCACTGATGCTCAGTATGCCACCAGTTGATCATCCAAGGCATACAGTAAAACAATTCATTACTTTATCATGATTCAATAGGTTAAAGAGCTTACTTATAAAATTTACCTGTTGGCAAAACTTTTAAATTAGCTGTAAATCATTAAACTGTCTAGTATCCCAACAAATTCTTCACACATTATGACTGAACTGAAACATGTGCTGAAATGTTTTCTTCTGAAAAGCAGAGAGGCAGGGATAAAAATGATTGAAAATAGTTGAACTTCAAAAGTTAAAATTCCAAGCCCTCAAAATGGAGAACTAAAAAGGTACCTCAGGAGAAGGAATGATTATAAAGGTTAAATTAAAGTGATGAGGATAGGTCATAGGCTAGAGAGATATTATGAAGGGCATTTAGCAGAATGAGAGGTTTTTGTGTATATGGCCCCAAATGATAATTACAAAAATCAAGAATAATGATGTGAAAAATCAGAATGAAAACACAAATACATTATGGTACATGAAAAAAAAAATAGTTATTTCTTAAATGGCAAGATTTATGTTATACGGAAACATAAACTCTCGGGCCCATCTAGACCATCATTGTTGTTATGCGCCATGCAGTCACTTGCGACACATAGCCACTCTCTGTACAATAGCCCTGAAACCTGCTTTATCCTGTGCTAACTTTACTGTCTCTGACACATCTACCTTCACTATCCCAGTCACTGAATCAATCCACTTCATTGAGGGGTTTCTTCTCTTGCACTATCCCTCCACCTTTCCAAGTACGATGTCCCTCTCCAAGGACTGGTCCCTCCTTGCAACATGCCCAAAGTATGAAGCCTCGGAATCCTCCAATGAGAAGCCTGGTTTCACCCTCTTTAGGATGGGTCTGTTGGCTCTCCTAGCAGTCCATGGTATATTCAACACTCTTCTGCAGCACCATAGCTCAAAGGCTTTATAAAATCATTCCTTCTCCTGAGGGACCTTTTTAGTAGTGTCTCCTTGCTCTGTTCTGACAATTCTCCTAGTTCAATTATAGGTTTCACATAAGCACAGTCACATGTTCTGGGTTTCCCATTCTTTTCAGAGTCAGTCAAGATTGTTCCACACAATCAAATGCCTTTGGATAGTCAATGAAACACAGATAGACATTCTTCTGGTACTCCCTGCTTTCAGCCAAGGTCCATTAGCTATAAAATCCCTACTACTACGACCTCTTCTAAACCCATCCTGCACTTCTGGCAGTTCTCTGTTGATGTACTGCTCTAGTCATTTTTGGATAATTTTCATTAGAATCTTGTTTGCATGTGGTATTGATATTGTTTGCTAATTTCCACATTCTGTCCATACAAACACTGGTATTTGCTGGTTGCTTTGTAGTTTACATAATGATAATTTAAGTTTTATACCAATTTTGAGAAATACAGTAAAAAGGGATAAAAAAATTTTTACATAGAAGCATCTAATGTCAACACTGGAAGTGTTAGATATTTACTCTCTAACAAATTCATCGAAATGATGAAATATTAGGGAAATGAAAATAAAACTGAGAAGATGCGGAGATCCAAGATGGCGGCAGAGACAGTGTGGTGAGCTACGGTAGTAGCGAACCACTTAAAACAGGGCCATTATGGCCTTCCACAGACTTCGGCTTATTGATAATTGAACACTTAAACAGTTGATGACTGGCCCTCAGTGAAGACTGAAGCTCAACAACAGGAATTCAAGGACTCCCAAGGAGAAATGGGTGAGTCTCGTGGCTCCCACCCCCACCCCCCCAGAGTCCCTGCCACGCTGAACAGCTGCTGCAGCTCCATGAGGCTTCCACAGCCTAAAGGAATGGATTCCCTCACCCAGGATGGATGCTGGCCACTGGCCCTCCTCAAGACTGGTACAGTGAAGCCACCATACTGCCGCAAGGTGGTCTTGTACTGGAGAGAATTCTTGGAGCCAGGATGGCGGCTGTGGGGGAAGCGGGTGCCTCTGGCCCCGCACAAGAGGGGCCGCACACCCGCCGAGCGCCCGTGCAGAGGGGTGGGGGGCCGCACCCCCAATGGCTGCCCGCGCAGGGGGGGCCGCACACCTCCTGCAGGCCTCCTGCACTGGGGGGGGGCGCGCACCCCACTGGCCGCCTGCATAGGAGGTGGGGGATGGGATGCATGCCCACCATCTGCAGGTTTGGGTTTCCTTGGACAGGCCAAAGAAGA
>NW_006399862.1:7392421-7410949 GCF_000299155.1 Elephantulus edwardii
ATTGGAAAATGCTTGTTACTCCTCTGTAGCATCTGGTCCCCACTGGACCCTCATCATTTCCTTCACCTGCTCCCCCCACCGACCAAACTGTGCAGCTCTGCAACTGCATCCTGGCCCATCCTAACCCTTCTGCCCCCAACCCTCACCTCCTTGTACCCCCAATATGTTTTTTCCCAATAAAAAAATATTTAATAAAAAAATAAAGAAAAGAAAAGAAAAAAAGAAAATAAAACTCTGTCTACTGTGTAATTCACAGAATGACGATAATTGTTTCATAAGTAATCTGAAACATATACTTCATTTTTCCTGGAATCAGTTAATAAAAACTTGTGTGTGGTTCCTTTGTTACAGTTGAGTTTACAATATCAGTGTTCTTACTTATCATTCATCCATTCACCACAGCATCATTAACATTACGTTCCAAATAACAGTGTTGTATCTATGACAGCACTTTCAGTTCCACAAAAGCAAAACTCTTAGAAGAGAATGAGTCATTATCCCCAAGGCAAAACATAAATAAACAAGTCACTTTTTTTGGTTAGAAGATGAAACTTCTTACCAAACCCAAAAATTCCTTTTCTGACTAGAAGGAACAGAGCGTTTCTTTTCTTGATTCAAACATTCCTAAACTCCATCTGTGTGCTTTTACTGCTCTCCATATCCAGTAAGAGGGACAGGCAAGCAACCTGAAGTCAAGCTATTTTCAGAACTTCTCTTTTGTTCTTCTGGTTCTATCAGAGTGAGTGTGATTTTTCTTAAGGCAAATACAAACACACATATGCATGCATGTACTTAACACACATTTACCTCTCCTGCGTGACTTTAACATCTATGACAAAGTCACTATAACAGATACAGAAAACATTTTAAAAGTATTCATTTCCATTCTAAATGTTACAGTTATTAGGTTTATATTTTGCCTTTGACTATCTTCATATGTTAAAAGACAAAAGTTAACACTAATAAATGAAAAATAATCTTATGTTCTTTTTATGTTTTCCTTTGTTTCTCTGTTGGTACCTCTTACATTACTTGTTACTTATACACAAGCATTCTTTATTATAGCATCATTTTTAATCTCCAAGGTTAGATAGAACCTTTGAGGTTTTCAGATAGTCTCTTGGATGATGTAATTTCCATTCATTAAAAACTCAAACTCACTACTATAAAGACAATTATGACTCATGGTGACTCTCCACTGAGTTTCTGAGACTGTAAATCATAATAGGAAGAGACTTTTCATCTTTCTCCCATGGAGCTGCAGATGGACACCAATAGTCAGAGACATGCAGACAGTCGGTTAGCAGCACAACTTGCTAGAGATTATGCCACCAGAGCTCCATCAACTGTCTCTCCAATTAATTATTTATTTATCTCACAGTCACTAAACCAGGGTGCTTTGGTGGCTTAGTGGGAAGAAGCTGCACTACCCATGCAAAGGTGTGCAATTTGAATCCACTAATGAGCTGCTTTGCAGGAGAAAGATTGACAATGACCTCCTGTGAGACTTACTGCCTCTGACAAACCACTGGTAAGGGCTATCTATGGGTTGGTTCCAACGTGATGTTATTCAACAACAGTAACAACATTATATCAGATTAATTCTGAACAGATCTCATGTGGAGCACTACCTTGTATTTAATTCAATAAATATTTATTAAGTGGCTTAGTGGCAAGAAGATGTACTGCAATTCCGAAGGCACATGGTTCTAATCCACCAGCTGCTCTGCGGGAGAAAGATGGGCAATCTCTTCCCAAGCAATTAAATGCCTCTGAAAACTCGCCGGAGGATCAGTTATGGGTTGCTCCTGACTCGATGGTACACAACAACAATGGCTGTAAAACAATGGCAAGTGTGGAGAAAGAATGCTTGATGAAAGAATAGATAAGAAAATAATCTACAGAAAAGAAGGGTGAAAAGGATAGAGTTCTTAACCTTATTTGTTGTTACGTGCCCCGAGTTCCCTGTGACTCACAGCGACCCTATATACAACAGCCCTAAACCCTGCTCTATCCTGTGCTAATCTTATTGTCTCTGAGAGGCTTACCCCCATTACCCTAGTCATTAAATCAATCTATCTCATCAAAGGTCTTCCTCTCTTGTGCTGTCCCTCCATCCTCCCAAGCATGATGTCCACTCTCCAAGGTCTGGTCCCTCCTTGCAACATGTCCAAAGTATGTCAGACAAAGCTTCAGAATCCTTGCCTCCAAGGAGTAGCCTAGTTTCACCCTCTTCAAGACAAACTAGTCCATGGTATATTCAATACTCTTCTCCAGTATCACAGCTCAAAGGCATCAATTCTCCTTCTAGCCTCCCTAATCACTGTCCAGTTCTCTTATGCAAGTGATTGCAAAGCTTGTCTCAGGTGCATCTTAGTATCCAGACTTACATCGTTGCTCTTCAGTACTTTGGAGAGTTCTCTGACAGCAGATTTTCCCAATGCAATTCATCTTTTATTTTCGGGCTGCTAGTGCCAAGACTGTTGATTGTGGAGCCAAGCAAACTAAAGCTGTTTACAGTCTCAATCCATCATGATTCTGTCAATTGGCCCAGTGGTGAGAATCTTTGTTTGCTTCAACCCATACTGAAGGCTGCAATCCTTGACCTTCTGCAGCAAATGCTTCAGGTCCTCCTCAGTTTCAGCAAGCATGGTGTGTCATCTGTATAACGCAGGTTGTTGATGAATCTTCCTCCAACCCTGATACCACATTCCTCCTCAAACAGCCCAGCATCCTGAATAACCTGTTCTACATATAGATTGAAATGTTATGGGGATAGGACACACCCTGGCGTACACCCTTCCCAATTTTGAACCATGCAGTGCTCCCTTGCTCTGTTCTGAGTACTGCCTCCTGATTCAAGTATAGGCTTCGCATAAACACAATTAAGTGTTCTGGAACTCCTATTCTTCTCAGAGTTAGCCAGTTTCTGTGATCCACACAGTCAAATGCCTTTGCACAGTCAATAAAACACAAATACACTTTCCTCTGGTACTCCTTGCTTTCAGCCAAGATCCATCTAACATTAGCTACCGTATCTGTAGTACCACGACCCCTTCTTTTTTTTTTATTAGATTTTATTAGTTTTAATGAACATTTACAGAGATTTTGGGTTTTCATTCATTCATTGTTGCACTGTTTTCTCCACCCTCATCCCCAGTTCGTTCTTCTTTCCCCCCCACCAATGTCTGTTTTAATTGTCCAATTGCCACAGTGCTTGTCAAAGCCAGTTCTGATTAATCTCCTTTGACCACAACCCCTTCTAAACCGAGCCTGCACTTCTGGCAATTCTCAGTTGATGGGGTGCTCCAGTCGTTTTTGGATAATCTTCGAGAGAATCTTGATTGTATGTGATATTAATTATATTGTTCGATAATTTCCACACTTTGTTGGATCCCCTTTCTTTGGAATGGTAACAAATACAAGTCTCTTTCAGTCAGTTGGCCAAGTGGTTTTCCTCCAAATATAAAGTAATTTCAAGAAAACCTCTTGTGTACATTTTATAGGATTAGCACTTCCATGCATCAACAGGATTGCTGAAAGGTATAAAATGAGGAATCCCTAAGGTGATGCAACTGGTTAACCAAAAGTTTGAAGGTACCTAAGAAGAAAGGCCTGGCAATCTACTTCTGTAAAACCAGCCAATGAAAATCCTATGCAGCACATTCTACTTTGACACACATGGGCTGACCATGAGTTGAGAGCAATTCAATGGTAAATGGTTTCTAGGAGAAGATTGGTATAGCATGTTAAGTGAGTAGAATGAGTAAATGCAAAATGCTCTCCAGGTACATAGTACTCAATTTATAAACCTCCACTTCATTTCATTATCCACAGTGTTACTGGAACTAGTTCTTCAAAATATGTATCTAACCGTACCACCACTTACTTAAAATGAGTCTCTACTCAGTACAGCTCAGACTCAAACCCACCTTCACCCACCACTATGACTATGTTCTGTCTTCACCTGCTCGTCCCTATACTCCATGCTCTAACCTTACTGAATCAATCTCTTCCTTTCACAGTTCTCTCAATCTTTATAAGATGTTCCTTCTATCTCTATTCATTGTCATTACTATCATACTCATACTTTAAATTTAGCTCACCACTCCAAGCTTTAGGACCTCTGGAAACCTGCACTTGTCCTCCTTTTACTTCACTCCGTTCCACAGCCAGCCCTTTGCTTTGTAGATTCTTTCTTGTAATATCTCATGAGTATTATTTTATGCTGAGCCTGATGAGTCATACTAGTGGATGAGCAAACAGGAGAGTGAAGCTTGACTTTATAAGAAACTGTCAGACAATTCTCCAAACTGGTTGACCATTTTGCATTCCCATCATAAATAAATGGTTCCAGTTGCTTTAAGCAGAACAGCAGGAGACCCACGTCTCCCTCAGAGGTAGATTTGAACTGCCAGAGCTATGGCCTTTGGACTAGCAGTACAACCCCCTTCAGGTCAGGATACCAGAGATCCCGCAAATGCTTGATAGTAGAAGTGATTGTTATTTTACCAATCACATGCTATGCATCTGAGAGCAGGATAACAAATAAGACAGACAGAAGAATAACTGATGCCTTTGAGCTGTGGTGTTGGAGAAAAGTATTGAGTATTTCATAGACTGTCAAAAGAACAGACTTGTATGTTCTAGAGAAAGTGCAACCAGAGTGCTCCTTAGATAAGGATGGTGAAGCTTCACCTCACATATTTTGGGCATGCTGTTAGGAGAGGCTATTCCCTGGAAAGCGATACCATGGTTGGAAAGGTGAGGGTCAATTAAAGAGAAGAAGACTCTAAATAAGATGGACTGATGCAATGACTGCAGCAATGGACAAAAATGAATTTGGGATAATGAGGACAGTGCAGGATGGGACAGGATTCAAAGCTCTTATTCAAAGGGTCACTATGAGTCATCCTCTACTCAATGGCACCTAACAACAGCAGCAGCAGCGTTGTTGCTTTGTGCCTTCTGTCAATGATGACTCACAGAGACTCTATGAACAACAGGTAAGACCCTTTGTTGTAGAACATGACCAGAAACTGTGTGTTTAGCTACACCATTACATGTAAAGAAAAAAAAAGAAGGTATTTACAGTTATTTAGGATCTCACAGTGTTCCTTCTAATTAGTTGGTTCTCAGACAAGTAATTGGGCAACTGCTTGAGTCAATCAACGTAGGTGGCGAAAAGACAGTACTAGAACTAACCTTAGTGGTCACATAAAATTAACTAAATAAATATGAAAAGGCCATTGTGATGTATAGTTTTATATTAAACACAGAAAGTTATCAGCCCAAATTGGAGGACAGGGTGACCCAAATAAAAAGTGTTCAAGAAAAAGAATTATATTTTAAGTAGCAGATAAAAGAACTAATGAGTTAAGCAGCATTAATGGCATGTATTTATTTTCACAGTAAAAAAAAGAGAAAATTTTAAAGAAAACTAAGAATGCTTAATAAAATCAAGAGCTCAAAATATGAAGTAAAACAGCACAACTTTGTGTTTCTTTGAAGAGTGAATGAAAATGGAAATTATATGATTGGAATGCTAAGAGTATTTTTACTATAGTTCATGACAAAAATCAGAGAAAAAAATTTCACTTCTAGCACTTTGGGACAAAAACCAGATTAGCTAACATTGAGAATGGGAATCCCAGGACATTTGACTGTGTACCTATGAAACCTATTATGTACACCAGGAAGTAGGTGTCCAAACAGAGCAAGAAAACATTGTATGATACAAGATCAAGAAAGGACAGGGTTAGGGATGTATTCTTTCTCCATACTTTTTCAATATATATGTGGAACTTATGATTCAGGAGGCAGGACTTTATGAGGAATGCTGCAATAGAGGAAGACACATTAATAACCTGCATTATGCAGATTGCTTGCCAAACCGAAGGACCTGAAGATATTGTTGCACAGGCCAAGGACTGCTGTCTTCAACAGGGACTGAAGCTCAACATCCAGAAAACAGGCCAAATGACAGCATCATCATAGATGCAGAAGAGTCTGAGTTATTACCAATTTCATTTTGCTTGATCCACCATTAATACTCTTTGTCATCATCAGTTAAGAAATCAAAAGACTGGTTGTACTGGGAAAGTCTGCTGTCAGGGACCTCTCCAGAGTGCTGAAGAGCAAAGATGTCAGTCTAGAGACTACGGTGCATCTGATACAGGCCACGGTCTTCACCATTATTGTATGTATCAGAGAGCTGGATAATGACCAAGGATGGCAGAAAAAGAACCAATGCCTTTGAGTTGTGGTGCTGGAGAAGAGAGTACTGAACATACACTGGACTTCCAATGGAACAAATGGGTCCGTCCTGGAGAGGGTAAAATTAGGTTGCTCCTTGGAAGCAAGGATTTTGAAACTGTCTCACATACTTTGGTTATGTGGCCAGGAGAGACCAATCCTTGGAGACGGGTATCATGCTTGGAAGGGTGGAGGGACGGTGCAGGAAAGGAAGATCTTGGATGATAGGGACTGACAGTGATTGTGATAATGAGGACTGGTGTGCTCTGTGAGATTAGCTCAGGATAAGTCAGGGTTCAGAGCTACTGTTTGTGAGATCACTATGAGTTGCAAGTAACTCAATGGCACATAACAACAAAAACAAAGATTTCGGTAGAGGGTAACTTGATCAACTGAGATTCCCAAAGTCTTTCTAAAACAGGTGGGCAGGTAGGGGCTAGCAACTAACTTCAGAAAGGGCAGGGAGCATAATGAAGTTAGTCATGAATATTTATCCACTGAATTATTAACTATGTATTAAAGTTCTTCTATTCAAGCATATTACTGAAGTCTCAATCACTAGAGAACTCCAAACCTTAGGAGGGCTCCAGTGGATTGCTGTTGTTAGGTGTCATCAAGTTGAGTACGACTCATAGTGACCTTCTGGACAACCATTTTGAACTCTGTCCTATCCACTGCCATCCTCACAATCTCTGAAACATTTAAACCCAATGCTGCAGTCATTGTGTCAACCTATCCTGTCTTCCTCTCTTTCTTTGCCCCTTCACCTTCTCAAGCATGATGTCCCTCTCCAAGGAATAACCTTTTCAAGCAACATGCCCAAAATGTTTGAGAAGAAAGTTCATCACCTTTGCCTAAAAGCAGCACTCAGGCTGCACCTTGTAAGACATATCTGTTCCTCTGGGAGTCTGTGGGATCTTCAGCACTCTTCTCCAATATCACAGTTCAAAGACAACAATTTTTCTGTCATCTTTAGTCATTGTTCAGCTCTCAGATACATAGCAAATGACTGAAAAAGACCATGGCCTGAATCAGGTGCACCTTAGCCCTCAAAATGGCATCAATGCTCCTCAATAATGTGGAGAGGTCCTTGACTATCTCCTCATCTCCTGACTGCTAGTACACCTACTCCCCGCCCCCACGCCCCCATTTCCAAATGTACTGACTCTGGATCCAAGTAAGATGAAACGGATACAGTCTCAATTCTTTCTCCATCCATCATGATGCATGTTGGGCCAATGGCAGAGATTTTTACATTCTTTTTTTTTTTTAATTTTTTTCAAATTTTTTTTTATTATTTTTGTGTGAGTGTACCATCAAATCAGATCTGACTGGTACAGGAGGAGATTGTCCCTCCTTCCCCAGCAGAGCATCTGGTCGATTCGAACTGTGAGCCTCTGGGATTGTAGCTGCAGCTCCTTGCCACTAGGCAGATTTTTACATTCTTGACACTGAGATGCAATCTATATTGAAGGCTGCAGTGTTTAACTTTCTGCAGCATGTGCTTCAAGTCCTCCTCACTTTTAACAAGTAAGCTTTTGTTACCTGCATAACGACAGTTACTGATGAATCTTCCAATTTTAATGACATTTTTCTTCATGGAGTCCATATTATTGGCTCAGCATATAGATTAAATACATCTGGAGAAAGAATACAACCCTGATACACATCTTTCCTAATTTTAAACCATGCAGTGTTCCCTTGCTCTGTTCACACATCAGCCTCTTGGTTTTCTTAGGTCTAGGTTTTGCACAGGCACAATCAAGTGTTCTAGAATTCCCATTCTTCTCAATGTCAGCTATAATTTGTTATGATCTGTACAGATGCCTATGCATAATCAGTAAGCCACAAATAGACATTCTTCTGGTATCCATTCCTTCCAGCCAGTATCCATTTGACATCAACAATGATATCCCTGGTGTCACAGCCTCTTCGAAATCCAGCTTGAACTTCTGGCAGTTCTCTTTCTATGTACTGTTCTAGCTATTTTTGAATGACCCTCAGCAGTATTTTGCTTGCATTTAATATTAATGATATTGTTGTCATTATGTGCCATTGAGTGGCCCTATGGACAATAGCTCTGAACCCTCTCCTATCTTGAGCCAATCTTACTGTCTCTAATACACCTACTCCGCTCCCCCTCATTTCCCAGTTATTTTGTCAGTCCCTATCATTCAGGGTATTTATTCCTCTCCTGCACTTTCCCTCCACCCATCCTAGCATCCTTCTCCAAGATTGGCCCCTTCTGGGAACATGCCCAAAGTATGTCAGACAGAGCTTCAAAATCCTCTCCAAGCCAGACCTATTTGTTTTCATGCTATGTTCAATACTCCTCTCCAGCACCACAACTTAAAGGCACCAATTCTTCTTCTCCCATGCCTAGGATCAGGTGCACCTTAGTCTCTGACACACCTTTTTCAGCACTTTGGAGAGGTCCCTGATGGCAGATTTCCCCAATGCAGCTTGTCTTTTAATTTTCTGATTGCTGGTGCCAGGAGAGCTAATTGTGGAGCTAAACAAACTGAAATTGTTAACAATCTCAATCAAACATCTTATTTTGATACTGCCAACTGGCCTAATGGTGAGAATTCTTTGTTTTCTTTATATTGGCCTTCAAATCCATATTGAAGGCTGTAGTTCTAGACCTTGTCTGAGAATTTCCACATTCTGTAGAGTTAACTTTTCTCGGGAATGAGAATAAACACTGATCACTTAGTTAGCCAGGCAGTTGTACTCCAAATTTCCCGGCATATACTAGTGAACACATCAAGGACTGCATCTGACATTTGAAGTATTTCAACTGGTATCTCATCTATACCTGATTTTTTTTTTTTTGTCAATGCCTTCACTGTAACTTGAATTTCTTCCTTCATCATCAACTGGCTTCAGATCATATGGTACTTCCTGAAATATTTCAGTTTTGGCCAATTCTTTTTGATACAGTAATTCTGTGTATTCTCTCCATCTTCCTTTGATGGTTCCTGGATCATTTGAGATTTTGCTCATAGCACTTCTAAGTACTGCAACTCATAACTTGAATTTTTCAGTTCTTTGAGGTATGCAAAGAGAGTTCTTCCTTTTTTATTCTCCATTTCAAAGTCTCTACAGATTCTACTGTAGTACTTTGCTTTGTCTTCCTGAGATGCTCTTTGAAATCTTCTCTGCAGTTCTTGTATTTCAGCGTCTCTTCCCTTTGTTTTGACTTCATGATGCTCAAGAGCAATTTTTAGCATCTCTTCTGACATCCATTTAGGTCTTTTCTCTTCTTTTTAGTGATCTTTTGGTCTCTTCATGAATGATACCCTTAATCTCATCCTACAACTCATCTGGTCTTTGATTGTTGGGGGTTCACTGCTTCAAGCCTAGTTCTTTAATATTTTTATTATTCACATACATTATCTTTCATGCATGTACACTGTTTATACAGATTTTTGCTTACATTGTATTTCTTCCACAATGAACTTTTCTTTCTACATTGTGTCTTTTCAAACCTATTCTTAAGATGATTTTTTAATTGCAATGAGATAGACTCAGGATTATACTTTGGCTTTCGTGGACCTGTTTTAATTTTTTTTCAGCTTCATTCTGAACTTACACATGAGTGATGGTCTGTTCCACAGTGAGCACCTGGTCTGGTTCTGACTGCTGATACTGAACTTCTCCAGAAAAAATTGCACTGCACAGCCAAAGGCACAGGATAAATTTACCAGCCAGAGGAGAAAGTTGGACAATCTTCTTCTATGCAACTTAAAGCCTCTGAAAAACCTGCTGAGTCAACTCCAACTCAATGGCACATTAACAAAAAATAAACATCAGAACTCTTTTGAAGGCTTCTGGGATTGGTGAGAACACCCATGTAGACAGAAGGTAAGGCATATCCTTTGGAACAGTGTAAGTCTCCTATAAGAACTGCTTTAAGACCTTGTCGGATGCATCTGTTTACTTTTATCCTTTCTTTTTTTTTTAAAATCACTTTCTTTTTATGAGATTTTAATGAAAATTATAGAGCACTTACTTGGATTTCCATTCATTCATTGTTGCACATTTTCCTCCCTGCCCAGCATTCCCTCCAGTATTCTTTTCTCTTTGAAAAAAAAAAAAATTCCTTTTTACACACCACCTTCCCCCCCCCCCCCACTCTACTATGCAGCTCCTACTCTGGACTCTTGTCATGCAAAGAATACCCAATCATATATCCCCTTTAAATAGTTCTCTCCCTCATCTGTTTCAATGCAGTGTACACTATTTATCTCCTCTTTTTCTAATTTCCCCCCAAACCCAATGCCAGTCCTGTTTTATAACAGTGGCATTATGTAGTATTTGACCTTTTGTGACTGAGATATTTCATGCACTATAATGTCCTCCAGGGTCACCATTTTGTAAGATATTTCATGAGTTCCTTGTTTTTCAATGCAGCATAATATTCCATTGTGTGAATATACCACAGTTTCTCTATTCATTCATTTGTTGATGGGCACTTGGGTTGTTTCCAACTCTTTGCTGTTGTTAACAAAGCAGCAAGAAATATGGGTGTACATATATTTGCTTGGGTGGCAATTCTGGTGTCTTTAGGGTATATTCCCAGAAGTGAAACTGCTGGGTCAAATGGTATTTATATTTCCAACTTTTTCTTTCTTTTTATAAATTTTCAGTTTATACTGACTTGTTTACAAAGTTTGTATACATTGTGTTTCACACCATCCTTAATTCACATTGTGTTTAATACAATCATTCCCATTCGGTATTTTTTGAGATTTTAATGAAAGTTTATAAAGAACTTAGATTTCCATTCATTCACTGTTACACATTGTGCTCCCTGTCCCCCCTCCATGCAGTTTGCCTTTTTCTTTGGAAAAAAGTTCTTTCATTGTTATATAGTGCCCCTACTGCAACCACTTTACTATGCAGCTCTTATTACGGGTTCTTGCCATGCCAATAATACCTAATCATATACTCCTTTTATACAGTTTTTTCCCAAGTCTGTTTCAATGCCATGTATATTATTTATCCCCTCTTTTCTTAGTTTTCTCCCAAGCCCCAAGTCAGTCCTGTTTTATAACAGTATCATTGCATAGTACTTGTCTTTTTATGACTGAGATATTTCACTCAGCATAATGTCCTCCAGGACCACCCACCCATTTTCATATAATAGTTCATGAGTTCTGTTTTTCAGTGCTGCATAATATTCCATTGTGTAAATATACCACAGCTTCTCTATCCATTTGTTTTGTTGATGGGCACTTGGGTTGTTTCCAACTCATTGCTGTTGTGAACAAAGTAGCAATCAACATGGGTGTGAATATATCTGCTTGGGTGGCAGTTCTGGTTTCTTTAGGATATATTCCCAGAAGTGAAATTGCTGGGTCAAATGGTATTTCTATTTCCAGCTTTTTGAGAAAGCACCATACCACTTTCCAGAGTGGTTGCACCATTTTACACTCCTACCAACAGTTAATAAGGGTTCTAGTGTCTCCACAACCTCACCAGCCTTTGTTGTTCGCCACTTTGAGGAATTTTGTTATTGTTACTGGGGTGGGATGATATCTCATAGTTGTTTTGATTTGCATTTCTCTTACAGCTAGGGATTTTGAACATTCCTTCATGTGTGTGTTTGCCATCTGAATGTCTTCTGTGGTGAAGTGTCTGTTCATATCCTTTGCCCATTTTCAATTGGGTTGTTTACGTTTATTGTGTTGTGGTGCTCAAGTATTCTATAAATTCTAGATATAAGTCCCTTATCAGACATGCGATTACCAAATATTTTTCCCAGTCTGTGTGTGGCTTTCCTCTTTATCCTGTTGGTGAAGTTTTTGGATGTACATAGAAATTATATTCTTAGAAGGTCCCACTCATCTATTTTATCCTCTCCCAGCTGTGTGTTTTTCAGGATGTTTGGAAGACTGTTCATGTTGTGGTTTAGGGCTTCTAGAGTTCTTCCAAGCTTTTCTCTAACAAAGTTTATGGTCCTTGGTTTTAGTCCTAGGTCCTTGATCCACTTTGAGTTGGTTTTGGTGTATGGTATGAGGTGAGGGTCTTGCTTGAGTTTTCTGCAGGTAGTTTTCCCATTTTGCCAACACCATTTATTAAAAAGGCTGCCATTTCCCCACTTAACTGATTTCATCTCCTTGTCAAAAACCAGTTGACCATAGGTGGATGGGCTGATTTCTGGGTTCTCAATTTTATTCCATTGACTTATGTGTCTGTCATTATACCAGTACCACACTGTCTTGACCACCACAACATTGTAGTCGGATCTGAAATCAGAAAGTGAGATACTTCCTACTTTGTTTCTCTTTTTAAGGAGTGCTTTGCTTATTCAGGGTCTCTTTCCATTCCATATGGAATTGGAGATTGCCTTTTCCATTTCACCGAATAATGGAATTTGTATTTGTACTGGGACCGTGTAAATTGCATTTGGTAGGTAGTATTGTCATTTTCACAATAATGAGTGTTACTATCAAAGAGTAAGGTATATTCTTCCTTTTACCAGGTCTCTTTTTATTTCTTGTAGTAATGTTTTGTAATTTTCTTTGAAGAGATTCTTTGTTTCTAGTTAGATTTACTCCCAAGTATTTACTCTTGTGATTAGCTCTTGTGAAGGGTATTGTTTTTCTTGGCTCCAGTTCTGTATTCTCTTTGTTACTGTAGAGAAATCCAGCTAATTTTTGTATGTTGATCTTGTATCCTATCACTTTGTTGAATTGGTCAACTATGTCTAATAGTTTTATTACTGAATCTTGAGGGTTTTCTAAGTATACTATCATATCACCTGCATATAGATATAATTTTACCTCCTTTTTGCCAATTTTGATACCTCTTATTTCCTTCTTTTTTCTTATTGCTATTGCTAAGACTTCCAGTACAATATTGAATAAGGAGAGGTGATAGTGGGCATCCTTGCCTAGTTCCTGTTCTCAAAGGGAATGCCTTTAATCTCTCTCCATTGAGAAAAATGTTGGCTCTTGGGTTTGTGTTTATACTTTTTACTGTGTTGAGAAAATTCCCTCCTATTCCTATTTTGTTGACTGTTACTTTTATTCTTTTTGGTTATAATAAATGGATAACTAAACTGTTGTTGTTGTTATGTGCCATCAAGTCACTTGTGACTCACAGCGACCCTATGTACAACAGCTCTGAACTCTGCTCTATTTTGAGGCAATCTTATTGTCTCTGACATAACTACCTCCTTTACCCCAATCACTTAGTCAATCCATCTCATGCAGGATCTTCCTTGCTTGTGCTGTCACTTCATCATCCCAAGCATGATGTCCCTCTCCAAGGACTCATCCCTCCTTGCAACATGCCCCAAAACATGTCAGACGGAACTTCAGAATTCTTGCCTCCATGGAGCCACCTGGATTTACCGTCTCTAGGATGAATCTGTCCTCTTAGTAGTCCATGGCATGCATATTCAGTACTCTTCTTCAGCACCACATCTTGATGGCATTATTTCTCCTTTCATCCTTAGTCACTGTTCAGCTTTCTGATGCACAGCTGGTAACTGCAAAGGCCAGGGCCTGTATCAGATATACCTTAAGTCTCCAGACTGACAATGTTGCTTTTCAGGACTCTGGAGAAGTCCCTGACAGCAGATTTTCCCAGTGCAATTGGTCTTTTGATTTCTTGGTTGCTTGTATCAAGGGTGTTGATTGTGGAGCCAAGCAAACTGAAGCTGTTAACAATTTCAATCACTTCGTCTATCATGAAGATGCCAATTGGCTTCGAGGTGAGAATCTTTATTTTCTTGATGTTCAGCTTCAAACCAAACTATAAATACATGTTATAGTTTCTGTAAATTTTCTGAGACTAGGTGGATGTTGGTAAGGGAAAGGTTGCATGAATAATTGAGGAAGGACAGAGTTCTTCTAGCTTGTGACGAAGTCAGATAGCTAGATAGACAGATAGATATACAGCAGCTAGCCAGAGAAAGGAGATAGAGAGAGGCAGGTACAGAGAGTTGTGCGATTCCTGGGCCTACGGTTGGTATCTGACAACCTGTTCAAGTAGAAAGGGATGTTCTGAACTGGCTCCTGTTGGATGCTAGCGGACGAAATCTGAGCTAACTGAGGGTGGTTGGGGTTAGAGAAGGAATTGCCATGAACATGGCCACAAAGTAGGACTAGAAATGAGGGAAGATGAAGCCTAGATCCACCATCAGCTGGGAAGTGAAACTATGCTGATCTTTTCTAAGTAGTTAGTGCTAAAGCAGGGAAAGTGCAGTGCCTCTTCTGTAGAGCAATCTGAAGCACAAGCATTAGGCTACAGAATGTAACATTTTTACAGAATCATATTAACACAAACACATTTAGTTTCAGCTATTAAAATTTATCAATAATAAAAACATAAAGATTTAACTGAGACTATGAAATCATTTTAATGTCACTATTACTGACACTGTACAAAACCATTCCATAATGTGCTGTGGAAGGACAAGGAACCTTGACGCATAGTTGGAGCACCTTCCTGCTGCTAACTAAGATGACAATGGTTTGAACCTATTTTTGCTCTGAGAAAGATGATGTAATCTGCTTCCATAAAGATTTACAGACAAGGAAATTCAATAGGGTAGTTCTACTCTGTCATATAGGATCACTATGAGTCTGAATTAACTTGATGACAAAGGGTTTGGGTTTTCTCCCCAACTTCTTGGGAAAAGAAGAAAATGAAAGGTTGGGTTTCTTTCACAACTAAACCAGTGGAGTATCAGGACTATCACTTTAAATTGATGTAATGAAACATGTAGGCAAATCTGCACATAGTAGGAAGATTATCATAAGAAAAAGTAAAGATTCTACAAGGAAGACAAGATTAAACAGGGTAACAAAATTAATTTCTCAGACATTTCAATTCTTTATCAAGACATATATATTAGCTTAACACCAGGGAGGGTGCATTACAGATATATGTCTCTCATTTATAGTCTTTGAGACACATTCTGGAGATTCCTATTAGGAAATTTTTATAGGATACAGCATTTTTCATGTTTAGTGTATTTCAAAGTACAGTACCCTAATTTCCATTTTCTTGGTTTCAGTTCCAGAAAAAGTATTGGCAGAAAAAGTAAAAAGCTGACAGCTGGGTATATGGATATTACAGGATGACTGTAATTATCTAAAATGTTTCTTTTAAAAGAACAGTTGCTACTAAATATTTCATTGCTAACATTTGGTTTAAACCATAGCTACATGTATTTTATGGCATACTAGATCTGAACTTTGCAGCTGGTCTCTGATTTCCATCAACACTTTAAGAGACTGAAATATATAGAAAAGCTAAACACATTTAAAACTGGGAAATCAAGCTTTAAAAAAAATTACGTTGAAAACTCACTTCAACATTATACATATGTAGGTTTTGGTCTTATTTTTTGCAAAATAAAATGCTACCTATATAAATATCAGTGTATTTTAATTAAACAATGCTGATAATCCATGGGTTCTGCCAGGCATACAAATAAGCATCACAAAGTACAGTACAGAAGGCTGGACCTGATTGAGACAAACTACTTAATAATTAGCAATCAGCTCCTGCCCTCAGAAAAGACATAATTACAGAAAATACTAATATAATGCAAATGTTTATTAAAACACTATTCCCTCTCAAAAACTAACCACCCATTAAAAACTACCTACTATCATCGATTCCAACTTAGAGCCAGACACTCATATGACAGAGTAAAACTACTTCATACTTTGCAAGGTTGTAATCTTTATGGAAACAGACTTTCTCTTGTGGAATGGGTAACGTTTTCAGTGAGTTGCTAAGAGCTTAACCATTGTGCTACCTGGGCCCTGTGTCCATTTCCTTCTAATATGAAAGGAGATCAACTCAGATGTAAGCAGAAAGAAAAATGCTTACTCTGGGGAGGGCCAGTAATCTGACAGTTACAGTTTGTCCTTCCTATAAAGGTGAAGGAGAGAAAGACCCTCAACCAGGTGGATGTGTCAGAAAGTGTGAGGATGGTGCAGGACACAATAGGGTTCAGATCTTCTGTCCATAGGGTTGCTACAAATCATGCTCCAATCAATAGCATCTAACAAAAAGAAATCCTGAACAAGGGGAGCTCTGGTGGCCTAGTGGCAAGGAGCTGCAACTACAATCCCAGAGGCACATGGTTCGAATCCACCAGATGCTCTGCCAGGAAAAGGAGGGACAATCTCCTCCTGTACCAGTCAGATCTGATTTGACTGTACACTCACACAAAAATAATAAAATAAAATAAAATGAAAAAAAGAAATCCTGAACAGAAAAGTAGATAAACTTCAATGAGAGTCCCAAGTCTGTACTTATAAACTTTATAGTTGCAGACAAACAATTTATTGATTTTTGCTTTTCTCAAAGAAACTAATCATTCCCTTTATCCTCTTTGCTGAACAGTTATAATCTGGAAAAAATATGTATTAAGCAATTACTATGTGCCAGGCTTATGTTGGTGGTATAACACAAAATAAATATTCTTAACCTCAAGAGACTAATAGACTAGTGAAGAAGACAGATCTGTAAATAAGTAAGCGTAATTGGCTATCTGTGCTATAATAAATAGATTATAAGAAAATACAGAGGAACGAATGACTTTGTCTATGGAAATGAGTCCAAGAACACTTTATGCAGATTACACAGTAACTGAAGGTAGTTTCCGGGTTAACAAGTTATTGGGTGGGAGCGGTCACTGAGGGAAAATGGCACCAAATGGCAAAAACAGGAAGAGCACATGCATGAGGCCAGAAAGGCCTACAGTAGTCTGTGGCCATTCAGAAAGGCTAACTTTGAAAGTGTTCAGTCAGGAGCAATATAGGAAATAGGTAAAGAAAAACAGACTGATGACACAGTGTAAAGAAATTTCTAACAAGTTAACAAGATCACATTTCATTGAGTTCAATGGTCCTCAAAATCTTGCACAGGATCATAGGTATAAGAATAACCAGTGCCTGTTAATATGCAGATTCCTAAACTGATATATCCACTGGCCTGGGATTCCTAAGGAAGAAGAAATTTGCAGTTTAACAAGGTCATCTAGTGACTTATACATGCAGACTGAGAAGGTGCTATCTATCTATCTATCGGTCATAAGTAATTACTAAACTTTAAGCAAGGAGTGACATATGATCAATTTTGCACTTCAGAGCAAGAATTTTGGTAGTATTGTGGAAATAATATTAATCTCTGCCTGCTCTCTCCTATAGAATCAATTTACTAGAGTACCTATATTAAGTTGGACTAAGGGCGATCTGGTGGTATGCAAATAAGGAGCTCTGCTGCTAACCCAAAGTTGGTGGCTTGTTAGTGGTTCAAGTTTATCCACAAGGCAAAGATGAGCAATCTCTTCCCATGCGACTTAGTCTCTGAAATCCCACTAGCGGGTCAGCTATGAGTTGGTTCTAACTCTGTGGCAATGAGTTTGAAGTTTTATTTTTTCTGTGTTAAATTCAGCTAGTTATTTACATGTGTGATAATTTTAACAGCAGTGTGGAAAGAGAAGAGAAAAATGTAAAGGCGGGTGAACTCTGGTGGTCTAGTGGCAAGAAGCTGCACTGCAGTCTCAGAGGTGCACAGTTCAAATCCACCAGATGCTCTGCTGGAAAAGGAGGAACAATCTCCTCCTGTACCAGTGAAATCTGATTTAACGGTACACACACAAAAAGGAAATGAAATAAAAAAAAAAAGTAAAGGCAGGTTTGGATACTTTGGTGACACAAGAAAGCACTAAACTAAGGCACTGGCAATGAGAAAAGATAGGGGTGAAACAAAAGACATCTTTAGATCAACAAACACATCCACGTTAGGCAGGCAAAGTTGGGGAGAAAACAAGTGATGCCTTTAGACCAACAAAAACCTCAGGGAGGTAAAGATGCTATTACATTGGAACAGAAAAGGGGCACAGAAAAGAGATGAAATAATATTTTGAAAATGGAAATGCCACCAAATGTAAGGTATTAAACTCCCTCCTGGAGCCCTTCTCAGCTTCTTCTTTCTTAAATTTAGATGTGGATTATAGCCATATTTGTTTGAAAGTTACTCACATTTATTACACAGATGCAGACATTCACCTATCAACTGGCTGCAGTGTCTGCTCTGGATCTGAGACTGTGACCGTATGTTCTGGACATGTACAAATGAATGTTGTTGTTGTTTGTTGTTATGTGCTGTCGAGTCGCTTGCGACTCATAGAGACCCTATGTACTACAGCCCTCAACCCTGCTCTATTCTGTGCCAATCTCATTGCCTCTGACACATCCATCCCGATTACCCCAGTCAATGAATCAATCCACCTCA
>NW_006399862.1:7413894-7415983 GCF_000299155.1 Elephantulus edwardii
ACTAGTGTCTGCTTACAACTGTTCCTCTTCCTTTGTATTTCCATGCTCGACAGTTCTACCTAGGTTGCCCTTTCTGTTTGTCTACGTGTGTTGTGTCGTACATAGGGTTTTCAGAGGCCTGCCATTTCAGAAGTGGACGGCCAATCCTTCTTCCTAGCCTGTCTTAATCTGAATGTTTAGACCTGGAGGAGTATCTGACAGACAACAATTTGTGGAGTAGTGAAAGATAAGTCCCTCATTTTGGAGTTGACCATTAGTTACAGTGTAGTCCCTGCCCTTAGCCCAGTGCCTTGACCCACTTATTTCCCAGCTCCACCCTCCAGCAGGATACCACTTCACTTCTACCAAATGTCTTCAGAATTAATGCCCCATTGTCCGACCCATGAGTTGACAGCTTGTCAGAGATTTTTTTTCCCTATGTCCAGTGTCTCTTAAGTTTACCTGTACTGTCTCTGAATGAAAAATACACTCAAGGCAATCATTATCATCTTTTTTTTTCTTATAGCCCTTTTCTATGCATATTTTTGCCTTGCTTCTTTGTTTGGGATAGCTGTACTCATACAGAAGACATAATTTTATATCCTATTTTGGTTTTTGTGATTCACATATCATCTCAAATGAATGTAAATTTCTCATGTTTTCCCTGATAATCTATTTTTAAGGGAAATACATTTTTATGGTGTGCTGTCCAGGCTGCTCGGACACATAGTGAGTCCATGGCTCTCAGAGCAGAACTGCCCTATAGAGGTTTCTATACGCTGTAATCTTTAAGGAAGCAGATGGCCAGGCCTTTCTGCCTCAGGGCTCCTGGATGAGTATGCCTGAACTGCAGCTGAGTGTTTTATCACTGCATCACCAGGACTCCTCTGTCCAATAGCTAAGGGATTTTAAATATCTCATTATTATAACTGATGCTGCGAATAAAATTGAGTCAAAGGTAGTTAAAGGCACAAAACCTGAAAATTTACTTTCCAAAAAGGTCAAAACAATTTTGATTTACAGAAACATGTGAGCACATTCAATTCATAGCACCATGATCAGCAACAGCAGCACTGGGGTTAAAAAAAACACACCACAAACCCAAAATCATCAAAAAAACCAAAACAAAAACTCCTACTAACCCACTCAATCTTAAAAATTTACTTCAAGTACTTGTCACAGAAAAGTTCTTTCGCTTGCATTTTATCTACAATAAGCCTGTCTTTTCCAAGTCTTTTGCTCATTTATCTGTGTCTGAGAGCTTCTGAAAATATTTTTGTAAAACCCTTAAAATTTAAAGATAACTATTGACGGCACTTTTTTGCAAATCTTGAGTCCTCGTTTGTAGATCTTTTAATTTGTTCATCTATATTGGGACAAGAGGAAGGAAGGAGAAAAAGACAATAAATGTCAAAGTTTTGTTTAAGAGTACTTGCAGTCTCTGAAGTTTGGAAAGCATTTCTCCAAACAACGTTTTTAAAAAAACTCAAAAATAGCATAAAATTATTTTTGTGTAACTCTCCAATTTACTTGAATTTATTTTAATAATAGGAAATAAAGAATCAAATTGACCTTTCTCTCCAAGTAGTTAACATTTCCAGTAACTTACAGGTGCTTCTATGGTGCAGTCTGGAGGGAGCTATGTTGTCAACCCAAAGGCTGTGCTTCTCTCATGTTTCAAACTCACCAGCCACTCTGAGGGAGAAAAATGGGCACTCTCTTCCCCTGTGACTTATAGTCTCAGAAACCCAACGGAGGATCAGCTAGGAGCTGGTTCTGACTCTATGAGAATAGGGTAGTGAAGGGAAGGAAGAGAGGGAGAAACTTTTACTGAATGGGTCTTTATTTTCCTTTGATTTTTGAAGACTGCTATATTGTATTTAGGATCCCTGGTGGTGTAGTGAGTTACATACTGGGCTGCTAACCAAATGGAAGGTGGTTCAAATTTACCAATTTCCTGGTTATTTCCAATTTACAGTTTGTTTGTTTGTTTCTCCCCGTATAGATGCACAGCCTAGGAAACATGAGAGGTGGCTGCTTTGAGTTGTAATTGGCTCAATCACTCTGTGTGTGTGTGTGTGTGTGTGTGTGTGTGTGTGTGTGTGTGTGT
>NW_006399862.1:7416493-7423431 GCF_000299155.1 Elephantulus edwardii
ACCCTCTATGAGGTGGACTGATTTGGTGACTGGGGTATTGGGGGTGGGGGTGTTGGAGACAGTGAGATTGGTACAGGACAAAATAGGGTTTAGGGTCATTGTACATAGGGTTGCTGAGTAGCAGGTGACTTGATGGCACATAACAGCAACAAACAACAGTTTATTTTATTTCTCTAGTCCATTTTATCAAGGGAGTAGATCAATGTTCATTTTTAAAATTCTTTTTATTTTTTTATCAATTCTCAGGCAAATATCCACAGTAAGTGTGTACTATGTTTTGATGTCTGGTAGAGACAGCCATGGGACAAGCTCTCCTTCCTCACTGCTTTTGTCTTTTCACTTAGAAATTATCTCACCTCTTTACCTGTTTACTCTATTAGATGAAATGAATTATCTGGCTAATTTCTCAAACACATTTTTAAGGTCAAGATTATGCTAAGCCTGTAAACTCACAGAAAAACTGGTATTTCTAAGTCAGATTCCCATTCAGGAAGTTCATATTCCATAATCTCTTTTCTTTCTCTCATATATACCCCAATAGTTTTTGTTTTAAGGTTTATTCACATTGGCTTATGATATGATGGAGTAGGTTGGTAGTTTGAACCCATCAATCATTCTGCTAGAGAAAGATGACGCAGAGTGTTTCTGTAAAAAGTTATACCCTCAGAAACCTATGGGGTAGTTCTACTCTGTGCTACAGAGTCACATGATGAGCTGGAATCAACCCAATGGCAATGGATTGGTTTTTAAAGAGAGTTCTGAATGATGTAAATGCTTAATGTGCTTGGTTGCAATCTGGCAAGTTGGAGGTTTGACTCTACCCAAAGACACCTTAGGATGTCTAGTACGCTCCTCCTAAATCATTTAGTCATTGATCACTATGGAACAAAGTTCTAGTCTATCACATATGAAGTTTGTAAGAGTCAGAGTTGACAAAGTTTAGGGTGTTTTGTTGGTTTTTTTTCTTGAGTAATAGACACTAGACTTCCTGTTGAATTTTTTTGGCTACTATTTTATGTGCGTTGTTACTATCTTATTTGAGTCTATATTCTTAAAATTTGTTTGCACAAGCTTGTTTCTGGATATTCTAGTTCTAATCTAGAATTACAAGCAAATGTCCCCTTTTTGACTGCTGTACATCTTCTCTTCCTTCCAATGGAATAGATTTTGTTTTCTCATTGGTATTAATGCCTTTTGTTGTCCATCACAGCAAGAATGGCACATACCAACTCAGGGAACCCTTTTCTCTTGACAAAGCTCTAAAAGAAGTGTTTCTTCCTTATAAAACAGACCAGAAAGGACATTTGTAAGTTGGGTGTTAATTAAGGATATTACATAAAGAAGCAAGAGTAGTATCTAATTTTGTCATTTATTAACGTTTTCTATTTTCTAGTCTTTCTATTCCTGCAGGTAGGGGGTCAGTGGAAACTTAATTGGAATTCTACCCAGTATTATTAGGCAGGCTGAGTTTCTTTTACCAAATTCAGAGACACAAATAAATGAGTAGGAGGAGAAAAGAAAGTAAATAATAGTTAATCCAGTGTTTCCAGGGCCAGATGTTTTGAGGTAGTTTTAAAGAGATGAAAAGAAGATTCCAAAAGGCAGCACGGAATGACAAAGCAAAATACTACAATGAAATGTGCGAGGAGCTAGAGTCGGGAAAATCAAAAGGGCCGAACTCGTTCAGCATTTCTTAAGCTCAAGGAACTGAAGAACAAATTCAAACCTCGAGTTGCTACAATCAAGGATGCTTTAGGCAGAATGTTAAATGATCCAGGAGGTATCAAAAGAAGATGGAAGGAATATACTGAGTCATTATACAAAAAGAAATTGGCAGATACAGAAGAATGTAATGAAATAGCATTTGAGCCAGAGCAGATGGTGATGAAGGCAGAAGTTCAAGCTGCTTTGAAGGAAATAGCAAAAAATAAGGCCCCCAGAATTGATGGTATACCAATTGACATATTTCAGCTAACAGATGCTGCCATGGATGTGCTCACTAAGTTGTGCCAAGAAATCTGGAGAACAACCACTTGGCCAACTGACTGGAAGAGGTCTATATTTGTTCCCATCCCAAAGAAGGACAACCCAACTGAGTGTGGAAACTACAGAACAATAGCATTGATTTCACATGCAAGCAAGATTCTACTGAAGATTATCCAAAAACGACTGGAACAGTACATCAGCAGAGAACCTCCAGAAGTCCAGGCTGGGTTTAGAAGGGTTCGTGGTACTAGGGATATTGTAGCTGATGTTAGATTGATCTCAGCTGAAAGCAGGGAATACCATAAGAATGTCTATCTCGGTTTCATTGATTATGCAAAGGCGTTTGACTGTGTGGATCATAACAAACTGTGGCTGACTCTGAGACGATTGGGAATCCCAGAACATTTAATTGTGCTAATGCGAAACCTATACTTGGACCAAGAGGCAGTCATCAGAACAGAGCAGGGTAACACTGCATGGTTCAAAGTTGGGAAGGGTGTATGCCAGGGATGTGTCCTGTCTCCATACCTTTTTAACCTGCATGCAGAGCAGATTATCCGGGAGGCTGGGCTCTATGAGGAGAATTGTGACATCAGGATTGATGGAAGATCTATTAACAATCATCTGCATTATGCAGATGACACAATGCTGCTTGCCGAAACTGAGGAGGACCTCATGCACTTGCTGCAGAGGGTCAAGGACTGCAGCCTTCAGTATGGACTGAGGCTCAATATCAAGAAGACAAAGATTCTCACCACGGGACCAATCAGTAGCATCAGGATGGATGGTGAAGAGATTGAGATTGTTCACAGCTTCAATTTGCTCAGCTCCACAGTCAACACTCTTGGCACCAGCAGCCAGGAAATCAAAAAATGTATTGCAGTGGGAAAGTCTGCTGTTAGGGACCTCTCTAAAGTACTTAAGAGCAACGGTGGCTCTTTGGAGACAAAGGTGTGCCTGATACAGGCTGTGGTCCTTGCAATCACTTGTTATGCATCAGAGAGTTGGACAATGACTAGGGAGGACAGAAGGAGAATTGATGCCTTTGAGCTGTGGTGCTGGAGAAGAGTATTGAATGTACCAAGGACTGCCAAGAAAACAAATAGATTCATCCTAGAGAGGGTTAAACCAGGCTACTCCTTGGAGGCAAAGATTCTGGGGCTTCATCTGACATACTTTGGACATGTTGCAAGGAGAGACAGGTCTTTGGAGAGGGATATCATGCTGGGTAGAGTAGAGGGACAGCACAGGAGGGGAAGACCCTCTATGAGGTGGATTGATTCAGTGACTGGGGTAATCGGGATGGGTGTGTCAGAGGCAATGAGATTGGCACAGGAGAGAGCAGGGTTTAGGGTTGTTGTAGATAGGGTCGCTATGAGTCGCAAACGACTCGAGGGTACATAACAACAACAATTAAAAACAGCAATATAAGTCACTCTAATTGAATTAAATATTAAAAAAAGTATAATGCAGGGACAGACACATAGTGGGCAAATAATCAACAACAAAATCATCTGAAAAGGCACACTCAAACAAGAGTATGTAAATGCCAAGATAATGGCTGGAATGGAGAGGAAACATAAACCTAAACAGAACAAGCCAAGGACCAGGTCATACAGGTCCTTGAAATCTAGGACTCATTATAATCATTTTATCTATTAGAATTACTGGAAAGTTTTCAAACAAGCTGAACAGATGTCCACACTCCATTTCAGATCCATTAGGTAGAATCTCTGGAGGTAAACCCCTGGCACTGGTGTTTTGAAAAACTCCCTAGTTGATCCTAATATGTAGCCAGGATTTAGAATCATTGTTTAAGTTAGAAGGGAATTAAATTTGCACATTTGTTACTGTATATATGAAAAGGTACTCTTAAGTAATTAAACCCCTTTGGGCCTCAGTTTCTTTATTAAATAAACTGTCTGGAGTACATGAAGACATGATACAGTGAAAGGTTATAAAAAAACCCCTGATTTTGTCAGTAAGTCTCTCCCTTGCCACCTGTTTGACCTCAGATCAGAATGTCATTTAACAGGAAAAGTAAGTGTCCTGTCTATAAGATTGTTATGAAGCTCAAGATAAAACAATTCTTAAGAAAAACAGCCTGATAATTCTGCTAATAAGATATAAACTATGGCATCCTAAGATTCTGATTATTCTAAAATTGGACAATTTTTAAGAGAGCAAATACTCTCTCTGGAGATGCATTCTTTCATGATGTGCTTAAGACACTTACAGAATTCTCTCCCTAATGATTGTATGAAACACAATGCAAATGAAGGCAAGTGTGAAATACAATGTACACATATTTTGTATGCAAACCAATATAAAATTTAAAAAACTATGAAAAATGGGGCAGGGAAATTCTGTCCCATCCCAAAATCTAAAACATAAAAAGAATTATATTTTTAGTGTTATTCCAGTTGCTAAAGGACTCAAATAGGTTTATGTTAACTTTTTTCAATAATTAGATCAATACAACAAACTCTTTAAATAACTACTGTTTAAAAATCTTCACTCCGTAAAACTACTAATAATAAGCTAAACATAAACTGTTTTAGGAAAATATATTATGCTCTGTTTTATTATACATTAAGCATTTAATTTACATATTTATTTGCTTAAAAGAGGACAGCTAGAAACGACAGAGAGGACCTTAGCCTCACAGGAAGGAAACTCTCCGCCTCTTGGACTGCTCCACACACAGCCAGTTCAAGTCCCTGCTCTGTATGGTCTCCCTTTCACCTAAACATCTCTATATTTCTTTTTATGTAGCATTTTTAGGTCTCAGTATAGTAACTATGTTTAGTGACATCTTCAGTGCTTTATATTTTTCAGAAAAATTTGGCACTACAGAAATGCTTCAGCATTTATATGTGATTTATTTCTAATTCTTCTACAAGCCCCAAAGGTAATGCCGTGCAATCTTTATACTTTTCTTAACTATTAGTATATTAATATTCATTTACTTTCTTATACTCATTTACTTTCACCTATCATGTTATGTACCACAGAGTTTTAACTGATTCAAAGCTGACACTCTAGGGGGTTTTCAGGGGCAGTTAATCACAAGGGAGGAGACTGTCCATCTTCCCACAGAGCAGCTGGTGGTCATGAACCCTGTGCCTTTGGGACTGCAGCACGGCTTCTTGCCACTTCATTTCTTTCAATCACCTATTTTGTAATTTTTATTAGGAAAACATTCTATTTTTCAATACTGAGAAAAGTCCAAGTAAGAAACTTCTATGGGTAAGAGTATGGATAGAATTTTAGCTCACTTCATCCCAAAAGATGCGATGGGAAAACTTAAAGTAAAAACAAAGCCACTCATGCACTCTTCAGATAATTTTGGCTGAGGACACTGCAGAACAGTTAATCTGATAATGAGTATTTTGCAGAAGAGGTAAGGTTTAGATGGTGACCAATGATTTCAATCAGAATTCAATTCTTCAGTGGAAAAAAAATAATCTCAAAACTTGAATAGGCATATTAACCAATAAGCATCCACTAATAAAAGTGCTTTGGTTATCCAAATTAAATGAGCAATTTAGTATTTTAAGTATTTTTCAAGGTTTTTTTTGTAATACGCAATCCAATTAAAAAACACATTTTTGTACGGTGCAGTGTAAACAAACATCCAGAGAGTCAAATTCCTAAGCAGGAAAATATGCGACCAAATTTCCAAATTTATCCGCAATGGTTCAAAAGTGGCAGGAGTAAATCACTCGGCTTCAAGTAGCTATAGCTGGTACACCTAAGTTTTCTGGAGGCTTCCCTGGCCTCACAAACTAAGATTCAAAACATCGCCCAGCAAACCCATGTTCTGCATTTGCACAAAGGCGCAGTGCTGGAATGAGGAAGCTTTACTAAGGCGAAATCACAACTCTAATTCACTAAAGAAGACGCAGACTGTTTTCTCCACAGCCCCCTCTTGTTGCGTCCGCCTTGCCCTTTCTGTATGTACACAGCTTCCCTTTTGCCATCTAAGAAAAACAGCTTTCGATTTCCAACTCTGGTTACAGGTCTAGCCACCATTATCCCCATTCCATGAGCATCCGAAAATAAAACCCTCAAGACGCGCGGTCCAGGTCCAAACACATTGGCTGAACGTCTGGTGTTTACATAGCCGAATCTTGGGCGCGACCCTACCTTTCCGAGCCACTTAGGAGATAACAGGCCCTCACATAATAGGCTTAGAAAAGACACCAGTCATCTGAGACAATGTCTCACTCCGTCTATGAATGAAGGACCCAATAGGTTCGATTGTCTCGGTTAGAAGGAAAAAACAAGCTCATGAGGAAAGGTGGGAGGGGCGCTGGGGGTGGAGGGAGCGGTTTTCCTTCTATACCCCTGCCGGGCGATTTAAACCCAGCACAAGGCAAACGCAGGGCTGCCAGGGTGCTGGGCTGGCGGGGCCGAAGCCCTCGGGCGTGACAGCCCCACAGGAACAGCTAGCGGCTCCGCGTCCCGGTTCCTCGGGACCGATGCTAGCCGCTCCCAGTCGGGTGGGCGTGCAGGGTGTAGGGGATCGAACTGTCGTGGCCGGGGCACGGGCGGCAGCCCCTGCACATTCCCCAAAACAAGAGGAGAGGCAGGAAATGAAGAGCCAGGAGGCAGCGTAGGGGAGAAAGGAGAGGGAGAGGCGAGCCCTGGACTCAGCTTTTCAGAGAGGTCAGCGGCTGGCAGCGGAGAAGGAGGTGCGATAGCAATGAACTCCAGCGCGGGCTGACGTTGGGAAGCGCACGGATCGGCTGGCAGCCCCTACCCCAAAGGGCGCGCAAGCCCAGGAGTCCCCAGCACCCACCCCATCCCCATCCCGACCGCGCCCGCTCCTGGCCCTTCAGTGCTCTACTCACGCTCGGGGCTCCTCCAGGCTCCGCGGCTCTAACCGCATCGGGTCCCAGCCTTGCGGGCGGCGGCGGCGGCGGCCGTGCTGAGGGAGAGGAGAACGG
>NW_006399862.1:7423531-7428277 GCF_000299155.1 Elephantulus edwardii
TGCCCGGCCGGGCCCGAGCCCTGCCTGGCCAGCGGCCCCAGCCCCAGCGGCCGCGGCAGCAGCAGCCCGAGATCGCAGCGGCCGCAGCGGCGGCACCGGAACTGCCGCTTTCCCCTTCTAGCTCCCTCTCCTCTCTAGCCCCCGTCACACGCCCCCGCCCCGTCTCTTTCTCTGTCGCCCCTGGTTTTTTTTTTTTTCCCCTTTTGTTTCCAGAATAAACTTTATTGGTCTCTTTTTCCGCTCACATCGTGTAAACAAACAACGAACTCTTCCCCACCCCCTTGGCTCCCCCCCTCCCCTCCTCGGGCAGAAGAGGGTAGGCGCTGGAGAGGAGGCGAGCTTACAATGCCCCGGAAACAAATGTGCCAAGCGGAAGTAAAACTTCAGAAGTGAGGCGGAGAGACTGGGCCGACTTGGCAACAATGTTCCAGTACGCTTGCGCCTGGTTTTTCCGCCCGAAGTTGGGTGTTAGTGTTGCTTTCTCCGTGGCATGTCTGTTAAATGCTATGTTATACAGTAGTGAGGATGTCGTGTCACCTTAAGGAAATGTTTATACGCTCAAGGTTGGTGATCTAGAAAGGCAGAGAGCGGATGAGTTGATTCACTTATGCAGGTAGAGGAAATGAGATTCATTGAGGGGCGAGAAAACGAGGCACAGTGGCTAACCGCTACTGTTAATGGCTGACCAGACGTGGTCATGGATTCTTAGCAAGAAAATCTTTTGCGAAGAGTTTCAGAGCGTCTTTCTGCCAAAATGGTTTTAAAGTGACGAATACAGTTAACTTGTCAGTGCTTTGCAATCCTTTGACTCATTCCTTTGAAACCTTTGCTTTGCCACTCTCCCCCCAACCCCCTTAAATCACTTTGCGGGTATCAGTCCTGACTATTCAAAGACTGGTGTCTCCGCTCCACACCCCAAGAGTCCGCAAAGAGACATCAGAAAATAATATTGGCTATCCATTTATTTTTGTTTGTGCCGCGGCACTGGTACCATCAGAAATCTCCTTTATTTTGCTTGAGAGTCCAAGTAGGATCTGATGCTATTTGGGATTGCTACCTATTTGGGCTGGGTACTCTGCCTCCGCCCCACCTAGTGGTCTTTTATTGTATTGAAAAGGCGTAGTATCAGAGTATGTAGAAGTCTGAGATGAAAGCCATCCAGGTCTATTTCTATTCTCTTTTGGATTTCCAAGGGAAAAACTTGGAAATGACTAATTTTAGAGATGTTACAGTCCAACTTGCAATCTAGAGCAAAAATCCTCACTGATAACCAACATTCTCAAACACCCTTTGTGGAGAGGAAAAAAGACCTATTGGATTCATTCCTCTGTGTGGTCATAGTTTTACTTTTTGTTGTTGCTGTTAGATGTCACCAAGCAGGCTTTGACTCATATTGGCCTGTGTACAAAAAGAACAGAACAGTACCTCATCATTCCCCATCCTCAAAACCTTCACGGTTTCCCCCTGACTCTTACCTTCTCCAGGGCCTGACTCCTGCTGGCAGCATGCGCAGACATGTGGAAAAGGAAGTCTCTCCACCCTTGGGCCGAAGTGGCATTCTGTCTGCACTTCTAAGACTAATTTGTTTGTTCTATCAGCAGTTTACATGTTCAAGATTCTTCAAACCATTTCAGACATTAATTATTGAGGTTTTTCTTGTACACTGTCCAACTTTCACAGGCATGTGTTGTTATTGTTGCGTTTTTAGGTGCGAAATTTTTTACCTATGAACAAAAGTTCTATCCTACGCCATCCTCACACTTCCTGACACACAAGAGCCCATTGTAGCAGTTACTTGTCAATCCTGGTTGAGGGTCTTCCTCTCCTTTACTGACCCTCCATCCTTCCCAATATCATGTCCCTCTCCAAGGAATAGCACCTCCTAGCAACATACCCAAATTATGTGAGGTGAAGCCTCATCATTCTTGCCTCCAAAGAGCACTACGGATGCACCTTCTCCAAGACATATGTGTCCACTTGGCCATCCATGGAATGTTCAGGCTCTTCTGCAACACTACAGCTCAAAGGCATCAACTCTTTTTCTGTTATCCTTATTCATTTTCCACCTCTCATATGCATAGCTAGTAATGGGAAAGACTGAATCAGACATACCTTAGTCTTCAAACAATCATCACTACTCCTCAATAATTTGGGAATGTTCCTACTTGCAGGTTTTCCCAGTGCAATGTGTCTCTTTATTTCCTGTCTGCTGGTACCAAGGATGTTAATTGTGAATCATTTCTCCATCTATCATGACATTGCCTATCCATCCGGTGGTAAGAATCTTTGTTTTCCTGATATTGAGATGCAATCCATACTGAAGCTGCATTTTTTTGTTCTTCCGCAACAAGTGCTTCAAGCCCTCCTTACTTTCATCAAGGTTGTGTCATCTGCATAAGGTAAGTTATTGATGAGTTTTTCTGTAATCCTGATGCTACACTCCTCCTCAGAGGAGAAAGAAAAAATCAAAATGGATGTCAGAAGATACTCTGAAGGTTGTATTGGAGCATCAAGAAGCCAAATTCAAAGGAAAACATATTGAAGTGAAAGAGCTGAACAGACGATTTCCAAAACAGCCCAAGAGGACAAAAAAAGTATTATAATAGAATATGCAGAGAGCTGGAATTGGAGAATAAAAAGAGAAGGATTAACTCTACATTTCTCAAGCTGAAAGAAATTAAAAACAAACTTTAAGCCTCGTGTTACAATGTTGAAAGATGTCATGGGCAACATATTGAACGACCTAGAAAGCATCCAAAGAAGATGGAGGGAATACATAGAGTCTCTCTACCAGAAAAAATTGATTGACACTAAAAAATTTCAGGAAGTACCATATGAACAGGAGCCAGTGGTAATAAAGGAGAAAGCAGAAGCTAAAAGGCCCTAAGAATCGATGGAATAGCAATTGGCTTGTTTAAATTAACAGATACAGCCTTGGATGATGCACTTACCAGTCTATGCCAGGAAATTTGAAGGACAGCTGTCTGGTCAATGGATTGAAAGAGGTCCATATTTGTTCCCATTCCCAAGAATGGTGATCCAACTGAATGTGGTGGAAATTATCAGACAATGTCATTGATATCTCAAGCAAGCAAAATATGGCTGAAGATCATTCAAAAATGACTGGAACAATACATAGATAAGGAACAGCTAGAAGAGCAAGCAGGATTGAGAAGAGGCTGTGGTACCAGAGATATCATTGATGATGTCGGATGAATCCTGGGCTGAACCTAAGGAATACCAAAAGAATGTCTATCTGTGCTTTATTGACTATGCAAAGACATTTGGCTATGTTGATCATGAAAAATTGTGGCTCACAATGAGAAGATAGGGAATCCCAGAACACTTGATTGTGCTCTTGTGGAACCTATACCTGGATCAGGAGGCTGTGGTGCAAATAGATCAAGGGAGCACTGCATCGTTTGGAATTGGAAAGGGAAAGCACCGGGAATGTATTCTGTCTCCATATCTATTCTTCAATTTACATGCATATGAGAGGATTGAAAATAATGTGTCTGTGCACATACACACACACGATTATCACAAGAAAGACCAGCCAGAAATAGAGCCCATCCTTTTGACTCAGAGTCCCTTCTCTAAGAACCTTTTAGACTACGGAGAGGGCTGATGCCAAGACATATGGAACATTTCAAGGAACACAGAGGTTGAAGTAAGACAAAGACTTTTTTTTTTCATTTTTTATTAATACTTTAATGAAAGCTTACAGAAAACTTGGATTTCCATTCATCTGTTGTTGCATATTTTCCTTCCCACTTCCCCTCCCCAGTCCACTCTGGTATGTGTCTCTTATTCTGGACTGTTGTCATGCAAATAATACCTAATCCAGATCCTAAAGAGCTGAACAGAAGATTTCAAAAGGCAGCGAGGGATGACAAAGCAAAATAATACAATGAAATGTGCAAGGAGTTGGAGTTAGAAAACCAAAAGTGTCGAACTCGCTCAGCATTTCTTAAGCTCAAGGAACTGAAGAACAAATTTAAACTTCGAGTTGCTATAATCAAGGATGCTTTAGGCATAATATTAAATGATCCAGGAGGTATCAAAAGAAGATGGAAAGAATATACTGAGTGATTGTATTGAAAGGCATTGGCAGATACAGAAGAATTTAACGAAACAATATATGAGCAAGAGCCTATGGTGATGAAGGAAGAAGTTCAAGCTGCTTTGAAAGAAATAGCAAAAAATAAGGCCCCAGGAATAGATGGTATACCAATTGACATATTTCAGCTAACAGATGCTGCCCTGGAGGTGTTCACCAAGTTGTGTCAAGAAATCTGGAGAACAACCACTTGACCAACTGACTGGAAGAGATCTATATTGGTTCCCATTTCAAAGAAAGGTGACCCAACAGAGTGGAAACTATAGAACGATATCATTGATTTCACATGCAAGCAAGATTCTGTTAAAGATTATCCAAAAACGACTGGAACAGCACGTCAGCAGAGAACTGCCAGAAGTCCAGGCTGAGTTTAGAAGGGGTCGTGGTACTAGGGATATTGTAGCTAATGATAGATGGATCTTGGCAGAAAGCAGGGAGTCTATCTGTGCTTCATTGATTATGCAAAGGTGTTTGACTGCGTGGATCATAACAAACTGTGGCTGACTCTGAAGAATGGGAATCTCAGAACATTTGATCATGCTAATGCAAAACTTATACTTGAACCAAGAGGCAGTTGTCAGAACAGAGCAAGGAAACACTGCATGGTTCAAAATTGGGAAGGGCGT
>NW_006399862.1:7429260-7429838 GCF_000299155.1 Elephantulus edwardii
AGGACAGTCCCATTCTACAACAGTGGCATCATGTAATATTTGTCCTTTTGTGACTTTCTCAGCATTTCTTAATCTGAAAGAACTAAAGAATAAGTTCAAACTATGAGTTACAATAATTAAGGATGCTATGGGCAGAATATTGAATGATTCAGGAAGCATTAAAAGAAGATGGAAGGAATATACCAAGGAGAATTGGCTGACACAGAAGAATTTAAAGATTAAGAGGCAATGGTGATGAAGGAGGAGGTTCAGGCTGCTCTGAAAAGCTTGGCAAAAAATAAAACCCTGGGAATTGATGGGATACCAATTGACCTATTTCAGCAAACAGTTGCTGCCCTGAATATACTCATCAAGTTATGCCGAGAAACCTGGAGGACAACTACTTGGCCAACTGACTAGAAGAGATCCATATTTATTCCCCTTAAAAAAAAAGGTGACCCCGGCGCTGGCTGAAAATCGCCTGTGACTTCATCCATAGCCACTAGTGAGAGTCAGCGCCCAGAGCTATCAGGAGCTTTAAGCTCGTTGCCCACTACTGTGGTGTGGACAGCTGAAACCCAGGCCCCGACAGGCACATG
>NW_006399862.1:7429938-7438375 GCF_000299155.1 Elephantulus edwardii
ATGGTGTGTCTCTGGAGACAAAGGTACGTCTGGTACAGGCCATGGTCTTTGCATCAGAGAGCTGGACAATGACCAAGGAGGATAGAAGGAGAATTGATGCTTTTGAGCTTTGGTTTTGGAGAAGAGTGCTGAAGGTGCCATGGACTGCTAAGAGAACAAACAGATTCATCCGGGAGAGGGTTAAACCAGGATGCTCCTTGGAAGCACGGATTCTGAGGCTTCGTCTGACATACTTTGGTCATGTTGTAAGGAGAGACTGGTCCTTGGAGAGGGACATCATGCTTGGGAGGTTGGAGGGCTGGTGCAGGAGGGGAAGGCCCTCTGGAAATGGATTGATTCAGTGACTGGGCAATCAGGATGAGTGTGTCGGAGGCAATGCGATTGGCACAGGACAGAGCAGAGTTTAGAGCTGTTGTATATAGGGTTGCTATGAGTCGCAAGCGACTCGACGGCACATAACAACAACATATTCCTTTGACATAGTTCTTTTCCTCATCTATTTCAATGCAGTGTACATTATTTATTCCCTCTTTTCTTAGTTTTCTCCCTAAGCCCAGGTCAGTCCTGATTTATAACAGTGGCATTAAGCAGTATTTGTCCTTTGGTGACTGAGATATTTCACTCAGCATAATGTCCTCCTGAGTTCCTTGTTTTTTCAGTGCAGCATAGTAGTCCGTAGTGTGAATATACCATAGCTTTTCTATCCATTCTTTTGTTTATGGGAACTTGGGTTGTTTCCAAGTTATTGTGAACAATACAATAAGCATGAGTGTGCATATATCTGTTTGGGTGGCAGTTATGGTTTCTTTAGGGCATATTTCCAGTAGTGGAATTACTGGGTCAAATGGTATTTCTATTTCCAACTTTTTTAGAAAGTGCCGTACTGCCTCCCAGAGTGGTTGCACTATTTTACACTCCCACGAGCAGTGAATAAGGGTTCCAATTCCTCTACAACCTTGCCAGCATTTGTTGTTTGCTGCTTTCTTGAACTTTGCTATTGTTATACTGGGGTGAGATGATATCTAAGAGTTGTTTTGAGGACTTTCTTTCTAAATTGTGATCCATCCAAGAAAAAAAAAGCTTTCCCCTAAAACTGGCACACTAAACTGCAAAAGAATAAATTTGATAATGCCAAGAAAGAAAGAAAATACGATGACTTGCAATAGTCACACTAGTTGTTTTCCCCCATCTGATATTTTTATTGGTTTGCATATAATTTTTCGTATGCATTGTGTTTCATGCATGAACTTTGTGTTTTAATCTTCCACTTGCATTGTGGTTCTTTCATGTACATGGTACTTTATGTAATCATTCATATACATTATATTTTATATGATTAGTTACTATTGATCCATGCCTATAATTACCTCATATTTTCAAGTCTCTATTGAATTTTTCCTATTCCTTCACCTTCCCATCTGTGCATTAGCCTCTGTTAATGCCCTAGTATTTTCCCCTTTTCCACGGCCCTTTTTCTTTCTCCTTCCCCTTTTGAACATTTACCTACATCTTTCTCTGTTATTCTTTTATTTTTACAGTGGTGGTCTTATGCAGTATTTGCGCTTATGAGACCGAATTATTCCACTCACAGGTTATATAGTATTTTAAAATATCATTTCCCCCTTATTGCTGTATAGTATTTAATCGTATGAATGTACCATAATTTCTTATACCATTTGTTTGTTGACAAGCATCTGAGCTGTTTCCATGTTCTTGCTATTATGAAAAATGCTGCTGTGAACATAGGTCTGTATCTCCATTCATGTCTCGGGTCTAATTTCCTTGAGGTATAATCCTAGCAGTAGAATAATTGAGTCATATGAGATTTCTAGGTTCAGCTTTTCAAGGAAACATCCAGCTGCCTTCCCAAGTGGTTGTACCATTTTACAATCCCACAAGCAGTGGATAAGAGTTCCAATCTCTCCACATCCTCTGCAACATTTATTCCTTGGTGTCCTGTTAAACTTTGCTGCTGCTACTGGGGTGAGATGATACTTCACTATTGTCTTGATTTTAATTTCTCTGATTACCAGTAATTTTGAGCATTTCTTCATGTGTTAGTTGGCTATCTGAATGTCTTCCTTTGTAAAAGGTCTTTTTTTACCCCTCTTGTGGAGACCTCATAGTACTCTGTAAACTTTATGAGACCCTTGTCTGAAATGTCATTGCCAAATGTTTTTTCCTCAGTCCATAGGCTTTCTTGAAGTGACATCTTGACTGTTTATCACTTGGAAGGTGTCCTTGTTACAGCAGTGAACTAAAAACGAGAAAGAAATGTAGAGAAAAACAGAAAACCGAAATTGACTTGCCAAAGACAAATCTGAAAGTATTTTCCAAATTGCGTTTCCTGGCACCAAAAAGTTCAATATGATATTAATAAGTAGTCTTTGGCAGGCAAAATTATACTAGGAATAAATTCTTGTCAATTTTTTTGTAAGAAACTACTAATTATGGGATTGTGTGTGTGTGATAATCTACCTTTAAGAAATCATAACAGAAGATGCCATACCTAATATTTAAACACATGATAACTAAGATACTAAATGGTACAATAGTTGTACTTATTGTCCAACTCAAAGTCATTATATTTGGTATATTTTGTCACTACTGGTCTATTATATTTATTATTTTACTTTCAGAGATGTTTACAATATTAGTGTTTAAAGTATGTTAAATATCTGACTGATCTGTGACTTACAGAAGAAGTTTTACTTGGAAATTAGAAATATTAATTCTCAGACTATAGATCAAACAACAGATAGAAAACTTCAGAATTAAACATTTACATCTGAAGATTTTGAAATCAGGATGTAAATGCCCAAGATCAATGTTATATCTAACGTGTTTCAATTGGGAATTATAGTGACAATTACTTCCATTTTTATTTATTTTCTTTGAAAATAAAGATAACTGATACTAAAATATGCATTGTAGACTAAAACATACTCTAATACTTAGTAGCATTTAGATTGCTACTAATCTTTGAAGTTGTTTGGAAAGAAGAATCAACTTGATTATGGAACAATATATTACACTCATTTTTGTTGAGATGGTTTGATTCACAGTTACCCTCCATAGTGTTTCTGAGGCTGTGCGTCTTTACAGGAGGAGACTACTCATCTTTCTTCTGCAGAGCAGCTGGTGGATTTGAACCCTTGGCCTTATGGTTAGTAGCCCTATACGTTGCAAACTACTCCATCAAAACTCTTTGCAATGTACCACAGATGTATACAATTATTGAATCAAACAGTGAATGAATTAGCAAATTAAACTACTATATATAATTGACACTGGAGAATTATGGACTGAGTAGATTTAGGAAGATATAGCTATGCTGATGCTTGATGACCATTATTGGAAAAAGTGTAGTGTAAGTGTAAATATGTTTTAACAATAAGGACATTACTGCTGGTTACAAAGGTACTTTGCTAACTGAATTTTGTTACAATCATTTGTTTTTATCTCCCTTGATTTCTTAGTGCTGTTATAACAGAAATACAATTGAGTGGCTTTGAGAAACAGAATTATTTTCTCAATTTAGGGGGCAAGGGGTGTGACTTCAGGGCACCAGCGGTAGAGGAAATATGTCTCTTTTGTCTCTCAGGAAGATCTTGGTCTCTTCCAAGTTTCTGTTCCTCTACTCCTTGGTGATATTTTTGTAGTATACATCTTTCCCTTCATTTATGCCTAAACTGTTCTTTGTAAATCTCAGAAGTGACTGACTTAAGTATGCCTAAACTGTTCTTTGTAAATCTCAGAAGTGACTGACTTAAGACAAATCCTACAGGATTATGGTCTCATTAACATACCAAAGATAGGCTTGCATCTATGTGTATGCTGTTGTATGTACTATTTACATGCTCCCAATGTACAGCAACCATATAGAACAGAGGAGAAATGCTTCATAGTATTTCCTTGACTGTAATGTGTAAATAAGAGGAAATAGCTGCAAACATTCATTAATAATTGAAAAGTTCATGAAAGTATGAAGTATGAATCTAGAAAAATTTGAAGTAAAAAATGAAATAGAGCACTTGAAGATAGATATACTGGTTATTAGTGAGCTAAAAATAGATTAGTATTTGCCATTTTGAATTTGGAGACCACTGTATGCCATGCTGTTGTTGTTGTTGTTATGTGCCATCAAGTTGCCTACAACTCATAGCGACACTATATACAACAGCTCTGAACTCTGCTCTATCCTGGGCCAATCTCTCTGTCTCTGACACACTCACCTTCATTACCTCAGGTACTGTGTCAATCCATCTCATCCAGGATCTTCCTCTCCTGCACTATCCCTCAAACACCGTAATTGTCTACCCATGATGGGCAGTTTTTGTTGGAGCTCCCAGATTGATTCAGGTTTGTAAGCAGGACTGGCATCCACTTCCTAAACTACATGGCTATGGAAAGTCTAAAAACTTGGAAAAATGATGATAGAAAGGCTCTAGGCCTTTGTTCATTTTCTGTTTATATATGTATCCTTCCCTCATGTGCACTCAGTCTATATGGTGGACAAGTCATTAAAGAAGTAAGACTCTATAATGAAACATGTGGCATCACAATAAGAGGAGATTTAAAAAATAGTGGGATGCTCCCAGATGGGCGCTTTTGGGTGGTGAGAGCCAATGAGAATGCATGATTGTGGAGGAATTTGGAATGAAGGAGCTCATGGAGTTTGAACCATGCTCTGGTTCTTAAATTTGGTAAGGTCCTCGGGCTGTAGGCCTTCAGGCCTATTTTTAATTTTTTTGGTCAAACATTCTTTTGGGTCATATAGCCCTGGTCTGTCCACTTGCTGCGCAGAGGTAACTCGTGGTTGTTGTGATGCTGAACACTGTGACACTGATGTGTCAAATGTGATAATAGTCACCCATGGTGGACAGTGTTTGTTGGAGCTCCCAATTAAAACAAGCTTGGAAGAAGGAGTGGCATCCAATTCCAAAATATCTTGCCTCCAGAAACACTATGAACCTGGAAAAAGGATGAAAGTCACACAAGTGTCGAGGACTTTCGTTCATAGGGTCACTATGGGTCACTTACGACTTGACAGCACTTAACAACAACAGCAGATTAGACTAGCAGATATGACACCTAAGGCCAAGTCCTCAAATTGGCAGACACAAAGAAGGAACAGTCACAAGCAGACAGTAGTGTTTGAATCATGGGATATAAGAAATATGAATATAGGGAAGTTGGACATTATTAAGGGAGAAATGGAATGCATAAATACTGACCTGCTAGGCATTGACAAGGTGAGATGGATTGGAATGGGATATTTTTAATTAGGTAATCGTATGATCTACTATGCTGGAAATCAAAAGATAAGGGAAAATAGGGTCACATTCATGATTAAAAAGACCATTTCCAGATCTATCTTGAAATGCAATGTTGTGAGCAACACAATAATATCCATACGCATACAGGGAACACCTGTCAATACTGCTATCATTCAAATATATGCACAAGCAACCAGAGACAAAGAAAAGAAAAATAGATGGTTTCTTTCAATTTGTGCAGTCAGAAATTAATTGAACATGAAACCAGAATGCAATACTAATAATGAGTGACTGGAATGCAAAAGTTGGGAACAGAGAAGAATCAGTAGGCAGAAAATGTGGGCTTGATGATAGAAATGAAACTGGAGAGAAAATGATAGAATTTTGTGCAATTATTTACTCATTGCAAATACATTTTGTAAGAAACATAAATGGCAACTATGCACATGGACCTTGCCTGATGGTGTACAGAAAACAGGTTGACTACAACTACGAAAATAATCATTGGAGAAGCTCACTATCGCTTGGCCCGATGCTGACTGTGGGACAGACTATCAACTACTCATATGCAAGTTCAAACTGAAGCTAAAGAAACTTAATTTGACCAAAATTTAACCCAAAATTTGACTTTGTATCTATCCCACCTGAATTTAAAAACAAACAAACCATGTCTGGAACAAGTTTGGGGCTTTAGACACTAATGAACAAAGACTAGATGAGCTGTGGGAGGATATCAAGAATATTATCCATTAAGAATGCAAATTATCACAAAAGGAAAAATACTATATTGTGCCAACTGTTGTAGAACGGGAGTGACATCAGGGTTGGGGTGAGACTGAGAAAGATATACTGCATTGAAACAGATGAGGGAGAGAACTGTTTAAAAGTGATATGTTATGGTATTACGGTCATGACAAGAGTCCAGAATGAAGGCTGCATAGTGGAGTATACTTGAGGGGGTGGGGATTGTACATCAATGAAAGAATTTTTCTTTTACTTTTCAAAGAGAAGAGCAATTTGGGGTGGGAGGAAGGGTGGGCAGGGAGAAAAATGCAAAAATGAATAAATGGAAATCCAAAGTCTTTGTAAACATTCAACAACAATTTAAAAAAAGAATGCAAATTATCTAAGAAAGATAGAAAAAAATTTTGTATATTACATTGAAATAGATGAGAAGGAGATCTGTTTAAAATGGATATATGATTAGATATTATTGTAATAATAGGAATCTAGAACAAAGGCTTCATGGTGGAGTGGACTTGGTGGGGGAGGGATTGTATAACAATGAAAGAATTTTTCTTTTACTTTTCAAAAAAAGAGTGAACTGGCAGGAGAGGTGGGCAGGGAGAAAAGAGAAACAATGAATGAATGGAAATAAAAAAAAGAATGCAAACAGTCATTACAAAGACAAAGGGAGAGGAGGAAAAACCTAGATGGATGTCATAACAGACTCTCAGTATTGCGCTAGGGTGCTGAGATGCCAAATCAAGGGAAGAAACCAGGAATTTAAGGAGCTGAATGAAAGATTTAAAAGGAAGACATAGCAAAATATTATATAAAATATTATAATGAAATGTGCAAAGAACTCAAGTCAGAACATCAAAAAGTCTGAATTTGTTTGACATTTCTTAAGCTGAAGGAACTGAAGAACAAATTCAAGCCTTGAGTTGCAATACTTAAGGATGCTATGAGCTGAATATTGAATGACCCAGGAAGCATCAAAAAACAATGGAAGGAGTACACAAAGTTGTTGTTGTTGTTGTTATGTGCCGTCGAGTCGCTTGCGACTCATAGCGACCCTATGTACAACAGCCATAAACTCTGCTCTGTCCTGTGCCAGTCACACTGTCTCTGACACTCCCATCCCGATTATCCCAGTCACTGAATCAATCCACCTTATAGAGGGCCTTCCCCTCCTGCGCCGTCCCTCCAACCTCCCAAGCATGATGTCCCTCTCCAAGGACCAGTCTCTCCTCACAACATATCCAAAGTATGTTAGACGGAGCCTCAGAATCCTTGCCTCCAAGGAGCCACCCGGTTTAACCCTTTCCAGGACAAATCTGTTTGTTTTCCTAGCAGTCCATGGTATTCTCAATACTCTTCTCCAGCACCACAGCTCAAAGGCATCAATTCTCCTTCTATCCTCCTTGGTCATTGACCAACTCTCTGATGCATAACAAGTGATTGCGAAGATCATGGCCTGTATCAGACGCACCTTAGTCTCCAGAGAGACACCATTACTCCTCAGTACTTTGGAGAGGTCCCTAACAGCAGACTTTCCCATGGCAATGTGCCTTCTAATTCCCTGGCTGCTGGTGCCAAGACTGTTGACTGTGGAGCCAAGCAAACTAAAGCTGTGTACAATCTCAATCTCTTCACCATCCATCCTGATGCTGCCAATTGGTCCAGTGGTGAGAATCTTTGTCTTCTTGACATTGAGCCTCAATCCATATTGGAGGCTGCAGTCCTTGACCCTCAGCAGCAGGTGCTTCAGGTCCTCTTCAGTTTCAGAAAGCAGGGTTGTGTCATCTGCCTTGGTGGCCAAGTGACAAGAAGCTGTGCTACAATCCCAGAGGTACGCGGTTCGAATCCACTAGATGCTCTGTTGGAGAAGGAGGGGCAATCTCCTCCTGTGCCAGTCAGATCCGATTTGATGGTACACACACACACAAAATAATAAAATTAAATTCAAAAAAACCTTAGGAAGGTTAAATCATATCCATAGGAATCAAAATTTGACCTTGAGTCTATCTCCCATGAATTTAAAAGCCAACTCGGGAATAGGTTTGAGGCCTTGAGCACTAATGAATGAAGACCAGATAAGCTATGAGAAGATATCAAGAATATCGTTCATGAAGAATGTAAAAAGTCATTAAAAAGAAGGAAAAAGAAGAAAAGACCAAAATGGATGTCAGAAGAGGCTCTGAATGTTGCACTAGAATACCAAGAAGCCAAAACAAAGGGAAGAAATCATCAAGAACTTAAGGAGCCGAATAGAAGATTTCAAAGGGCTGCTCGAGAAGACAAGGCAAAATATTATAATGAAATGTACAATGAGCTGGAGTTGGAAAATCAAAATCAAAAGGCTTGAACTTTCTCAGCATTTTTTTATGTTTTTTTCTCAGCATTTCTTTTTTTTTCTATAATTATATTTTATT
>NW_006399862.1:7440002-7456217 GCF_000299155.1 Elephantulus edwardii
GGGGCGAGCCGTCGCGGCCCTCTGCCCGGGGTGGGCTGCCCTCGGCCCCCTGCCTGGGGCGAGCCGTCATGGCCTTATGCCCGGGGCAGGCTGTGCTTGGCCCCCGGCTCGGGGTGAACCATCGTGGCCCTCAGGAGCAAGAAGGCAAGCAGCTTTAACCCAAGACCACCAGTAAGGTGATAAAGCGTCCTCCCTTCCCCCCTTTATATCTACGCCCCTGTTCAGCATGAAGAAGCCAGAGAGTCAGCATCCAATTCCAAAATCAATAAGACAGTTGGTTTAATTACCAAAAAAAAAAAGTGACCCAACAGAGTGTGGCAATTATCGGACAATATTACTAATATCACACACTAGCAAAAGCCTGCTGAAGATTATCCAGAAATAACTAGAACAGTGTATTGACAGAGAGCTGCCAGAAATTCAAGTTAGGTTTAAAAGAGATCATTGCACTAGGGACATTTTTGCCAATGTCAGATGGATCTTGACAGAAAGAGGAGAGTACCAAAAGAATGTCTGTGTTTCATTGACTATGCAAAGACATTTGACTGTGTGGATCAAAACAAACTGTGGCTATACTTGAGGAAAATGGGAATCCCAGAACTCTTGATTGTGCTTATACGAAACCTATACTTGGACCAAGAAGTGGTCCTCAGAACAGAGCACGGAAACTCTGTATGGTTCAAAATCTGGAAAGGAGTGGGTCGGGGATGCATCCTGTCTCCATACCTTTTCAATCTGTATGCAGAACATATCATTCAGGAAGCAGGACTTTATGAAAAGGAGTGTGGCATCAAGATTGGAGGAAGACTCATTAACAACCTATGATATGCGGATGACACAACCTTGCTCGCTGAAATTGAAAAAGACCCGTAGCACTTGCTTCAAAAGGTCAAGGACTGTGGTCTTCAGTATGCGTTGAAGACAAAAGGTTCTCGCCACTGGGCCAACTGGCAGCACCATGATAGATGGAAAAAAGATTGAAGTTGTTAGCAATTACAGCTTCCTTGGATCCACAATCAACATTTAAGCTTCTTGTTTAGAGTCAACAAGCCTCCGAGGAGGGCCTTTATATTTAAAGTCAGTTGTAATTATATTTCGGAGGAACATTCTAAGTGGTATAGCTCTCATCTGTCAATATGCTGTACTGAGGTAACCTGGGGTCGCTGTGATATTGAACCTTGTGCCATTGGGTTGTCAAATGCCATAATGGTTACTCATGGTGGACAGTGTTTGGTGGAGCTCCCAGTTTAAGACAGGTTTGGAAGCAGGAGTGTCATCTACTTCTTAATCAACATACCTCTGGAAACTCTATGAACTTTGATAAGTGCTGATAATTGTAGAAAGACTTCAGGCCTTTTGTTCATAGGGTCACTATGAGTTGTGCTCGACTCAAAGGCAATCAACAACAACACCAACAATCATTCATATCACATGGAAGCAAAAATTAAAAAGCAACTGTAACAGTACATCAATAGAGGACTACCAGAAATTCAAGCTGGATTCAGAAGAGGTTGTGGAACAAGAGTTATTATGGCAGATGGCAGATGGATCTTGGCTGAAAGCAGTGGATATTAGAAAGATGTTTATTTGTATTTTATTGACTATGCAAAGGCATTTAATTGTGTGGATCATAGCAGGTTATGCTTGACATTGATAAGAAATAAAATTTCCAAAAAAGGTAAAACCTACTATTTTTAAGGATCTCTTTAAAGTCCTAAGGAGCAAAGTTATCAGCTTAAAGACCAAGATACATCTGATCCAAGTCATGGTATTTTAAATTGTGCACAATCTCTTCTTAAAAATTTTTATTTATTTTACAATTTTACTTTGCTTTACATACAACGTTTATATACTTGTGTTTTATACAATCATTCTCATTTATTATGTGTTATAAAATCATCCCCCATTAAACACTGCCCATCATTACTCCATCTTTACAGATTCCCAGCAGACCTATCCCATTTTCCTTACCTCCTTCCCGCCTCCCACAAAATTGTGTAATCCTTTGTTCCCCTCACCCACACTCCCCCTCTGTTCCAAACCTTTCCTGACTTAGATTCCTACATACATCTTAATTGTACTAATATGAAACTTATAGACCAAAAATATTTGTCTGAAAAGAGCAAAGAAACACCGTATGGTTTAAAATCAGAATAGGTGTGAGTCAACACTTGACCCTTTCTCCAAACCTAGTCAATTTATATGCTGGGCAAATAATTTGAAAAGCTGACTATATGAAGAAGAATTTGACATCAGGATTTGTAGAAGAGTCATCAACAACATGTGTTTTGCAGATAACACAACCTTCCTTGCAGAAAGTGAAGACACCTTGAAGCACTTGTTGAAGACTTCAGACTACAGCCTTCAATATGGATTACATCTCAATATCAAGAAAACAAAATTTCTCACATTTGAATCAATAGGAAACATCATGATTGTTGTAGTTGTGTTGTTGTTGTTATGTGCCCTTGGATTGCCTGTGTCTCATAGCAATCATATGTACAATAGCTTCGAAGGCTGCTCAGTCCTGAGCCAGTCTCACTTACTCTAACTCACTTACCCCCATTACCTCAGTTACTATGTCAATCCATCTCATCCAGGATCTTCCTCACCTGTGTTGTTCCACCACCCTTCTAAGCATGATATCCTTCTATAAGAAGCAGTCCTCCCTGGCTACATGTCCAAAATATGTGAGATGGAGCTTCAAAATCTTAGCCTCCAAGAAGAAACTTGGTTTCACCTCTCCAAAACAGACCTGTTAGTTCTCTTGGCAGTCCATGGCATGTTCAAAACATAATGACAGATGGTGAAAATGTTGAAGTTGCTAATAATTTCATTTTACTTGGATCCACAATCAAAACTCACATTAAGAGTTATAAGAAATAAAAAGATGTGTTGCATTGGGAAAATCTACTGTTAAGGATTTCTTTCAAGTGTGAAAATCAAGGATATAAATTTAAAGACCAAGGTGCACCTGATCCAAACCATGGTCTTTTAAATTGCCTTCTAGACATCTGAAAGTTGGACAATGAATAAAGAATGCTAAAGAAGAATCAATGCCTTGAATTGTGGTGTTGCAAAGGATATACTATAGACTTCCAAAAAGAACATACAAATCTTTCTTAGAGTTTAACCAGGTTGCTTCTTAGAGGAAATGATGGTTTAACTTTATCTTACATACACTACCTGGGACATTCTTCCTTTCCCTTCCACCTCTGTATTTAATTGACTTTCTTCAAATCTTTATGCAAATAGAACTTTAAAAATGGTGGTGGAATATCTACACACCAAATTAGAGAGCTGCAAAATAGACAAAGCCAATGTTAACAGAACTAAAAAAAGAAATATATAACACTACAATAGTAGTAGGAGATTTCAAAACACCACTCTCAAGAAAAGATAGAACCACCAGAAAGACTTAACACAGATGCTTAAAGAATTAAACCGCACAATAAACCAACTCGATCTCATAGATATATATACAGGCTCATGTACCCCTTTAAAGTTCAGTACACTTTCTTCTCCAATGTGCATAGAACGTTCTCCAGAACAGATCGCATTTTAGGTCACAAAGCAAGCATCAAGAAATTAAAAAAACATAGAAATAATACCAAGCATCTTCTCAGACTACAATGCAACACAATTAGAAATTGAAATGAGAAAATAAAGGAGAAAAAAACCCATACATTTAGAAGCTGAACAATACTTTGCTTGAACATGACTGGGTAATAGAAGAAATAAAAAATGAAATGAAAAAGTTTCCTGAAAACACAACAGCAAGAAACCTCTTGGAAACAGCCAAAGCAGTAATTAGAGGTCAAATTTTAGCAATAAGCAAACACATTAAAAGGGAAAAAAGATAATTAATTATTTAACCCAACATCTCTAACAAACTGAAAGAGAACAGCAAGAAAACCCAACACACCCTTAAAAAATAAAATTAAAAAACATTGTTATTGTTGTTATGTACTGTCAGGATGCTTGAGACTCATAACAACCAGATGTACAACAGCTCTGAACCCTGCTCTATCCTGAGCCAATCTTTGGGCAGAAATAAATGAAACACAAAAACAACTGAAACCATCAACGATACCAGGAGTTGGTTCTTTAAAAATGTCAATGAAATTGACAAACCATTAGCAAAACTAACAAAGGAAAAGAAAGAAAAGGCACAAATAATATGAATAAGAGATGAAAGAGCCAATGCCACAACAGGATCAACTAAAATAAAAAGGCTAACACTGAAACATTATGAAAAACTATACTAAAAAAATATGAAAACCTAGAGGAAATGGACAAATACTTAGAAATTCACAACCTACCTAAACTGACACAAACTAAAATTGAACACATGAACAGAACCATTGTAAAAGAAGAAATTGAAAAGGTAATAAAACAACTTCCTGCCCAAAAAAGTCCTGGACCAGATGGGTTTACAAGTGAATTTTATCAAACATTCGGAGAAGATCCGTCACCAGTTCTACATAAACTATTTCAGAAAATAGAAAAAGATGGAATTCACCCAGACTAATTTTACAAAGCAAACATATCCTTGATACCAAAGCCAAATAAACACACCACAAAAATAGAAAAGCAATATCTTTCATGAAAGCAGATGCAAAACTCCTGAATAAAATCCTGTCCAATAGAATACAACAGTTGTTGTTGTTGTTATGTGCCATTGAGTTGCATGCAACTTATAGTGACCCTATGTACAACAGTCCTAAACCCTGCTCTATCCCTTGCCAATCTCATTGTCTCCAACACACCTATTCCCATTACCCCAGTGACAGAATCAATCCATCTCATTGAGGATCTTCCTCTCCTGCACTGTCCCTACACCCTCCCAAGCATGACATCCCTCTCCAAGGACTGATCCCACCTTGCAACATGTCCAAAGTATGTCATACGAAGCTTCAGAATCCTTGCCTCCAAGGAGAAGCCTGGCTTCACCCTCTCCAGAATGAACTTGTTTGTTCTCCTAGCAGTCCATAGTATATTTAATACTCTTCTCCAGCTTCACAGGTAGGGGCATCAACTCTCCTTCTATCATCCCTAGTCATTATCCAACTCTCTGACACATGTTGTTGTTGTTAAGTGCCGTTGAGTCACAAGTGACTCATAGCGACCCTATGAATGAAGGTCCTAGACACCTCATGTATAACTTTTGTCTTTTCTCCAGGTTCATAGGGTTTCCAGAGGCAAGCTATTATGGAATTCCACTCCTGCTTCCAAGCTTGTTTTAATCGGGGAGCTTCACCAAATACTATCCACCATGGGTAACCATTCTCACATTTAACTCATCAGTATCACAGTGTTCGGCTTCACAGCAACCACGAGCTACCTCTGTACAGCAAGTGGACATACCAGGATTACACAACCTAGAAGAATGTTTCACCAAAAGCAATTAAAGGCAGGCCTGAGGGCCACAGAGTAGAGTCACCCACCTTTGGCTTGGGAGCATGGCTTTCTGTCCACTAGGCCAACAGCTCACTCTTTCTTTCTCTTTCTCTTCTCTCTCTCTCTGCTATAACAAGTAATTTAAAAAGAGCATGGCCTGTATCAGGCCCACCTGAGTCTCCAGATTGACATTGTTATGTTTTGAGCCACTCCTTTCCCTCCCTGCTCCAACAGCATTTACAGTATGTTAAAAAAAATACCCATCAAGCAGATATATGCACATTCATGTTTATTGCTGTGTTATTAACAATAGCAAAGAGATGACAGTAACCCAAGTGCCCATCAACAAATGAATGGATAGAAAAACAATGGCATAGTCACACATGGAATAATACACAATGAAGAACAAGGAACTAATAAAATATTAGTAACTTGGGTTACCCTGGAGGACATTATGCTAAGTGAAATATCTCAGTCACAAAAGGACAAATAATGTGGGACCAAGATGGCAGTGGTGGAGAAAACAGTGTAAGGAGCTGGAGGAGCAGAAAGCTGCACAGAAACAGGCCTCCGGAGAGACAGACTCAGCACAGTGCAATACGGACAGTAGAAATTTGAGTCAGAACTTTTGATAAAATAATTAGTTTGGAGTCACAGGAGCAGCAAGCCACAGACCCTGGCAGAAGCTGCCAGCTGAATTGTTGTGGGACCCACCTGCCAGGAGCAAGCAGGTCAGCAGGAAATTGACTAAGTTTCCTTAAAGCTCCACTGACTGGCCAGGAGTGAGCAGGTAAGTGGGAATTTGACTAAGTTTTCTTGGGCCCCGCTGACCCACCAGGAGTAAGTAAGTGGCAATTTGACTGGGTTTTCTTAAGTTTTGCTAGACCCAGGGCCCCACCGGGGCAGGGGCTACTGGGTGAAGGCACTTGGGTGAGGGCCACTGGGCAAGGCCTGCTGAACAAGAGCCAATGGGTGGGAGACAGCCAGCTGGAATTTGAGAAGGGACCCCATTCATAATCACACCCAGACAGCTATCATCTGAGTCAGGTCCCACAAGTGGCTGACCCATCCTCATGGTCAACCCTCCCCCAACCCTGTGCCTTGTCCACCCCCAGGCAGCTCCACAGCCATGCCTACACATCCAATCAACTGGCCTTTAATCCAGAGCACCTTGACCTGACTTAGCTACGAGAGGCTGCTCTCACAGACCTGGAACTGAACCCTCCCTTGAGTCAAAAGTATAGAAACACAGGTGGGGTAGCTGCCTCACTGATTTTTAGAGCATTGTCTTCAGATCAAGAAACTAATGTCACAAAAGGAGTAGGCTGTCTTACAACCTACACAAGCACAAAGCAAGATGTCACCCCAAAAGGAGACACAGTATCGGTGGATTTTCGGATGCCAGAAAGTCTAATCAAACTTTCTGACACAGAATTTAAAACAATAATGATTGAATATTTTCAATGGGTGAAAGACAAACTTGAAGAACTACAGGACACTGCAAGCCAAAATCAAGAGGAGCTTAAAAAAACAATCTGGAACAAGCAGATAAAACAAATGAGGCATTAGTGGCACTGGAAAAACAAGAAACAACAAAATATGAGGTCAAATGTTTTAGATGCTGTGAACATGATGGAGGGAACATGAGCAGACATGAAGAATTGGAACACAGAACCAGTGAGATAGAAGATAAAATTGTCACCACTGATATGCTAGAGCAAAAAGCACAATCAAAAGGAAAGAAAAAGAAGAAAACCTAAGAGTAATGTGGGACACCATCTAGAGAAATAACATGCACATCATCGCAATCCCAGAACAGGAAGAAGCAAGTAAAGGCACCAAAAAAGGGAATAAATCCTGAATAAAATCCTGGCCAATAGGATCCAGTGATACATAAAAAAAAAAATTTACCATAACTAAGTGGGATTCATAACAGGTATGAAAAGATTGCTCAATATAGGAAAAACAATCAATGTAATTCATCACATTAACAAATCAAAGAGCAAGAACCACATCATCCTATCAACTGATGTAGAAAAGGCCTTGGACAAAATCCAACACCATTTCCTGATTAAAACACTCAACAAAATAGGATTAGAGGGGAATTTTCCCAACATAGTAAAAAAGTATATACACAAATCTGTGAGCCAACATTGTTCTCAATGGAGAGATATTAAAGGCACTCCCCTTGAGAACAGGATGTAGGCTAGGATGCCCATTATCACCTTTCCTATTCAATATCATATTGGAAGTCTTAGCGATAGCAATAAAACAAGAGAAGAAAATAAGAGAGGAGGAAAAATTATCTCTATATGCAGATCATATATGATATTATACTTAGAAAACCCTAAAGACTCAGTGAGAAAACTACTGGAAGTAGTCAACCAATTCAGCACAGTGGCAGGATACAAGATCAACATGCACAAATCAATTGGATTTCTCTACAGTGACAAAGAGAATACAGAACTGAAGCTAAGAAAAACAATTCCCATAACAATAGCTAATCACAAGATTAAATAATTGGGAGTAAAACTAACTAGAAACACAAAAGACTTATTCAAAGAAAATTACAAAACATTACTACAAGAAACAAAAAGAGACCTGGAGAAATGGAAAAATATACCATGCTCTTTCATAGAAAGACTCAATATTGTGAAAATGTCATTGCCAGTCCAAATGCAATGCAATACAAATACCAATTTCATCCTTTAACGTGATGGAAAAGGCAATTTCCAAGTTCATCTGGAATGGGAAGAGATCCTGAATAAGCAAAGCACTCCTTAAAAAGAGAAACAAAGTAGGAGGCATCTCACTCCCTGATTTCAAATCCAGCTACACTGCCATGGTGGTCAATACAGCGTAGTATTGGTACAGTGACAGACACATAGATCAATGGAATAGAATTGAGAACTCAGAACATCTACCCATGGTCAACTGATTTTTGACAAGGAGATGAAAACAGTTAAGTGGGGAAATGACAACCTTTTTAACAGATGGTGTTGGCAAAATTGGAAAACTAGAGAAAATTCAAGTAAGACCCTCTCCTCACACCTCACACCATACACATAAACCAACTCAAGGTGGATCAAAGACCTAGGAATAAAACCAAGGATGATAAACTTCATCAGAGAAAACCTTAGAAGAACTCTAGAAACCCTAATTCATAACATAAACCATCTCCCAAGCATCCTGAAAAACCTACAACCAGGTAAGAATAAAATAGATGAACAGGACTTTCTAAGAATCAAATCCCTATGCACATCAAAAAAATATTCCAACAGTGTAAAAAGGAAAGCCACAGACTGGGAAAGAAATATTTGGTAGTGACATGTCTGATAAGGCACTTAGATCTAGAATTTATAGAATATTCCTGCACCTCAACAAAATAAAGGTAAACAAACAACCCAATCTCAAACAGGAGATGAACAGACACTTCACCAAAGAAGACATTCAGATGGCGAATAAACACATGACCAAATGTTCAAAATAGCTAGCTCTAAGAGATGCAAATCAAAACAACTATGAGATATCACCTCACCCTGGTAACAATAGCAAAGTTCAACAGAGCAGCAAACAACAAATGCTGGTAAGGTTGTGGAGCAATTGGAGCCCTTATTTACTGTTGATGGGAATGTAAAATGGTGCAACCACTCTGGAAGGCCGTATGGTGCTTTCTCAAAAAGCTGGAAATAAAAATATCATTTGACCCAGCACTGGCTTTACTAGGAATATACCCTAAAGAAACCAGAACTACCACCCAAACAGATACATGGATGTTCACATTTATTGCTGCATTGTTCACAATAGCAAAAAAGATGGAAGCAACCCAAGTGCCCAAGGAATGGATAGGGAAGTTGTAATATATTCACACAATAAAATACTACACAGCACTGAAAAAACAAGGAACTCATAAAATATTATACAAAATGGGTGACCCCGGAGGACATTATGCTAAGTGAAATATATCAGTCGTACAGGAACAAATACTGCATAATGTCATTGTTATAAAACAGGACTGGCATGGGGGTTGGAGGGAAACTAAGAAAGAAGAGGGTAAATAATGAATTGTTGCATTTAAACAGTTGAAGAAAAGAACTGTCTAAAAGAAATAAATGACTTGGTATTATTTGCATGACAGCATTCTAGAGTAGATAGTGCATAGCAAAGTGGACTGAGAGACAGGAGAGGGAGGAGGGAAGAAACTGCAACAATGACAGAATCTTTTTAAAGAGAAAAGCAAACTGGGGTGGTGGTAGTAGAGAGGAAAACGTGCAACAATTAATGAATAGAAACCCAGGTTCTCTGGAAACTTTCGTTAAAGTATCAATAAATTTTTTTTAAAAAAATTTATCCTTCGGCAAATAAAAAAAAGGACAAATACTGTATAAGGCCATTATTATAAAACAGGACTTACATGGGGGTTGGGGGGAAACTAAGAAAAGAGGGGATAAATAATGAACACTGCATTTAAATAGATGAGGGAAATAACTGTCTAAAAGAAATATGTGATAATGTATTATTTGCATGACAACAGTCCAGAGGTGCCTAGCAAAGTAGATTGAGGGGTGATGCCGGGAGGGAGGAATTTATGTAACAATGAAAGAATGTTTTTAAAGAGAAAAGTGAACTGTGGGGGTAAGGTGTAGGGAGGAAAATATGCAACAGTGAAAGAATGGAAATCCAGGTTTTCTGTAAATGTTTCTTAAAACATCAATTAAAAAAAAAAAAAGAAAGTGAATAATAAGTCATTCACTGAACTTCTGTCAGCAAGGATTTCCTTGACCATTCTTTAAAAGATTTTGTGCACACTTTCCCCTAGGCCTTCTGTTTCTTTTCTTCCCCCTCCCCTCCCACCACTTGGCCACCATCTACTATACTATACAAATCTACTATTTATTTTAGTTATTAATTAATTATACTTTCTTCTGTAAGGACATAAGCTACATGAAGAACTGGACTTTTATTTATTTTATGCACTTCTGTGTCTTCAATTTTAGAATAATGTTTGATATGTAGCAAACATTATGTATTTATTCATTGAATGAAAAATAAAAAGAATGAGATGACAAACCTATCAGATTACTCAGGAGCTTTTATAGCTTAGTGGGGAAAAAGTTGCACTGCTACCTGAAAGGCAAAGGGCCAAGGGTTCAAATCTACCAGATGCTGAGTGGGAGAAAGATGAGTAATCTCCTGGGTGATTTACTGCCTCTGAAAACCTGTTGGAGGGTCAACTATGAGTTAGTTCTGACTCAACAGCATAGATGAGTGAATTGGGTTACTGTAAGTTTTTCTGTATTACAAGCAATTTACATTAGGTATGCTTCATATACATGATTGTCAGTTTCTAGATGGCTATTATATGAACAGACGAGGGAAACACTGCATGGTTTAAAATTGGGAAGAGAGTATGTCAGGGATGTATTTTCTCTCTGTACCTTTTCAATCTGTGTGTTGAGAAAATTATTCAAGAAGTTGGACTCTAAGAAGAGTGTGGCTTCAGGATTGGAGGGAGACTCATCAATAATCTGTGTTATGCATATGACACAGCTTTGCTTACTGCAAATGAGGAGGACTTGAAGCACTTGTTGCAGAAGATCAAGGAATGCAGCCTTCGATATGGATTGCATCGCAATATCAAGAAAGCAAAGCTTCTTACCACTGGACTTATAGACAAAATCATGATGAATGGAGAGGAGGTTGGAACTCTCAATATCTTATTTGGATCCACGATTAACACCCTTGATACCAGCAGTCAGCAAATAAGAAGACACATTGTACTGGGAAAATCTGCACTTAAGGACCACTGGCCAATTGGCAGCATCAGTATGGATGGTGATGAGATTAACAGTTTTAGTTTACTTGGTTCCACAGTCAACACTCTTGGTAACAGCAGCCAGGAAATCAGGAGCAATGACTTGAGGCTGGAGACTAAGATGTGCCTGATCCAGGCCATATTCTTCGCAATTACGTGCTATGCATCAGACAGTGGCTAGGATGATAGAAAGAGAATTGATGCCTTTGAGCTGTGGTGCTGGAGAAGAGTGTTGAATATGCTATGGACTTCTAGGAGAACAAACAGGTTTGTCCTGGAGAGGGTGAAGCCGGAATGCTTCTTGGAGTCAAGGATTCTGAAGCTTCATCTGACATACTTTGGCCATGTTGCAAGGAGGGACCGGTCCTTCAAGAGTGACATCATGTTTGGCAGAGTGGAGGGACGGTGCAGGAAAGGAAGACCCTCAATGAGATGGATCAATTCTGTGAGTGGAGTGGTGGGAATGAGTGTGTTTGAGATGGGGAGGTTGACACAGGATAGAACAGCGTTTAGGGTTCTTGTACATTGGGTTGCTATGAGTTTCAAGCAACTTGATGGCACATAACAACAACAAGGATCTCTCCAAATTATTGAGGAATAATGATGTCAATTTGAGGACTAAAGTGGGTCTGATTTAGGCCATAGTCTTTCAGATCACTTGCTATGCATCTGAGAGCCGGAAAATGAATAAGGATGACAGAAAAAGAATTGATGCCTTTGAGCCGTAGTGTTGGAGAAGAGCACTGAACAGCTCATGGATGGCCAAAAGAACAGACAGATATGTCTTCGAGAGGGTGCAGCTGGAGTGCTCTTTGGAGTCAAGAATGATGAGGTTTTGCCTCACATACTTTGGACATGTTGCTAGGAAGTTCTATTCCTTGGAGAAGGACATGATGATGCTGGGAAGAGTAGAGGGTCAGCGAAGAGGAAGACCCTCAACCAGGTGGATTGACATAGCGACTGCCACAATGGGCTCTAGTGAGTCAGGAGGTCTAAGGATGGGACAGGATGGGACAGGGTTCAGATCTTTTGTTCATAGGGTTATTATAAGTCTTACCTGAGTTGATGGCACCTAACAACAACAAGTATGTGCACATTTTCAATATTACCTAGTATAATACCTAGAGACTAAGTTGTGGCTGATTCAGGCCATATTCATCACCATTACTTGCTATGCTTCAGAGAGCTGGACAATGACTAAAGATGACAGATGAAGAATTGATGCATTTGAGTTTTGGTGTTGGAGGAGAGTCTTGAACATACCATGGATCGCCAAGAAAACAAACAAATTTGACTTGGAGAAGGTGAAACTCAGTTTCTCCTTGGCGTCTAGGATTTTGAAACTCTCACATACTTTGGGCATGTGGCCAGGAGGGATCAATCCTTGTAGAAGGACATCATGCTTAGAGGGTGAAGGGACAGTGCAGGAAATGAAGACCTTGGGTGAGATAATTTGATACAGTAACTAGGGCAGTGGGGGTAGGTGTGTCTGAGTCAGTGAGACTTGCTCAGAACAGAACAGGCTTCAGAGCTGTTGTACATAGGGTCACTATGATTTGCAGGCAACTTGATGACACATAACAACAACAATTAGGCAACAAACAGTTCATCCTAAAAATACTATGTGACAGTTCTATTGTCAGATAGGATCACTTTGAGTTCCTAAGGAGTTGGCTGTTAACCCAAATGCCTTGTTTCTCTAATAGTTCAAATCTAGCAGCTCCTCCTCCAATCTCCTGTATAATTTACAGCCTTGGAAACCCAATGGTGGGTAAACTGTGAGCCAATTCTTCCTCTATGACAAGGAGGGTGTGTGAGAATGGATTTGATGGCACACAGCAGTAACAGTAGAATTGCTGAGAGAGTGAATGAGAGAAGTTGCTTAGAATAGCCCTGGATTTATTGTTTCATTTCTTTTCCCTTTTCTTCATTTTGTCTCTCCTGGTAGTTCTTCTTTTTCCTCTTTATTATAAGTTTAATTTTGTTTTTCTACCTTGTCATTTGCCCTAATCTTCATACTGTATCATAGTGTATTATATGATCTTTGAGTTTGTCTTGGTGGGACTTACGGATTCTTGGGCTGTTGCGTGCATTTTATACTGCCATGCCAATTTATAAGACACTGGAATTAACATTTGTAAAGCATAACTAAATGTCTAACATAAAACAAACAAACAGAAATCCCAAACTCTCTGCTTCTGAGTCAATTCCAACTCATGGCCTCTCTATCAGGTTTCCAAGGCTATAATTCTTTACAGAAGGAATTGTGTGTCCCTCTTTCTCTGGTGGTGCCTCTGGTGGATTTGAACTATGATAGAGGTGTGGCCTTTTGATGAGCAGAGCAATGCACTACAGACCATACCACCAACACAAGAACCCATTGCCATTGAGTCAGAACTGACTCAAAGCATTGTTATGACGTAAATATTTATTGAAAAAAATTTTCGGGATCTGTCTATGGGCTGAATGGAGGAATGAACAAATGATACATCTTGAGGAATATTCAGGGGTCAATCAGGTTGAATTTTTTTTCTTTTTAAAATATTGCCATTATCTCTCTAGTGTTTCAGTATTTATGTGACACATAAATGTTCTCTTTTACTTAGGCCTTCTAATTGTTTAAATTGTGGTATTGGCAAAAAATGTTGAATATACCAAGGACTTCAAAAAGAATAAGAATATATGCCTTGAAAAACTGCAGCCAGGATGCTTTTTTGAAGTAAGTGTAGTGAGAGTTGGTTTCATATGCTTTGGACTTTATATCAGAAGTGTTCAGTCTCTGGAGAAGGGCATTATGAGATGGGACAGATCTAGTAACAGCAACAGTGGACTTAAGCCCAGTAGATTGTGAGAATGCACAGGAAAGGCAGGTGTGTGTGTGTGTGTGTGTGTGTGTGTGTGTGTGTGTGTGTGTGTGTGTGTTTAATTTTCAGAGATTTATTCAGTTTCTCCTTTTTTTCTTGTTTTATTGCACTTCATTTTATTATATTTGAAGAGATTTCATTTCTCATAAATTAAAGGTTTGTGCCAACCCCAGGTTAAGCAATGCTTTTGACACCCTTTTCCTGACAACATATGCTTGTACATAATAGGTATTTTTTTTTTTCATAATTGGTATTTTTGGTCAGAGCCACCGTCACAGCACATAATAATAGTACTTTGCTGCCATCTAGTGTAATAAAGTTGATATAGTATCATTGTTTTGTTTCTTTAAGACTGATAGAAGTTTTATTACATATACAAGATGACTCAGAATGAGATAAAGCAAATATCCACACCCAGCCAGTCTGGCACCAGTCTCTGCAATGTGGCCTCCTGTGTTAGATACTTAATGAGTTAATACATCGGTCAATTCCAAGGATGAATCAACTTTACATTTTATGTTTAAGAACTATATGATCAAATTATTTGAAATAAAGCATCTTAGTGTCATGAAAGGGTCTCCTTGTCCTTGTAGCTTGTAGTCTAGGTGGCTTTTCTTGTCAGGGACTGTACTCTTTCCCCACTGCTGGACCTGTTTTATGTAACTGTGCCCTATTCTTTCCTGGGGACTCAGAGCAGACTGGCTGTTACAACCACTCAGGAAATAGGGCTGATAAGGCAAGGACAGAGGAGGAGCTCATTTGCTCTGAGCATCTACTAGGCTAGTCTCTGACTGTATGTTCTCCTTTTTCTCCCCCCTCCCTTGTTTACTATTAATTTAAATGAAACTTTACAGAGACTTTGGATTTCTATTCATTCATTGTTGCACTTTTCTCCCTGTCCACCCCTCCCCCCCCAGTTCATTCTTCTCTTTGTAAAGGGAAAGAAAAATTCATTCATTGTTATACAATCCCTCCCCTCAAGTCCACTCCACTTTTCAGCCTTTGTTCTGACTTCTGTCATGACAATAAGACCTAATCATATATCCCTTTAAAAGTTTTTTCCCTCATCTGTTTCAATGCACTGTAAATAATTTATTCTATCTTCCGCAGTCTCCTCGTGTTTTACAACAGTGGCACTATGCAGTATTTGTCGTTTTTGTGGCTGAGATATTTCGCTTGGCATGATGTCCTCCAGGGTCACCTATTTTCATGAGTTCATTGTTTTTCAAAGCAGCGTAGTATTTCATTGTGTGAATATACCAAATCTTCTCTATCCATTTGTTGATGAGCACTTAGGCTGTTTCCAACTCTTTGCTATTATGAACAAAGCCATGATAAACACGGGTGTGCATATATCTGCTTGAGGGGCAGTTATGGTTTCTTTGGGGGGTATATTCCCAGCAGTGGAATTGCTGGGTCAAATAGTATTTCTATTTACAACTACTTGAGAAAGCCACACCGCTTTCCACAGTGGTTGCACCATTTTACAATCCCACCAACAGTGAATAAGGGTTCCAGTTTCTCCACAATCTTGCCAGCATTTGTTATTTGCTGTTCTGTCAAATTTTGCTATTCTTACTGGAGAAAGATGATATATCATAGTTGTTTTGTGTATCATTATTTTTAATGAAAATGACACTGATGACTTGAAAAAGAGATTTGTGTGTGTGAAAACAGACAGCAAAGAATATGTTGCTTTAATGGGTTCAGTGACATTTTTCAAGTTGTTAAACCAGTCTAGCTATCCTTTTCTGAATTATTTTGTTGTGGTGGTTGTTATGTGCCATCTAGTCGCTTGCGACTCATAGCGACCCTATGTACAACATCGCTAAACTCTGCTCTGTCATGTGCCAATCGCACCGTCTCTGACACATCCATCCCAATTATGCCAGTCACTGAACCAATCCACCTCATAGGGAGCCTTCTCCTTCTGCGCTGTCCCTCCACCTACCAAGCATGATGTTCTTCTCCAAGGACCTGCCCCTCCTTGCAACATGTCCAAAGTATGTTAGACGGAGCCTTAGAATCCTTGCCTCAAAGGAGCAGCCTGGTTTGACCCTTTTCCAGGATGAATCTGTTTGTTTTCCTAGCAGTCCATGGTACCCTCAATACTCTTCTCCAGCACCACAGCTCAAA
>NW_006399862.1:7457290-7465562 GCF_000299155.1 Elephantulus edwardii
TTATTTCCTTCAAAGCAGCTTGAACTTCTTCCTTCATCACCATAGGCTCTTGCTCATATGTTGTTTCATGAAATTCTTCTGTGTCTGCCAATTCCTTTCGATACAGTGACTCAGTATATTCCTTCCATCTTCTTTTAATACTTTCTGGATCATTTAATATTCTGCCTAAAACATCCTTGATTATAGCAACTCGAGGTTTGAATTAGTTTGTCAGTTCCTTGAGCTGAAGAAATGCTGAGCAAGTTCGGCCTTTTTGATTTTCTGACTCCAACTCCTTACACATTTCATTGTAATATTTTACTTTGTCGTCCCGTGCTGCCTTTTGAAATCTTCTATTCAACTCTTTAGTATCTTGAATTCTTCCCTCTGCTTTGGCTTCTCTGCGCTCCAGTCCAATTTTCAGAGTCTCTTCTGACATCCATTTTGGTCTTTTCTTCCTTGTCTGTCTTTGTAATGAACGTTTGCACTCTTCTTGGGTGATACCCTTGATATCCTCCCACAACTCATCTGGTCTTCACTCAATTAGTGTTCAAGGCCTTGTCAAACCTGTTCCTGAGATGGTTCTGAAATTCAGGTGTGATAGACTCAAAGTCATATTTTACCTCTATTTTTAATGTAAAGTCATTCACCTCTAAGACTCTTCTCTATTTGAGATGGTGTTACTGTTGGTTGATTCACAGCAGGCTTCCAGGGAAGGTTTCAGTTTGACACTTAAAGTTTAAAGATGATCTCAGGACAATTATTCGAACATTCACCCATCCTCCATGACTCCAAAAAGCCTGGTTTCTAGTGTGAATTTAAGATTTTCTTCCTTTCCTTCATTTTTAATTAGCATCGTCCTACAGATGAACATGTTTACTAACATTTGGCATAATCTAGTTCTGTTTCTAATAATTAGTTTTAAAATTAAAGATATAGGTGAAATTTGAGTAAAAAGTGGTAGTGTCATCATGATGGTGTGAATAAAGATGCTTAAGATTAAACTTTATATATTATAAGCTAAGTCACTGAAAGAATATGGTATATAATTTAACATATGCTAGATAAAGAAACCACGCCTAATAAAATTTTTAAAATAAAAACCGCTGCAAGATAGTAAGATGGAACAAGGTGTAATTTGGAAGAGCCGTTGTCTAGTGTGTTTCTTCTGCTCAGCATTGGTTGATGCTTTCTTGATGGTTGTGAAACAAGTTAAATCATATTTAAAATGAGGTGGTTAATTTGGTAAAGTAAAAAAATTAGTTTTATAGTATTTCTTGATAATAAATCTAAGTAAATTAAGACCAATAAATTATGTATTGGCTTTAATTACTCTATACTTGTAAGTTGTAGTTATTGGTTGCCATTGCTTAGATTTTGCCTCATCATGACTCCATGTAAAATTGTGTATAGGATTTCCAAGCTTGTTTACTTTTAGATACAGATCACCAGCCTTGACATCTGAAGTACCTCTGGTTGGTCTAAACCACCAATTCTGTGGTTTGTGGTTGAATACTTAACCTTTTATACTGCCCAAACAACCTGCATACCTTTATATAAAACCTCATTGCCATAGAGCTGAAATTGACACATAGCTGACCCTCCAGGCTGTGTATTGAAAGGATGAAGATTGCTCATCTTTATTCCACAGAGCTGCTTGTAGACAACAACACTTCCACAGAGCCTATAGTGGATTTGAACTACCACAGAGATGTGACCTGTGGGTTAACAGCATAACTTTTTAAGGACTACACTACCAGAATTCCTTTATACAAATTATCATTCTTACTCATCGCCATTGACAGAACCAACTCATAGCTGACCTTCTGTGCTTTCAGAGGCTGTCGATCACATGGGAGGTTTTTGCTCATCTGTGTTCCATGGAGCAGCTGGTAAAATTAAACTGTCAGTGTTTGGGTTGGCAGCACAACTCTATCTATTATGCCACCAGAACTCACTACATATGTTGTTATTGTTGTTTTGTACCATTGAGTCAGGTCTAATTCATAGCTGACCCCCACAGTGGGTTTTCAGAGGCAGTAAATCGCCCAGGAGGAGATTGTCCATCTGTGGTCATAAGGGTTTGTTGTTCAAAATGACTTCCATATCCACTGACTTTGCCGTGTGGATGGGTGGGAATATGTGAATAGGCTTTATTAGCCTATCCACAAGGGTATTGGCTAGTGATACCATTAGTTTGAGCTCATCTAGCATCAGAATGTCTCAAACCTATTCCTAAGATGATCTTGAAATTCGGATGGAAGATCATATCTTGTTTTTTGGCTTCAATTTGAACTTTCTTGTGAGTAGTTGGTGGTCTCACCCACAGTCTGCTCCTGGCCTAGTTTTGACTGTTGATATTGAGCTTCTCCACTGATTTTTCTTTTCCCCCACCGGTGATTCCTATGCAGCCTACTAGGTGAGATCTCTATGTAAAGTCATTATTTGTGTCTTTTAAGAAAGGTATTTACAATGAATAAATCATTAAAAATACAAAATTAGGTCATTCTATTTCCAGCCTCATTTCTATCACCAAGCTCATATTTTCCAACAACTATTCCTTCTTCACTGTTTGCAACTTTTGCATTCCAGTCACCAATTATCATAACACATCTTGATTCCATGTTTGGTCAATTTCAGACTGCAAGCTTTGGTAAAAATTTTCAATTTCTTCCTCTTTGGCTCTAGATGTAGGGTATATATTTGAATAATGGTTGTGTTAATGGGTCATCCTCGTATGCATGTGGATAGTATCCTAGGACACACAACAGGATAGGACTTGAAATGGACTTTTTGACTATGAATATAGTCTGTTTTTCATTCACAGCATAGTATACCGTATGTTTGTCTGATTTGAATTGGCCAAAGATAGTTCATTTCATCTCATTTCAGTAATGCCTAGTATGTGGATGGTCATGAGTTCCATTTTATTTTTAACAATTTCCAGTTTTTCAACATTTGAGGTATGTACATTCCATGTTACAATTATTAAACTATGTTTGTCATTGATTTTCCTCATTACAACTAATTTCCAATCTGGGCTTTACCACTATACTACTATAACTATCCATGATCTTCTAGTGTTCATAAGGTTTCAAGGCTCATTTTTTTAAGAAGTGGATGGCCAATCTTGTTTCCTAGTCTGTCTTAATCTGGTAGCTCTACTAAAACCTGTTAATCACGGTTAACCCTTATGGCATTTGACACATCAGTTATACAACTTTCAGTGTTACAGTAACCTGACAGACAGGTGAAGAGAGCAAAAAAATTATTATGAAGGTAGAGGAGGAAGAAAAAAATTGAAACGGATATCAGAAGAGACTCTGAAAATTGCACTAGAGCAATGAGAAGCCAAAACGAAGGGAAAACATGTTGAACTAAAAGAGCTGAACAGGAGATTTCAAGGGACAGCGTGAGAGGACAAAGCAAAATATTATAAGGGAATGTGCAGAGAAATAGAATCGGAGAATAAAAAGAAAAGTAATTGCTGTGTATTCCTTGAGTTGAAAGAACTAAAAAACAAATTTAAACCTTGATTCACAATATTGAAAGAGGCTATGGACAATATATTAAATGACCCAGAATGCATCAAAAGAAGCTACAGGGAATACACAAAATCACTGCACAAAAAAGAAGGGTTTGACATGGAAAAATTTCAGGAAGTACCATATGAGCAGGAGCCAATGGTAATGAAGGAGGAAGTGGAAGCTACATTGAAGGCGTTGACAAAAAAAAAGGCCCCAGGAATTGATGGGACACCAATTGACTTCTTTCAATTAACAGATACAGCTTTGGATGTGCTCACCAGTCTATGCCAGGAAATTTGAAAGACAGCTGTCTGGTCAACAGATTGGAAGAGGTCCATATTTGTTCCCATTCTCAAGAAAGATGATCCAAAAGAATATAGAAACTTTTAAACAATATCATTAATATCACATGTAAGCAAAATACTGCTGAAGATAATTAAAAAAACTAGAACCACACATAGATAGGTAACTGCCAGAGGTTTAAGCAGGATTTAGAAAAGTTGTGGTATGGGGGATATCATTGCTGATATACCATGAATCCTGATTGAAAGTAGAGAATACCAGAAGAATGTCTGTTTGTGCTTTTTTGACTGTGGAAAGGCATTTGACTGTGTGATTCATGACAAGTTGTGGCTGACATTGAGAAGAATAACGATGCCAGAACACTTAAATATGCTCATGCAAAAGCTATACCTGGACCAGGAGGCTGTTGTGTAAACAGAGCAGGGCAACACTGCATATTTTAAAATTAAGAAAGAAGTGTGTAAGAATTGTATTCTCTCTATACCTTTTCAAACGATATGCTGGGCAAATCATTTGAGAAGCTGAACTCAACGAAGAAGATGGCATCAGAATTGGAGGGAGACTCATCCATAACCTGCATTATGCAGATGACACAACTTTGCTTGCTAAAAATGAGGAGGACTGGACTTGAAGCACTTGTTACAGAAGATCAAGAAATGCAGCTTTCAGTGTGGATTGCATCTCAACATCAAAAAAACCAAGGATTCTTAACCACTGGACTTATAGGCAACATCATGATGGATGGAGAAGAGATTGAAACTGTCAACAACTTCATCTTACTTGGATTTCCAATTAACACCCTTGGTACCAGCAATCAAGAAATAAGAAGATGCATTGCACTGGGAAAATCTGCAGTTAAACACCTCTCCAAATTATTGAGGAGTAATGATGTCAGTTTGAGCACTAAAGTGCTCCTGATTCAGGCCATCATCTTTTTGGTCACTTGCTATACATCTGAGAGCTGGACAATGATTAGGGATGACTAAAGAAGAATCGATGCCTTTGAGCTGTGATGTTGGAGAAGAGTACTGAATATCCCCATGGACAGCCAAGAAAGCAAACAAATATGTCTTGGAGAGAGTGCAGCCAGAGTGATCTTTTGTGGCAAAGATCATGAGGCTTCACCTCACATACTTCAGGTATGTTGTTAGGAGGGGTTGGTCCTTGGAGCGGGACGTGATACTTAGAAGAGTGGAAGGTTAACAAAGGAGAGGATGACCCTCGACCAGATGGACTGGCACAGTGACTGCAGCAGTAGGCTCTCGTGTGTCAGGAAGTGTGAAGATGGCACAGGATAGGACAGAATTCAGATCTCATATTTATAGGGTTGCTATTAGGTGTACTTGACTCAACAGCACTTAACATCAACAGCAACAGCAGAACTGGAAGAAGTCCTTTGGGCCCAGAGATTTTTGCATCAGTCATACCTATGGCAGCAGCAACCATGGCCAAAGCAGAAGAACAGAGATGCAACATGAGACAGAACTGACCTTGAGGGTGCTACCCCCTATGGAATCAGAGCCCAAAGCCTTTGCTCAAGTTTGTTGGACTACCAGAGGGCTGTGAGAGGGATTGTGGGGGAGGAAGAACCCTAACTGGCAATACTAAGAGATTTGTCACACTAGCCTAAAGCCATAAGGCTCCAGGCTATACCCAAGAACACATTTCAGAAGCTGTTCTGACTGTATTCTGCTACTAAACTTAATTGTAATATTTTTAATGGTTTTAACACATTTAATGGTTTTGTGTGGTCTGTGAACTTTTGTGTCAGCTTTTGGACCCAGTAAAGCAGTAAAATTCGTGTTGAGATGAATAGAAAGAAGTACAAGAGCATGGACAACATGTCTGACTTTATGTAAATTGGTTTTATGTTGTTGATGCTATTGATGAGGACAATTCCCCTTTGTGGAGTTGGTAAACATCAGATATGGGCATCTTCATGTGGTCCTTACTGTTTTTATACCTTCTTTCTCCTTAGAAGCAGCTGGTAGATTTGGACCTCATGACTTAAAGTTGGCAGCATAGCTCCTTCCCACTAGGCCACCAGAGCTCCTTTTTTACCTACTTTTAGGTATATTATAATGACCTGTTATTAGATTATTCTGTATTTTTACTCCTTTTTTCTTCCTTCTTGTATCTTTTTTCATTCTATAAAAAGAATATAGTGCTTCAGTTTATATCGTTTTTAGAAAACTTATGATCCTGAAAGAAATGTTGGCTGGGTTGGTTTGCCATAACCTCATTAAGAGATTCTGAAGGCAAGTGTATACCTGATTTGGTTTTGAAGTTTAACACTTATAATGGAAGAAACTCTGCAAGGTGGATTTCCTGCCTTTTCAGGCTTAGACTTGGAATGCTTTATTAGAATTTTCCTTTGATTTTCACTCACTTATATCACTAATAGTGTGGATGGCCAGATATTAAAACCCTATAATGAGGCGGGACAGCAGGAAGCACAGGGCAGCAGGAAGTGTGGGATGGCACGGTTCTGCCTGTGTTGTTCCAACAGTTATTTGGGGGGGAAAACTGCTGTCTAGCTTGGCCACACGGAACCCTTTAACTCAGGTACTTTGTTAGAAAAAAACTGCTGTCATGCTTGACCATGTGGGATTCTTTAACTCAAACAACAGGAGATACTGAGCACCTTGACGATGGAGGTGAGAAGCCACTTCCAGAGAGAAACAACAGGCTTCTTCCTTGCTCGTTCAGGTACTTTGGGGAAATACAAATATATAGGAGCTTCACAAAACGTTGCTGTACCCTGGATAATTTTATAGTTATAACAGCCTAATAGCTATTAAGAAAAGACTCCCATAATGTCAAGAAAGCAGCAATCCACATCAGCTATGATGAAGAAACAAAATACCCCTTCTCCTAAAAAAGCAGACCCAGTGAATACCCTAGATGGAGAGAGCCAAAAGAATTATGTTGATATAGAGTTACTTGATCAGCTACAGAAAAAGATGCAAATGTGGGAAGAAACAGTGCTAGTCAATGGGAAAGGAAATACTTCAGAGACAATAATCCAGAAGAAATTTATAGATAAGGAGAAACTTGAATAGAAATGGATGAAAATATAGAAGATGGAAGAAAAAAAATTGACAGAATAGACAAAGAGGTACAATAAATTAAAAAATCATCACAAGACAGAAAGGGTACAGCCAACAAAATATTGGAAATAACAGAAAAGCATGAAAATGCAATCCAGAATATTAAGACTGAAATGGCATAACTGTCCAATATGCTGGTAGGACAAAAAAGTAGAACTGAAGAGATGGAACAGAGAGTCAGTGATCTGGAAGACAAAAGCCTCACTAGAAACTTACTTGAAGAAAAAAGAGAGATGAGGCATAAAGAAAATGAAGAAAACATTAGAATTATGTGGGATGACATCAAATGGAATAATGTGATTGGAATTTCAAACACGGGAGGACAGGGAAATCATGAGAAGATTGTGGAAGAAGTACTAGAAGAAAACTTCCCAGGTATTTTGAAGAATGGAGAAATCCATATCCAAAAGCACAGAAAACACCAAATAGACTAGACCCAAAAAGAAAAACACCAAGACATATCATAGTAAAATTCTCCAAATTAAAAGATGAGGATAAAATTTTAAAAGCAGCTTGAGAAAAGCAAAAAGTTACCTACAAAGGGGAAACAATTAGATTAAGTGCTGATTTCTCAGCAGAAACCATATGAGCTAGAAGGCAATGGGATGCCATATACAGAAAGTTGAACGATTACAGTTGCCAGCCAAAGACCCTATACATCAAGGCTCTCTATCAAATTGGAAGAGGAAATTAGATTCTTTGCAGAAAAGAATTATCTTAAGGAACTTGTGAAAACAAGACCAAAGCTACAAGAAATTTTAAGTGAAGTCCTACACACAGAGATGCCAAAGAAAAGTGAATGAACCATAGTAACCAGAAACAACAGAAAAAGAAACAGTGCAACATGGCAAAAGTAAAATTTGGCCTGACAATAATCACACTTAATGACAATGGACTAACTGCACTAATTAAGAGGAAAAAAAGTAGCAAAATGGGTAAAAAAAACCCCCACAACAAAAACCCAAAGCCCATTAATATGTTGTCTACAAGAGACACATCTAAAAAAGGAAGAGAAATACAGACTCAAAATCAAGGGCTGGGGAAAAAAAATACAGCAAGCAAATGGTAACCTCAAAAAAGCAGGAGTGGCAATACTAATCTCTGCTATATTTCAGAATGAAAAACACCACAAAGATAAGGAAGGGCATTACATATTGATCAAAGGCACAATAGATCAAGAAGGCATAACCTTAATCAACATTTATGCACCAAATGATAGACCCGCAAAAACAAAAAACAACAGATAACAGAATTGAAGAGACAAATAGACAGCACCACGCTAGTGGTAGATTTTCAATACACCACTATCACTAAAGGATGTTGTTTGTTGTTGTTGTTATGTGCCATCGAGTC
>NW_006399862.1:7467581-7486913 GCF_000299155.1 Elephantulus edwardii
ATCTGATTCCTATGCATACCATGAGGTGAAATCCAGGTATATAACCTGCGTTTATGTCTTTTAAAAAATGTATTTGCTATGAATAAGTCATTGTTTGTGCAAAATTCGATCATTCTCTCTCCAGCTACCAAAGGATAGGTCAACTAAAAAGAAACTCAACAAAGATGCAGAAGATCTAAACTATACAATCAACCAACTCAACCTTGTGAAAGTATTCCGAGAACTGCACCCAACTAAAACTCAATTCACTTTCTTCTCAAGTACACATGGTACATTCTCCGGAATTTTTTATATATTAGGTCACAAAGCAAGTCTCAACAAATTAAAAAACATTGAAATAATACAAAGTATTTTCTTAGGCCACAATGCCATAAAATTAGAAATTAACCATAGAGGAGTAAAGCTTACAAAAACACCCATATGGAAACAAAATAACCCTCTGCTAGAACATGATTGGTTTATAAAAGAAATAAAGAATGAAATAAAAAATTTCCTTGAAACAAATCTGGCACACAGCTAAGGCAGTCCTCAGGGGCAGTTCGTAGGAATAGGAACACACATTAAAAAGGAAGAAGCAGCAGCAATGCTCTAAATCAACACCTTCAGCAAATAGAAAAAGGTCAGCAATCTAATCATACAGCCTCTAGAACAAAAGAAATTATAAGGACAAGAGCTGAAATCAAAGAGATGGAAAACAGAAAAACAGTTGAAACCGTCAATAAGACCAGGAGCTGGTTTTTTGAAAGAGTCAGTCAAATTGACAAACCACTGGCGAATTTAACAAAAGAAAGGACATGGATAACTCAATTAAGAAATGAGAGGTGACATCACAACAGAATCAGAGGAAATTAAATCAATAATATCAGAATACTATAAAAAGCTATATACTCTGACATATTTGAAAACCTGGAGAAAATGGACAAATTCCTTAAAATGCATCCCCTGCCTGCATTGACAAGATATAGAACACTTGAACAGACCCATCACAAGAGAAGAAATTGAGAAGGTCATAAAAAGAAGGCCATAAAAAAGTCCTGGACCAGATGGCTTCACAGCTGAGTTTTACCAAACATTCAGAGAGGATTTAGCACCTGTTCTATTTACATTATTTCAAAAAATTGAAAAAGAGGGAACACTTCGAGTCACTCTATGAAGCAAGCATAACCTTAATACCAAAACCAGGCAAAGATATTACCAAGGAAGAAAACTACAGACCAAGATCTCTTATGAATGTAGGTGCAAAAATCCTTAACAAAATCCTAGCCAGTAGAATAAAAAAGCACATAAAAAATAATTCACCATGACCAAGTGGGATTCATAACAGCTATGCAGGAATGGTTCAACATAAGAAAAACTATCAACCTAATTCATTATATTGCTATTGTTGTTTTGTTGTTATGTGCCATCGAGTTGCCTGCAACTCATAGCGACCCTATGTACAACAGCCCTAAACCCTGCCCTATCCTGTGCCAGTCTCACCATCTCCAACACACCTGTCCCCATAACCCCAGTCAATGAATCAATCCATCTCATTGAGGGTCTTCCTCTCCTGTCCCTCCACCCTCCCAAGCATGACATCCCTCTCCAAGGACTGGTACCTCCTTGCAGCATGTCTAAAGTATGTCAGACGAAGCTTCAGAATCCTTGCCTCCAAAGAGCAGCCTGGCTTCACCCTCTCCAGGACAAACCTGTTTGTTTTCCTAGCAGTCCATGGTAAATTCAATACTTTTCTCCAACACCACAGCTCAAAGGCATCAATTCTCCTTCTATCATCCCTAGTCATTGTCTAGCTCTTTGATGCACAGCAAGTGATTGCAAAGACCATAGAATGTGGCAGGTGCACCTTAGTCTCCAGACTGACATCTTTGCACTTCAGCACTTTAGAGAGGTGTCTAACTGCAGACTTTCCTATCACAATACGTCTTTTAATTTCCTGGGCTGCTAGTGCCAAGAGTTGTTGACTGTGGATCCAAGCAAACCAAAACTGTGAACAATCAAGCTCATTCTCTTCACAATCCATTATGATGCTGCCACTATTGGCCTATGCCCAGTGGTGAGAATCTTTGTTTTCTTAATATTGAGTCTCAATCCATACTGAAGACTGCAGTCCCTGACCTACAGTAAGTGCTTTAGGTCCTCTTCAGTTTCAGCAAGCAAGGTTGTGTCATGTGCATAGTGCAGACTGTTGATGATTCTTCCTCCAATCCTGATGCCACATTTCTCCTCATAGAGCCCAGCTTCCTGGATAATCTGTTCTGCATAAAGATTGAAAAGGTATGGAGACAGGATACAGACCTGGCATACACCCTTCCCAATTTTGAACTATGCAGTGTTTCCTTGCTTTCTTCTGACAACTGCCTCCTGGTTAAAGTATAGGTTTTGCATTAGCATGATCAAGTGTTCTGGGATTCCCATTCTTCTCAAAGTTAGCCACAGTTTGTTGTGATCCACACAGTCAAATGCCTTTGCATAATCAATGAAACACAGATAGACATTCTTCTGGTACTCCTTGCTTTCAGCCAAGATCCATCTAACATTAGCTACAATAACCCTAGTACCACGGCCTCGTCTATATCCAGCCTGCACTTCTGGTAGTTCTCAGTTGATGTGCTATTCCAGTCGTTTTTAGATCTCCAGCAAAATCTTGCTTGCATGTGATATTAAGGATAATGTTCGATAATTTCCACATTCAGTGGGATCACCTTTTTATGGAATGGGAACAAATATAGATCTCTTCCAGTCAGTTGGCCAAGTGGTTTGTTGTTCTCCAGATTTCTTGGCATAACTTGGAGAGCACACCTAAGGCAGCATCAGTTAGTTGAAAAATGTCAATTGATATACCATAAATTCCTGAGGCCTTATTCTTAGCCAATTCTTTCAAAGCAGTCTGAACTTCTTCCCTCATCACCATAGGCTTTTGCTCATATGTTGTTTCATTAAATTCTTCTGTGTCTGCCAATTCTTTTTGGTATAATGACTCTGTATCCTCTTTCCATCTTCTTTTAATACTTCCAGGATATTTTGCCCAAAGCATCCTTAAGTATTGCAACTCAAGGCTTGACTTTCTTCTTCAGTTCCTTGTGCTTAAGAAATGCTCAGTGAGTTCGGCCTCTTTCATTTTCTGACTCCAGCTCTTTGCACATTTCTTTATAATACTTTGTCTTGTTGTGCAATCTTTTGAAATCTCCTGTTCAGCTCCTTAATGTCTTGATTTCTTCCTTCTGCTTTGGCTTTTCGGCACTCCAGTACAATATTCAGAGTCTCTTCTGACATCCATTTTGGTCTTTTCTTCCTCCTCCGTCTTTGCAATGACCTTCTCGATATCTTCCCATAACTCATCTGGTCTTCGCTCATTAGTGTTCAAGGCCTCAAACCTGTTTCTGAGATTGTTCTAAAATCCAGGTGGGATGGACTCAAGGTCATAGTTTTGTTCCTGTGGGCTTGCTTTCACTTTTCTTAGTTTCAGCTTAAACTTGCATGTGAATAATTGGTTATCTGTTCCACAATCAGCACCAGGCCTAGTTTTCACAGCTGATATTGATCTTCTCCAGCAGTTCTTCCCACAGATGTAATCTGTCTCATTCCTATGCATATCATCAGGTGAAATCCATGTGTATAGCCTGTGTTTATGTTTCTTGTAAAATGTATTTGCAACGAATAAATTGTTGATTGTGCAAAATTCTATCATCCTATATATCCAGCTTCATTTCTCTCATGAAGTCCATGCTTTTCAACTACTGATTCTTCTTCTCTGTTCCCAACTTTTGCATTCCAGTCACCCATTATTATTAATGCATCTTGATTGCATGTTCGATCAATCTCGGACTACAAAAGTTGGTAGAAATCATCTATTTCCTCTTTTTTGGCTCTGGTTGTTAGTGCATATATTTGAATGAGAGTGGTATTCACTTGATTTCCTTGTATGCATATGGATTTTATCCTGTCACAGTATTATATTTCAAGACATATCTAGAAATGACTTTTTTAAACTATGAAAGCAACCCTATTTTTTCTCACCATAATAGATTACATGATCATCTGATTAAAAATGTCCCATGCCAGTCGGTCTCATAACAAGAACCATAATATGATCTTAGCAATTAATGCAGAAAAGGCATTTGACAAAATCCAACAACACTTCCTAATAAAGACACTCAGCAAAATTGGAATAGAAGGGAATTTCCTCAATGTAGTGAAAAGGATATATGCAAAACCAAGAGCCCACATCATTCTCAATGGAAAAAACCGAAAAATATTTCCTTGCAAACAGGGACCAGACAAGGATGCCCACCGTTACCACTTCTTTTCCAATATTGTATTGGAAGTGTTTGTTAGGGCAATATGACAAGAGAAGAAAATAAAAGGCATTCAGATAGGCAAAGAAATGGTTAAACTGTCGCTATATGCAGATGATATGATGGTGTACACAGAAAACCCCAATGACTCAACAAAAAACCTGTTAGATTTAATAGGCCAATTTAGTAGAGTGGCAGGATATAAGAGTAATATCCCAAAACCAATAGGATTCCTCTACAGTAACAAAGAGAATTCTGAGATGGAAATCAAGAAAGCAATACCATTTAAAATAGCCAAGCACAAATTGAAATACTTGGGAGCAAACGTAACTAGAGATCCAGGAGACCTATACAAAGAAAACTACTGAGCATTTCTGAAAGACACAATAAAAGACCTAAAGAAATGGGGAAATATGCCCTGTTCATGGATAGGAAGACTCAATATGATGAAAATGACAATATTATCAAAGACCATCTACATGTTCAAAGCAATCCTAATCCACATACCAAATTCATTTTTCAATGAGATTGAAAGAGACATTATCAAATTTATTTGGAGAGACAAGAGATCTTGAATAAGCAAAACACTTCTGAGAAACAAAACTGAGGTTAGAGGCATAGCACTCCCTGACCTCAAAACCTCAAAACCTGGTAACCAAAACAGCATGGTACTAGTACAATGACAGTCACCTAGACCAATGGAACAGAATTGAGAACCAGAAACAGAACCAGGTTTCTATGATCAACTGATATTTGACAAGGAAGTCAAAGCTATCAAATGGGGAAATTACAACCTCTTCAACAAATAGTGCTGGCAAAACTGGATTTCTACCACATCTCACACCATACACAAAAATCAACTGAAGGTGCATCAGAGACCTGAGATTAAAGCCCAAAACGATAATGTTTATAAGAGACAAACTTGGATCAAGCTTAGAAACTCTAGTCCAAGGTATAAAGAGACTGCCAAATTCAACCAGAAATGCACAATCTGGAGAGGATAAAATTGATGAATGGGACCTTCTAAAGATTAAATCTCAACTGGGTATTTCTGTCATCACAGGAGACTAGAGCGAGGGCTACATGGTGGAGGGGACCTGGGGGGAGGGTTTGTAAAACAATGAAAGAATCTTTTCTATAATTTTTGGACTCATGTACTTATAACTTGTTAGTCAAATTTGTGTCTTCTAGGTTGCAACACCCCCATGATACATCTTCAAGGATATGAACATGTACAGCCAAGCACAATCAATAAGAGTGCATCTAAATTCCAAAATCAATCTCCATAATAGTCTATGTGTTTCCTACTGCCAAAGGGGCCCTTTAGAGTAGTGAGAGAAGATATTCACCCTGAAACCCACAGCGTCCCTTTTCAGCAGGAAGTAGCTAAGAGAATACGCCATCCCCTTTTCCTTATGACTCAGGGTGAAGTCTCTCTCAGGGAGGAGTGATAGGGAATGGCAAAGGACACACTGACAAAAGAAGATTAATCAGAACTGGCTTTGACAAGCACTGTGGCATTTGGACAAGATCAAACTGGGAGGAGGGTAGAGAGAATAGTGCAACAATGAATGAGTGGAAGCCCAAAATCTCTGTAAATGTTTATGAAAATTAATAAAATATAATTATAGAGAAAAAAAAAGATTAAATCTCTGTGTATGTCAAAAACTTTTCCCAACAGGGTGAAAACCTACACACTGGGAACAAACATTTGGTAATACTATCTCAGACAAGAGTCTTATAACAAAAGTTTACAAAATACTCCTGGGCCTCCACAAGAAAAAGCCTGATAACCAAATTACATGGAAAGAATTTTCACAGAGGAAGATTGAAAAAAAACCCCAACCTTTTTCTTCTTTAAGACCCAATTTATTTAGCACTGCTTCCCTACTAATTCAACAACTTAAAATAAAAAACAGTTAAAGATACTTACATCCTGGTAATTGTACTTTTGTATCTAGTAACTGACAGGAAACGATAAAATTAAAAACTGCCATAAGTTTAGACTTCTTTTAATGCAATTAGGTTAATTATATCTAGCTGCAAAATACGCACTTGAAACAAAGCTCATGTATGATAGGAAGACACCTTTTAAACTAAAGCTAATGTTGCACATACAAAACCAAAACCAGAAGCAAACACAACTTTGAGAATCTCTTGCATTATCTCCACAGGGACCACAGACCAAAGGTGGACACCTGTTTGCTGCTCTGGCATAATAAAACCAGTCCAGTGGAGGAAAGGAAGATCTGGGAGGCAAGTTGGATGAGTTTTCCTCCGTAGTTTGTGGTATGAAAACAAAAGGTATATTTAAAATGTGATTTAATTATTTTTTATTTGAGTGTAAGTTTACAAATTCTGTCTTGGAGGAAGTACAACTAAGGTTCTCCTTGGAGGCAAGGATAATGAAGGATAATCTCATATAATTTGGGTCTATAGTCAGGAAAGACCAGTCGTTGGAAGAAGCTATCATGCTGGGAAAGATAGAGGAAGAAAGAGAGAAAGACCCTCAGCAAAATGGATTGACACAATGTCTGTAACAATGTGCTCAAGCATATAGCAGATGATGAAGATGATACAGGAGAAGGCAGATCGGTTGTTCATGTTGTTGTTGTTGTTGGCCATAATGAGTAGTTGTGAGTCAAAATTAATTCAATGGCTTCTAATAACAATACTGGCTTTTTATTCATTCATTCATACACATTACTTTATAAAATTAATGACAATTGTTTAATGCAACTAATTATAATATTTTATTAATATTTTATTGTAGATTTCCTTGATCTTTGTGCTCAAACTCTGTCTTGAAGTTAGAGAATTGACCTGTTGCCTCTGCTGTTATTTCCCAGTTCTCCAGGAATAGTGGTTCCAACACTGAATTTTTACAGACAAAAACATTTTCAAAATAATTTCTTGTATTTTCATTGTTGTTGAGAAAATACTCAGCAAAATATATGCCAATTCAATGATTTCTGCATGTAAAATTCAGTGACTTTGATCTCATTCTCCAAGTAGTATATTATTCTTACCCTCTGTGAGGGTTAAGATGATTCTCTGATTTGGTGGTTACTATATAGTTATCCTTCTGTTCTCTTTATTGAGGAGTAATGGTGTCATTTTGAGGACTAAGGTGCATATGAATCAGACCATACTCTTTCTGATCACTTGCTATGCAGCTGCAAGCTGGACATTGAATAAGGATGACAGAAAAAATTGACACCCTTGAGCTGTGGTCTTGGAGAAGAGCACTGAATGTCCCATGGAGGCCAAAAGAATAAACAGATATGTCTTGGAGAGGGTAAAGCCAGAGTGCTCTATGGAGGCAAGAATGATGAAGTTTCACCTCACATACTTTGGGCATATTGCTAGGAGGGGATGTTCCTTGGAGAAGGGCATGATGCTGGAAAGCACAGAGTGTTGGCAAAGGAGAGGAAGTCCCTTGACCAGGTGGATTGACATGGTGACTTCTGCAATGGGCTCTTCTGTATCAGGAAGTGTGAGGATTGCACAGGATAGAGGAGGGTTCAGATCTTTATGCATAGAGTTGCTATGATTTGTAATTGCTGGCATCTAACAACAACAACAACGATGACAACAACAACATATAGTCCTCCTGTTTTCTTTTATTTTGGCAATTTCCCCCTTTGTTTTAGCTTCTCAACATTCTAGTGCAATCATCAAAGTCTCTTCTGAGGACTATTTTGGGTTTTTTCTTTGTCCTTGGTCTTTGTAATAACTTTTTGTTTTCTTCATGGATGGTATTCTTTTATTTTATTTTATTAATTTTAATGAACATTTAGAGATATTTTGGATTTCTATTCATTCATTGTTGCACTTTTCTCCCTGCCCAGTTTGCTTCTCTCTTTGAAAAGCAAAAGAAAAATTCCTTCATTGGTATACAATCCCCCCACAACCCTCCCACCTCCCCAAGTACACTCCACTATGCCTGGAAAGTTTTCTTCTAGTAATTCTTTTACTACTTTCTCTGTTCCTTTACTTGCTTCTTCCTGTTCTGGGGTTCTGATTATGCACATGTTATTCTTGTTGATGGTGTTCCACATTATTCTTGTCTTTTCTTCTTTTTCCTTCATTTTTGAGTCTGCTTTTTGTTCTAGAAGATCTGTGCTGAGAATTCTATTTTCAATGTGGCTGGTACTAAGTTTTATCTCTTCAACTCTGCTCATATGTCCTTCTAACAGTTTGAAAGCATCTGTAACATTGGTCCTCATATTCAGAGCTTCTAATGCCTCATTTGTTTTATCAGCATTATCTTGGATTGCTTTTTTAGTTCCTCTTGGCTTTTGCTTGCAGAGCCTGTAATTCTTTGACTTTGTCACTCAAGCATTGAAAATATTCAATCACTGTTCTTTTGAATTCTGAGTCAGGAAGTTCCCTCAGACTTGCTGGCTTCAGGATATCCATTGATTCTGTGTTTCGATCATCACTTTTTTAGGGTGATATCTTATTTTGGAAGATACTCGAGTCCATGCTACACTTCTGGAATATGGCAGATTCTAAAGCATTAAACATATTTAATTGTGTCAAATGCAATAACGGTTACCCATGGTGGACAGTGTTTGGTGGTGCTCCCCGATTAAAACAAGCTTGGAAGCAGGAGTGGCATCCACTTCCATAATAGCTTGCCTCCGGAAACCCTGTGAACCTGGAGAAAGAACGAAAGTCACACAGGTGTTGAGGACTTTCGTTCATAGGGTCGCTATGAGTCATCTACGACTCGACGGCACTTAACAACAACAACAACAAGGGTGTTAGGTAGTCTGCTTCTTCTGTGTCATTGCTGTGGTAGAGTTTTTCATGCCTGAGGCCTTAGTAGGCCTTTGGTTGGATACTCTTGGCTCAGGAGCTCACTGCTCTAGAGGCCAACTCATCCTACTTGAATTTCTCTCTGATTCTTTGATACAAGGGAAGACTTACTTCAGCTGGGGAGAGAGATGGCCTGTAAATCAGTAGCCTTCTCAGCCAGGCAACTGCCACAGCTAGGCTGGGTTCAAAGGGTCTGCAGCTCAAATATTGGCCTTGGTAGGAGGAAGGAAATGGCTTAACCTGTGATATTGATGCTCCTGGTCAGGACAGTAGGTAAGCAGCTGGGCAGTAGTGGGGCAGTGGTCACCAGGCAGCAGGGCAGTGGTCACCAGGTGGTGGGACAAAGAGCTCTCAGCAAGACTGTGGTCAGGGCCATACTGGAACTGTAACCCCTCAAACTGGTAGGCAGTGGTTCTGTGACTGGCTGAAGTGTGAGTGTGCCTGGGCTGGCCCGCAGCCTTGTGCAGATGGGGAAATGGCATCACAAAGATGCACTTGGGCCTGGCCACACCACATGGGCCTTGGCATCTTGCAGCAGAGTGACAGTAATGACCCATAGTCTGTGACCAGATAGCCTTTCCTAGAACATGCCTAAAGTGTATGAGATAAAGCTTTGCCATCCTAGCCTCCAAGGAGAACTCTAGTACCTGCTAGTATGTGAGATGAAGCTTTGCCATCCTAGCCTCCAAGGAGCACTCTAGCACTTCTCCACTCTTCTGTTTTTTTCTTTTGGAAGTCCTTGGGATGAATATTCTGTACTTCTCCAACACCACAAAAATTTAAAAATATCAATTCTTCAGTTTTTAAACTAACATTTTTGATCTTCAGTACATTAGAGAAGTACTTAACAGCAGATTTTTCTAATGCAATACATTTTTTTTTTATTTTTTAATTACTCCTACTTTGGGTTTTTCTCTTGGATACAAGTAAGATGAAATCCTTGACAACTTGAATCTTTTCTCCATCTTCCATGTTGCTGACTATTTGTCCAGTGGTGAGGATTTAAACATTCTTTATCTTGAAATATAATCCAAATCAAAGGCTAAAGTCTTTTGTCTTCAGCAGTAAGTGATTCAAGTCCTCTTCACTTTCACCAAGCAAGGTTGTGTCATCGTCATAACTCAGGTTGTTGATTCATCTTTCTCTGATATTGTCACATTCTTCTTCATATAGCACAGTTTCTAAAATTATTTGCTTAGGATATAGATTGAATAAGCACAAAGAAAGAATATGCACCTTTTCTAATTTTAAACTATGCAGTGTTTTATTGTTCTGTTTGAACAACAGCTTCTTGATCTATGTATAGATTTTCCATAAACATAATTATGTTCTGGAATTCTCATTCTTCTCAGTGTTACCCAAAATCTGTTATGATGCATACAGACAAGTGCCTTTGCATAGTCAGTAAAACACAAGACAAGATCCCTCTCACATCAACAGTGATATCCCTTATTAATTGGTCTCCTCTGAATGAAGCTTGAATCTGGCAGTTCCTTGTCAATGAACAAAGTACTGGTATAGCCATTTTTTAACACATTTTAGAATTATTTTACTGGAAATTTTTAAAATTGCTATTTGATCCTATATGTTGTTGTTGTTAGAGTTAATTGTGTTGAGTATCACTCATAACAACTTGCTGAACAACTGACCTGAACCCTGCCCTATCCTGTACCATCCTCACTATCTCTGGTACAGTGGAGTGTACTGTTGAAGTCATGGTGTCAGTCTATTTCACTGGGGGTCTTCCTCTCCTTTTGCTGACTCTCCATCTTCCCAAGCATGATGTCCCTTTCAATGAATAGCCTCACTTAGCAACATGTCCAAAGTAGGAAAGATGAAGCTTTGCAGTCTTTGCCTCTAAGGAGCATTCTGGATACATTTTTTCTAAGACATACCTATTTGTTCTTTTGACAGCCCATGGGATATGCAGTACTCTTCTTGAACATCGCAACTGCTACCCAACAGCAGGTCCTGAGCACCCTAGTGATCCCATATAGATTGACCTTAAAAGATCATTATGACATGACTTTGTTGTTAAGTGCCATCCAGTTGACTGCAACTCATAGTGATCCTACAAACAGCAGCTCTGAACCTTGCTCTACCTTAAGCCAATCTGTTTCCAACAGACCTGTCCCTATTTCCCTAGTTAATGACCCTAGTTTAGTTTTAAGAAGATTTCAGGGAATACTTCTGATTTCAAGTTTATCTCAAGGTAACAGTTTTAGGAGTTCATGCAGCCTCCATGACTTCAGAAATCTAAATTTCAGGAAAATTTCAAATTTAGCTCTGTATCATCACCATCCTTTGCCCCTTGATCTATAAAATCTTTGATCAATATCTTCAGTAATGGTTGCTTTTAGGTGCTGAGAAGTTGACCACAACTCAAGTTGACAACAACTCATAGAGACCCTGTAAACAACAGATATGAGTTTTTACCTATCCTACATCATCTATAAGATCTCTGTCATTTTCAAGTTCATTGTAAAAGCCTCTGTGTCAATACATCTCACTGAGAGTCTTCCTGTCTTGTGCTCATTCTATACCTTTCCCAGCATGTTATTTTTAAGGACTGATTCCTTCTGAAATAAGTCCAAAATAAGTGAGACAATGTTTCACCATCCTTGTCTCTAGGGAGTACTCTGGCTGCACATCTTCCAAGACAAATTTGTTTGTTCTTTTGGCAGTCCATACTCTTCAACAACATCCCAATTTAAGAACTAGGGCCTTTGGTTTGGATTTTATTTTAACATCAAGAAAGCTAAGGTCCTCATCATGGGATCAACAGACAAAAAACATGATAGATGGAGAAAGTATGGAAGCTGCAATTTCTTCTTGTTTGGATCAACAATCAGTATCCTTGGTTCTAGCAGTCATACCAGGAGACTCATTGTTTTGGGCAAGTCCACAAGCAGGAACCTCTCTAAAATACTTAAGATCAATGATGTCACCTTGAAGACTAAGGGGTATCTGATTCAGGTCATGGTCTTTTCAATCATCTGCTATGCCTCTGAGAGGAGGACAATGAATGAAGATGACAGAAGAACTGATGCATATGAGTTGTGTTGCTGAAAAAGAGTACTGAGTATCCCATGGATTGCCAAAAGAACAGATACATCTTGGGGACAGTACAGCCAGAGTATTCCTTGAAGGCAAAGATTATGAAGCTCCATCTCTCATACTTTGTTTATATTGCTAGGAGAGGGTGTTCCTTGGAAAGAGTTATCATGCTTGGAAATATGGAGAGTCAGTGAAGATTTTCAAGAAGATAAATTGACACAATGACTACAGCAAAGGTCTCAAGTGTATCAGAGATGATAAGCATGGCACAGGATATGACAGAGTTCAGGTCTGCTTTTCATGGAATTGCTAGGAGTTATGTTCAACTGGAAAGCACCTAACAACAGCAACATTCTTCTTTGGTGTTCCTTATTCACTGCCCAACTTTTGAATTCATAGGAAACAATTGAAAATATCAAGATTTGAATAGATGCACCTTAGTTTTCAAGATGATGTCTATGCTCTTTAGAACTTTGTATAGGTCCTTGACAGTACATTTTTCTAATGCAGCATGTCTTTTGATTTCTTGACTTTGCTACCAAATGTTTTGATTGTAGAACTGTTGTTGTTGTTGTTATGTGCCGTCGAGTCGCTTTCGACTCATAGCGACACTATGTACAACATCCCTAAACTCTGCTCTGTCCTGTGCCAATCGCACCGTCTCTGACACACCCATCACGATTACCCCAATCACTGAATCAATCCACCTCATAGGGGGCCTTCCCCTTCTGTGCTGTTCCTCCACTCTCCCAAGCATGATGTCCCTCTCCAAGGACCTTTCCCTTCTTGCAACATGTCCAAAGTATGTTAGATGGAGCCTTAAAATCCTTGCCTCCAAGGAGCAGCGTGGTTTGACCCTTTCCAGGATGAATCTGTTTGTTTTCCTAGCAGTCCATGGTACCCTCAATACTCTTCTCCAGAACCACAGCTCAAAGGCATCAATTTTCCTTCTATCCTTCTTAGTCATTGTCCAACTCTCTGATGCATAACAAGTGATAGCAAAGACCATGGCCTGTATCAGACATACCTTAGTCTCCAAAGAGATACAGACTTTCCCATGGCAACATGTCTTCTAATTTCCTGGCTGCTGGTGCCAAGAGTTTTGACTGTGGAGCCAAGCAAACTGAAGCTGTGAACAATCTCAATCTCTTCACCATCCATCTTCATGCTGCCAATTGGTCCAGTGGTGAGAATCTTTATCTTCTTGACATTGAGCCTCAATCCATATTAAAGGCTGCAGTTGACCCTCTGCAGCAAGTGCTTCAGGTCCTCCTCAGTTTCAACAAGCAGCATTGTGTCATCTGCATATCGCAGATTGCTGATAGAGCTTCCACCAATCTTGACCCCACGTTTCTCCTCATAGAGCCCAGCCTCCCGGATAATCTGTTCTGCATACAAGTTGAAAAGGTATGCAGACAGGACACATCCCTGGCGTACACCCTTCCCAATTTTGAACCATGCAGTATTTCCTTGCTCTGTTCTGATGACTGCCTCTTGGTCCAAGTATAAGTTTTGCATTAGCACAATCAAGTGTTCTGGTATTCCCATTCTTCTCAGAGTCAGCCACAGTTTGTTATGATTGTAGATCTAAGTAAAACAAATATCAAACAGTCATCAGTAATAGTAGCCAGCCCCTATACATCTCTGGTTTCATGGCAAAGAGGATAGTGGCTCATGAAAGCAAAGGGCTACACATTTCATTTACTCTGTCTTTGACTCTCCTCCTTATTTATTGCCTTAAGCTAATTGAGACCAATTGTCGTGTCTTGGTAGAGCTTGCAAACTTTTTAAGGCCTCAAGCACTATGCAATGAAATAGGAGGTAGAACAGGATCATTAACCACATTATCAGGCCAATTAAGTGAAGATCAGACAGAGAACATTTAATGAAAAGTAAATCAAACAAAACCAAAAAATCTTGGGAGAGAGAAAGACAGACATTGTAGATTTGTTGAGTAATTGCATAGAAACTATCTCCACTATCCAGTAGCATCTACAAGCTTAGAAGTCCATTATATTATAAAGCAGTCAAATTTAAATTAAATAAATTCAATTTAATGGAAAATTGGCTGTATTTTCCTTACTCCTTTGTTTTCCACCAGACTTTCCAATGACTTTATGTATTGGTGGTTGCAAACCCTCAATGTGATGGATTGACTCAGTAACTTGGGTAATGGGGATAGGTGTGTCAGAGGTCAGAGACAATAAGTTTAGCACAGGATCAAGCAGGTTTTAGGGCTGTTGTACATAGGGTCACTATGAGTAACTTTGAAACTCTGTGGCACAAAAGAACAACAACAACAACAACTAAAAACTTATGGGAAATTAAAATGCACAAATATCCCAAATCATACAATTAAAGCTTAATTACTGCTATGAGAATTTAGATTGAAGCTCAACATTTAGAAAACAAAGATTCTTACTTCTAGACCAGTTGACAGCATCATGACAGACAGTGAAGAGATTGAGATTGTTAGCTTGCTTGGCTCCACAATCAACATTCTTGGTACCAGCAGCCAGGACATCAAAAGACTAATTGCACTGGGAAAATCTGCTATCAGGGACCTCTCCAGAGTCCTAAAGAGCAAGGAGGTCAATTGAGAGAGTAAAGGGCATTTGATCTACGCCATGGTCTTTGCAATTACTTGCTATGAGTCAGAGAGCTGGACAATGACTAAAGATGACAGAAAAATAATTGATGACTTTGAGTTGTGTTTCTGCAGAAGTGTCTTGAATATACAATAAATTGCTAAGAGAACAAATAGGCTTATACTGGAGAGTTGTGAAACCAGGCTGCTCTTTGGAAGCAAGGATTTTGAAGCTCTGTCTGACATACTTTGGGCATGTTACAAGCAGGGACCAGTCCTTGGAGAGGGAGATCATGCTTGGAAGTGTGGAGTGGAAGTGAAAGAGATGCAGACCCTGCATGAGAGAAATTGACTCAGTGACTGAGTTAATGGGGGTATGTATGTCAGAGAACCAAGATGAAATAGACTTAGGACAGAACAGGGTTCAGAGCTGTTTGTACATAGGGTCATTATGCATTGTGTCAATGGCACATAACAACAACATGTGAACATTACACAATGAGTCAAAATTTAGTATGGTTAGATTGTTAGCAAGATTCAAGGATAATATTTGGAGAAAGTAGAGTGAAAGTTATTAAATAGGGGTAATTTTCCTGCTGGAATTACATATATCAGTATTCTTAGAATATGGAATCAATAAATTCCATCTTTCTGAAGCTCTAAATCTAGATGAAGATTTTTTTCAGAAAAATGTGAATGGGTTTGGGGTTTTTTTTAAGATTTTTTCAGATCCACAAGCAAAACCAGTTGTCACTTTAGAAAGTTTATATAAATTCTGGTTTTGCATTTGTTCAATTTTTCATATTTTTTTGCTGATATCGATTATATCTGTGAAAAGAATTGCAGGAGAAGCTCAGTATCAGCTGCAAAAACTAGGACAGGTACTGATTGTGGAACAGACCACAAACTACTCATATGCAAGTTCAAGCTGAAGCTAAGGAAACTCAAATCAAACCCATGAGAATAAAAATTTGACCTTGAGTCTATCCCATCTGAATTTCAAAATCATCTCAGGAACAGTTTGAGGCCTTGAACACCAATGAGCAAAACCCAGATGAGCTGTGGGAGGACATAAAAAGCATCATTCAGGAAGACTGCATGGGGTCATTACAAAGACAGAGAAGGAAGAAAAGACCAAGATGGATGTCAGAAAGGACTCTGAATATTGCATTAGAGCACCAAGAAGCCAAAGCAAAGGGAAGAAATCAAGAAATTAAGGAGCTGAACAGAAGATTTCAAAGGGTAGCATGGGAAGACAAAGTAAAATATTATAATGAAATGTGCAGAGTCAGAAAATCAAAGAGGCTGAACTCACTCACCATTTCTTAAACTGAAGGAACTGAAGAACAAATTCAAGTCTTGAGTTGCAATACTTAAAGATGCCTTAGGTAGAATATTAAATGAATCAGGAAGCATTAAAAGAAGATGGAAAGTATATACAGAGTCATTGTACCAAAAGGAATTTCATTAAACAACATATGAGCAAGAGCCTGTGGTGATGAAAGAAGTTCAAGCTGCTCTGAAAGAATTGGAAAAAAACAAGGCCCCAGGAATTGATGGAATACCAGTTGACATATTTCAACAAACAGACATTGCTGCTCTAGATGTACTCACCAAGTTGTGCCAAGAAATCTGGAGGGCAACCATCTGGCCAACTAACTGGAAGAGATCTATATTTGTTCCCATTCCAAAGAAAGGTGACCCAACAGAGTGTGGAAATTATTGGACAATATCATTAATATCACATACAAGTAAGATTCTGCTGAAGATTTTCCAAAAACAACTGGAATAACGCATCAATAGAGGACTACCAGAAGTGCAGGCTGAGTTTAGAAGAGGCCGTGGTACAAGGGATATTATAGCTAATGTTAGATGGATCTTGGCAGAAGGCAGAGAGTACCAGAGGAATGTCTATCTGTGTTTCATTGGCTATGCAAAGGAATTGACTGTGTGGATCACAATAAACTGTGGCTAATGCTGAGAAGAATGAGAATCCTAGAACACTTGATCATATTTATGCGAAACCTATCATTGGAGACACTCCTCAGAACAGAGCAAGGAAACACTACATGGTTCAAAATTGGGAAGGATGTATGCAAGGGATGTATTCTGTCTCCATACCTTTTCAATCTATATGCAGAACCGATTATCCAGGAGTAATGTGACATCAGGATTGGAGAAAGACTCATCAACAACCTGTATTATGCAGATGACACAACCCTGCTTGCTGAAACTGAGGACGTGAAGCATTTGCTACAGAGTCAAGGGCTACGGCCTTCAATATGGATTGAAGCTCAACATCAAGAAAACAAAGATTCTCAACACTGGGCCGATTGGTAGCATCATGATAGATGGTGAAGAGATTGAGATTGTTGACAGCTTTAATTTGCTTGGCTCTACTGTCAACACTCTTGGTACCAGCAGCCAGGAAATTAAAAGCTTAATTGCACTGAGAAAGTCTGCTGTCAGAGACCTCTCCAAATTCCTGAAGAGCAATGATATCAGTCTGGAGACTAAGGTGCACCTGATACAGGCTATGGTCTTTGCAATTACTTGCTATGTGTCAGAGAGCTGGACAATAACTAGGGGTGATAGGAGAGTTGATGCCTTTGAGCTGTGGTACTGGAGAAGAGTATTGAATATACCATGGACTGCTAGGAAAACAAACAGGTTTAACCTGGAGAGGATGAAGCCAGGCTTCTCCTTGGCAGCAAGGATTCTGAAGCTTTGTCTGACATACGTTGGACATGTTGCAAGGCGGGATCAATCCTTGGAGAGGGACATCATGCTTGGGAGGGTGGCTGGACAGTGCAGAAGGGGAAGACCCTCTATGAGATGGATTGATTCAGTCACCGGGGTAAAGGGGATATGTGTGTCAGAGACAATAAAATTGGCAAGGGATAGAGCAGATTTTAGGACTGTTGTACATAGGGTCTCTATGAGTAGCGGGTGACTTGACAGATAATAACAACAACAATATGGAGATATAGTTGCCTACTGGCAAGAAGCTGGGTGGTTTGAGGTCATCAGTTGCTCCGCGGGAGAAGGATGGGCAATCTCCTCCCTTCAGATTAAATGCCTCTGAAAACTCACCAGAGGGTCAGCTATGGGTCAATTCAGACTCTATGGTACACAACAACAACAATGATATGAACCTATGCTTAGTTTTAATTCTTATAGCAGAATAATAATTTTTTAAAAAAAATATGTGAAATGGAGGGTTTCTCCCTCAACTCTATTACTTTAGAATTGATTCTTACTCACAGGGTCATAGTAACCCCATGTATTTCAGAGCAGGATTGTTCTCTGTAAGGTTTTCAGTGTTCAGTATGTCAGAAGTAGACTAGCTGAGCTTTCTTCTCAGGGTGGACCCAAAATGACATCTCCATTAGGAGCCAAATATTTAGTTGTTTGCATAAGTGCCTAAAATTTTTTAAAAATTTTCAATGTGTCCCTTTGACTTAGACTGTAAAAATATGTATTAGTCCAATGAGACACAAGCAGACCCCTTGATGGCCTGCTATTGTTCCCTGACCTGAGACAATAAACAAGTGCCTTGTGAAAAAAAAATGTATTAGAAAATGAAAATTTTGAAACAAGAATGTAAAGTATTCATGATAATAAAGAAAATAGCAACTGTCAAAGGATGTAACTCCTTGGCATGTCCTAAGATATTCTTTAGTTATTTTTGGCAGAAAAAACCCACCACCCCAACAACCACATTAATCCTACTTAGATTGTTGTTGCTATTATTATGTGACATCAAGTTGTTTGTGACTCATAGTGACTCTATGCACAGCAGCTCTGAAGCCTGCCCCATCCTGAGCCAGTCTCACTGATTCTGACACACCAATCCCCATTGCCCCAGTCACTGTATCAGTCTGTCTCATCCGGGGTCCTCCTCTCCTGCCCTGTCCCTCCTTCTTCTGAACATGATGTCCTTCTCCAACTTCTGGTCCCTCCTGGCCATGTGTCCAAATTATGTGACACAGAGCTTCAAGGCTTCCTAGCCTCCAAGGACAAACTTTGTTTCACCCTCTCCAAGACAGACTTATTTATTTTCTTGGTGGTCCATGGTATGTTTAAGACTCTTCTCCAGCACCACAACTCAAAGGCACTGATTCTTCTTCTGTCATCCTTAGTCATTGTCCAGCCCTCTAATGCACAGCAATTATTTGCAAAGACCATGGCCTAAATCAGGTGCAGCTTAGTCTCTAGACTTAACATTGTTGTTTCTCAGTACTCTGGAAAAGTCTCTGATAGCAGATTTTCCCAGTGCAATCATCACGCATCCTACTTAGATTACAGAAATGATAGTAGTAAAAAGCAACAATCAACAAAAAAAATGTGGTGCTGCTATTTCTGTCAAAATAATGCTTGCTTCAATGGAATCGAACTGAGAATCCAGAGTTCAACCCATCTATCTATGGTCAACTGATCTTTGACAAGGAGATGAAATCAGTGAAGTCGGGGAACGACAGCCTTTTTAACAAATGGTGTTGGCAAAATTGGAAAAATATCTGCAAAAGACTCAAGCAAGACCCACACCTCACTCCATACACAAAAACC
>NW_006399862.1:7488398-7526972 GCF_000299155.1 Elephantulus edwardii
AGTGGAAGCCCAAAATCTCTGTAAATGTTTATGAAAATTAATAAAATATAATTATAGAAAAAAAATAATGCTTGCTTATATGTAGTAAAAAATTAGCCCAAGAATTTCTGTGGCCTCACTAAATACATAGTATTCAGCATATCTTAGTGCAAAAAAAAAAAAATCTCCTTATAGAAGAAAAAAAAAAAAAACGAAAATTGTAATCTGACTGTTCTGATCTGAATTATAAAACCTGTTGCTCCCTCAAAAATCCTGTTAATGTGAGTATTCTCTGTGAATTCTGTGTGTAAAAGGCAATGGCCAAGAGAAGTGGAGCAGTAGGAGCCCTCAGAGGGATAGTTGGTATTAGAATTGGAAGGACTGGGTGTGAGAGTATGGGAACATGATTGATTTCGTATTGCTGTTGTTGTTATGTGCCATAAAGTTGGAAATGACTTATAGCTAACCCTCCAGTGAGTTTTTAGAGACTATGACTCATGCAAGAGGAAATTCCCAATCTCTCTCCCTGCTGAGTGGCTGGCGGATTTGAACCAACAGTCTTTGGGTTTGAATACAATTCCTTATCCTCTAGACCACCAGAGCTCCCTGTGTGACCTGATGGGAAGTGGTTTTGTGTTGTGGATGGGAATTCTTCACCCTTGTGAAATTGTTGTTGTTGTTCTTAAGTGTCATCGAGTCATAAATGACTCATAGTGACCCTAGGAATAAAAGAATTGAACATTTGTATAACTTTCATCATTTCTCCAAGCCAGGCTCACTGTTTTATACATGTGGGCTCCTCCAAAGGGCTGCCTAAAACATGGGAGTGTTTTAAAAGGTACAAGATATTTACTAATCTTTATAAGAAGATCACTTAATAGGTTCTTATTTTTAACTTTTTAGGAACAAATATTTCTCGGATTGCATAACTAGTTTGTTTGTTTTTATTTAATTATTTTTGCTTGTTTTTTACTTGGTTAACATAGATACAGGAGAGTTTGCTTGGCCTCTGAATCACTTCACACAAGGACAGGAAGTATAATTGATTTCAATCTTGTTTAAGAGAGAGATTGGGAATTTTGTCAGCTTAGTTTGTGGATCTGTGACAGGAAGTCTAGGGGGTTTGCTGTAGATGCATGTGACAAGGACTGATAATTACGACTAGAAAGGCTACTGTATACAGGAACCATGTCATATAAAGGAGACCTAACGAATAAGAAGAAAAACTGACACCTTTGAATTGTGGGGTTGATGAAATAGATTGAATATACCTTGGGCTGCAAAAAGAACAAACAAATCTATGTTGAAGAAAATGCAACCAGTATGCCCCTTAGAGGCAGGAATGAGGAAACTTCATCTCATATACTTTGAGAATGTTGTCAGGAGGACCTGTGGAAGTCAATCCTTGGAAGATGACATTGTGCTGGGAAAGGTAGAGGATGAGAAAGAGAGGAAGACCCTCATTGAGATGTATTGACCCAATGCTTACAACAATGGCTTGAGCATGCCAGAGATGGTGGGATGGACCAGGATAGGGCACGGGTCAGAGGTTGTTCATCAGGGATCTTTGAGCTGTCGATAACTTATAGGCACCTAACAACCACAGCAAAGGATAAGAAAATTTTTTATAAGTGTAGAAATGGCCCTAAGTAAATGACAAGCTGGAAGAAATCTTTTTAACATGAAGTGACAACAGTTTAACATTCTCAGGTTATTGTTGTTGTGTTCCATCAAGTCAGAACCAACCCATAGCTGACCCTCCACTGGGTTTTCAGAGATAGTAAATCACACAGGAGGAGATTTGCTCATCCTTCTCCTGTGGAGCAGCTGGTGGATTTGAAAGGAGTGCTTACATAATTAATAAGTGGTGGTGGTGGTGGTTGTTGTGTACTGTAAAGTTGGAACCAACCCATAGCTGACCCTCTGGCGGGTTTTCAGAGGCAGTTAGTTACAGAGAGGATATCCCCCACTCTTCTCCTGCAGAACAGCTGGTGAATTCAAACCCGGTGCCTTTGGGATTGCAGTGCAGCTTCTTGACACTAGGCCACCAGAGCTCAATTACTGGTTATGCACCAAAAAACAAACAAACAAACCAAAACAATAAAGGACAAGATCAGATACTACTCAAAACAACAACTTTAAAATGAAATTATTAAAGGCACAATAATGATAGTCTATCATGTCATTGTCAATCAAACTGTACAGAAGGAAAAAATTATAACACAATATAATATGCAATACTGTTCTAGGATCATTGCAGTGATTACACTCAGGCAGAGATAGTGGGGATGCTGAATCCATGCGTCTGTCTACCAGGAAGACAATGGTGCAAAATGCACTAACAGCCTTCAGTGTACTCATTCTCTTTGATCTAGTAATCTCATATTCTAATAATACATTCACAATAATTAATCACAACTTCAAATCAGGATATAATAAAAGATCACTATCACAGGAATAATATTACTTTTAGTGAAAAATTAGGAAGAACATTTAAGTCCAACAAGTGAATGTTTAAATTTCATGAAGTACATTGGATGAAATATAATGAAATCATTAAAGTGATGTTTCTTTTTTTTTAATTATTATTAAATTTTATTAGTTTCGATGAACATTCACAGGGATTCTGGGCTTTCACTCCTTCATTGCCGCACCATTCTCTCCACCCTCCTCCCCAGTTTGTTCTTCTTCCCCGCCATCCGAATGTCTGTTTTAATTGTCCAATTGCCACAGTGCTTGTCAAAGTCAGTTCTGATTAATGTCCTTTGTCGGTGTGTCCTTTGCCATTCCCTATCACTCCTCCCTGAGAGAGACTTCACCCTGATTCATAAGGAAAAGGGGATGGCGTATTCTCTTAGCTACTTCCTGCTGAAAAGGGACGCTGTGGGTTTCAGGGTGAAGATCTTCTCTCACTACTCTAAAGGGCCCCTTTGGCAGTAGGAAACACATAGACTATTATGGAGATTGATTTTGGAATTTAGATGCACTCTTATTGATTGTGCTTGGCCGTACATGTTCATATCCTTGAAGATGTATCATGGGGGTGTTGCAAACTAGAAGGCACAAATTTGACTAACAAGTTATAAGTACATGAGTAAAAAATTATGGAAAAGTAAAAGAAAAGATTCTTTCATTGTTTTACAAACCCTCCCCCACGTCCCTTCCACCATGTAGCCCTCGCTCTAGACTCCTGTGATGACAGAAATACCTAGTCATATATCTCTTTTAAACAGTTTTCTCCCTCCTCTGTTTCAGTGCAGTATACATTATTGAACCCATCTTACTCAGTCTCTCCCCAACCCCAAGGACAGTCCCATTCTACAACAGTGGCATCATGTAATATTTGTCCTTTTGTGACTGGGATATTTCACTCAGCATAATGTTCTCCAGAGTCAACCATTTTGAATAATATTGCATGAGTTCCTTGTTTTTTAATGCAGCATAGTATTCCATTGTGCGAATATACCACAGCTTCTCTAGCCATTCGTTTGTTGATGGGCACTTAGGTTGTTTCCAACTCCTTGCTATTGTGAACAAAGCTGCAATAAACATGGGAGTGCATATATCTGCTTGGATGTCAGCTATGGTCTCTTCAGGGTATATTCCCAGTAGTGGAATTGCTGGGTCAAATGGTATCTCTATTTGCAACTTTTTGAGAAAGCGCCATACTGCTTTCCCCAGGGGTTGCACCATTTTACACTCCCACCAACAGTGAATCAGGGTTCCAGTTTCTCCACAACCTCGCCAGCATTTGTTGCTTGCTGTTCTGTTAAATTTTGCTATTTTGACTGGGGTGAGATGATATCTCATAGTTGTTTTAATTTGCATCTCTCTTAGGGCTAGGGATTTTGAGCATTTCTTCATGTGCTTGTTAGCCATAAAGTGATATTTCTTAAGATTATTTATTGAAAATGCTCATGAGTGGAGAGAAAAGGGACAGATGTATATTTCATAATTAAATTTCACTAAAAATGTTAATTTAAAATGTTAATTTTCAGATGGGTGGATAAAAAGATTGAAAGTGGATGGTCAGACTTAAAATACTTGGTGTGACTATGAACAGTTTATATTTTTACTTTATATATTTCTATGTTTTCTACATTGAGGATTTGTGATATATATTTTCTTTTTTATTTAACTTTTTACTGTTATTTGGGTCAAAGGTTACAGAGCAAATTAGTTTTCCAATTAACTGTTCACATGCATTCTGTTTGGTGATACTTTTTCCTTCTATTTTTAAAAGTTTATTTATTGTAAAATATGACATCCAGTTGCTGTGTACATGGAGTCAATTCTGACTAATAGCAACCCTATAGAACAGAGGGATATTTCCTGGTAAGACCTCCTGAGCCGCAATCTTTATGGGAAGGAGTCCTACTGGTACAATGCTTAAAAAGCGTGGCTGGGGGTATATTCACACAATGGAATACTATGTGCATTGAAAAACAAGGAACTCATGCAATATGGGTGACCCTGAGTGAAATATCTCAGTCACAAAAGGACAAACACTGCGTGGTGCCACTGCTGTAGAATGGGACTGACATCAGAGTTGGGGTAAGAATGAGAAAAACTGGATGAATTATGTATACTGCATTGAAATGGATGAGGGAGAGAACAGTTTAAAAGCAACATATTTTAGGGCATTATGATTATCATAAGAGTCTGGAATGAAGGTTGAGGAATTTTTCTTTTACTTTTCAAAGAGAAGAGTGAACTGAGGGTGGGGGTGGGGTAGTTGGGGAGAAAAGTGCAAAAATGAATGAATGGAAATCCAAAATCTCTGTAAATGTTCATTGAAATTAATTTTTTTTTAAAAAAAAAAGCGTGGCTGTGGACTGTGTGGCTTGAACCCACTGACCTCTCTGTGGGAAGTTCTGGTGACCTAGTGGGTAAAGAGTTGAGCTGCTGGCCCAACGGCAGGTAGCTTGAATCTATCAGCTGCTCCACAGGAGAAAGATGGACAATCCTTCCCATGTGATTTTTTATGCCCTCTGAAAACCTGCTAGAGGATTGGCTATGAATGTTCAAACTATTAAGTTTGTGCCATTAGGCACAAAGCAGTAACAATAACAATAACCATTCTGTGAGAGAAAGGTGTAGAAAGATTTGCAATTTTGGACATCCATGAGAGCGGTTCTACTTTGTCATATAAAGTTGCTATGAGTCAGAATCAACTTGAAGGGGAGTGGGGTATTTTGGTCTGCTTTAACATTTATAAGAGCAGATCTCCAATTCTTTTCTCTCATGGAATCATTTTGTGATTTTGAACCACTGATATTTTTGGTTAACAATAAAGTGCTTAACTCTGCACCACCTTAATGAATTATTAAAGCTTTTTTCTCTGGTTTACCATCCCAGTCAAGAAGTAGAACATCACTAGTAACCCAGCAACATTCCGTTCACCCCCTCTCTGAGAAAAGAATCACTACTCTCAATTTTCTGGTAATAAATTCTTTGTTTGCTGTTGTGTTTTGTTGTTTTGGAGTTTTTTTAATCACTCATGCATACGTTCTTAAACGTTACAGCTTTGTCTTATGAGTGGTTTAAACTATTTTAAGAAACAACAACAAAAAATAGCTACAGCAGTTTCCTCCTCCTACATTATATGTCCTTTCTTTTCTGAGTAATTTTTTTAAAAAAATGTAATTTCTAATTGTCTTTCTTTCATGTGTATTGCCTTTTTTTTTTTCAGCCCACCAAACCACATGAGCTCGTGATTTCCCTTCCTCCCCACTCTCAGCCCTCCTGCCCTCTCCCCTTTCCTCTTTGGATATCCGTATACATCTGTGTAATTTAATTTTTGAGGAAATCAGATAATTTGTTCTGTACCCTGGGCTTTGCTGAGTGCATTCTCAAGATATTCCTCTGCCCTCTGGATTTCTTGCAAATGGTTTGATGACATTTTAGTTTAATTTTATTTTTACAGGTTCAGTTAATAAGTAATATATTGTTCTTTTATTATAATTCACACAATATTTGTTTCTTTCCTTTTGTGATTTTAGCAGCCACTGATAGCCAATGACTAAAGCCATTATTCATTATTTATTATGGTGACAAAATAAGCGATGTTCTAATTGAATCATTCTTGTTTCTTTTATTAGTCAGAATACTACTTATTTTTGTTTTTCTATATTCAATGACTAGGGATGAAAGAAAGAGAATTGATGCCTTTGAGCTGTGGTGCTGGAGAAGAGTGTTGAATATACCATGGACTGCCAGAAGAACAAACAGGTTTGTTCTACAGAGAATGAAACCAGGCTGCTCCTTGGAGGCAAAGATTCTGAGACTTCGTCTGACATACTTTGGACATATTGCAAGGAGGGACCAGTCCCTGAAGAGGGACATCATGCTTGGAAGGGTGGAGGGACAGTTCAAGAGATGAAGACCCTCGATGAGAAGGATTGATTCAGTGACTGGGGTAATGAAGTATGAGGTAATTAGGCATGTCAGAGACAGTAGAGTTAGCACAGGATAGAGCAGGTTTCAGGGTTATTGTACATAGGGTTGCTGAGTCGCAGGCTACTCAACAGCACATAACAACAACAACAACATTCAAGGGGTTCTATATATTGAGCTCTCTCTTTCTATAAAGTCCTCTGGTGGCTTGTTGTTATTATGTGCCATTGAGTCACCTGTGACTCAGTGACTCTCTATGCACAATAGCTCTAAACCCTGTCCTATGCAGAGCCAATCTCACTGTCTCTCACACCTAATCCTCTTACCTGAATCACTGTGTCAATCCATTTCCTCTAGGGTCTTCCTCTCTTGTGCCGACCTTCCAAGAATGATGTCCTTCTCCAAAGACTGGTCCTTCCTGGCAACATGTCCAAAGTATGAGATGACACTTCAAAATCCTTGCCCTGAAGGAGCAATTTGGCTTCAATATCTCTAGAACAAGCCTATTTGTTCACTTGGAAGTCCATGGTATGTTCAAAACTTTTCTCCAGCACCATAATTCAAAGACATTATTTCTTTTTCTGCCAGTTACTGACCAGCTCTTTGATGCATAACAAACAATTGCGAAGACTATGGTCTGGATCAGGCACACCTTGGTCTCTAGACTGATATCTTCAGCACTCTGGAGAGGTCCCGGATGGCAGATTTTTCCAATGCAATCTGTCTTCCAATTTCTTGACTGCTGGTGCCAGGAGTGTTGATTGTGGAGGCAATCCAGCTGAAATTGTTAACAATCTTAATGGCTTCTCCATCTATCATGGTGCTGCCAATTAACCTAGTGGTGAGAATCTTTGCATTCCCTTTTTTTTTTTTTAGGCTCAACTATGTCATTTATCGTTCTTAAGTCCTGCAGCAAATTCCATCTACCACTAGGTTGTTTTACAACTCAGAAGTCTGCATGCAAGGCAGAGGTGAAGTAAGGAACTGCTTATGAGGTTTTCCATTAGTTCCAACAACTAAGAAATAGAAGAGTTGGGACCTCAGAAGGCTTTTAGGACCAATTAGTAGGCTCTGTGTCCAGGAGAAAATGAATATACTTACCAGTAATGTTAATGCTCACCCACAACTCTTCTGGGAGGATCTAAATCGTTGAAGCATCCTCCTTTGTTTCCAGCTGGGAGCTGGGGCCTGTCAGTCCTGTTTGCCACGAGGACCTGATGTGGGCCACCTTGGCGAAGTGTCCTTCAGAGCCACACTTAAAGCAAGTGAGTGGGAGCTTCCTCTCTACTCCCTTGCCTATCTGTGGCTTTCGTCTGTGACACTGTCTACTGAAGTGGCCCAGCTTTCCACAGTGGAAGCAATTCTGACCTCCTTTATTACCTTTGGGTGGCACTGTTTATGACTAAGACTTCCTTTTCCTGAAACAGGCCCTAAACTGGCAGCAATAGCTGCCCCAATAATTTTGGTCATTCTCTGGTCTTTTCTCTTCCCTCTAGATCCCAGTTGTTAAAAGAGGGAAAAATGTAAACAAATATATAACAATTAATTTTGAACATTATAATATTTTAAGCTTAAGGCTAGAAATATTAACAATATGATAATTTCCAATCCAGAGATACATGTTCCAATGCAGTTCCTATTTTCCATAAATGGTTTTGGTAAGAAGAATATTGTAAATGTGGATGCATTTCCACTATTCCTCCTCCATGCCAACATTCTTAAGTTTTATTAAGACATATTAAGTTTCAAGTCATACTGAAGACTGTAGTCCTTGATCTGTTGCAACAAATGATTCAGGTCATTTGTTGGTGAGCAAAGTTGTGTTATTTGGATAATGCTGTTTGTTGATGAGTCTTCCTCCAATCCTGATTCCACATTCCTCCTCATAAAGTCCAGCCTCCTGAATGATCTGTTCTGCATGCAGATTGAAAACAGGGCACATCCTCGATGCACTCTTTTCCTAATTTTGAGCCATGCAGTGTTTCATTGCTCTGTTATAGTGAGTGCTTTCTAATCCCAGGATAGGTTTCACATGAGCAAAAGCAAGTGCTCTGGGATTCCCTTTCTTCTGAAGTTTGTTATGATCCACTCAGTTAAATGTCTTTACATAGTCAATGAAAAACATGTAGACATTCCTTTGGTATTTTCTGCTTTCAGCCAAGATTCATTTGATATTGACTATGATGTCCCTAGTGCTATGGCCTCTTCTAAACCCAGCTTGTGTTTCTGGTAGTTCTTTACTGATGCACTGTTCTCATCATTTTTTTATAATCTCCAGCATGATTTTGCTTGTGTGTGATATTAGTGATATTGTTTGATAATTTCCACACTTTGTGAGGTCACCATTTTTAAAAATGGGAATATAAAAAAGGATCTCTTCCAATCAGTTGCCAAGGTTCTTCAGATATCTTGGCACAGTCTGGCAAGCATATCCAGGGCAGTATCTGTTTGTTGAAATATGTCAATTGATAGTCCATCAATCCTTTATTTTTGGTATTATTTTTTGCCAATTCCTACACTATCAATGAAAGCAAAGGTACTCAATTGGAATCTACCAGCTGCTCCATGGGTGAAAGATGAGCAATACTCAATAATGGTAAGGAATTGTGCTGCCAACTCAAAAACATATGGTTTGAATCCACTAGCAGCGTGGCAGAAGAGAGATGAAATATCTCCTCCCGTGCAATGTACTGCCTCTGAAACCCACTGTGAGTTGGTTCTGACTCAATAGTACATAACAACAACATAGTCAATATGCCTCTTCAAAGTAAGGAGAAACAACAGCAAACATCCATTAATGATAGGAATGTTGAATGTAAAATATGAATCTACAAAACCTGGAAGTTAAAAGAAAAAAAAGAATGCAAAAAGATAGACATCCTAGTAGGTAGTGAGCTGAAATGAACTGGTGTTTTGAATCAGACCTTCATATGATATACTATGCCAGAAATGACAGATTGAGGAGGAATGTTATTGCATTCAAGTAAAAAGAGTATTCCAACATCTATCCTCAAGTACAAGGCTGTTAAAAATAGTATACTATCCATACACCTATAAGGAAAATTGGTTAAACTATGATTCAAATATAATTTGAATAACCCTGAGTCACCAATTCCAAAAGTCAAAGATGAAGATATTGAGGGTTTCTACCAACTTTTGCAGCCTGAAATTGATCAAACATTCAACCAAGATGCATTAATAGTAATTGGTGACCTAAATTTAGAAGTTGGGAACAAACAAGAAGAACTAGTATTTTGAATATATAGCCTCAATGACAGAAATGAGGCTGATGGTTGAATGAAAGAATTTTGCATTATCAATGACTTATTCATCATTGCAGATATCTTTTTAAAACACCCCTAAAATCCAACAAAAATAAACCAAACAAACAGAACAAACATAAGTGATGACTGCACACATGGATCTTAACCTGATGAACAACACAGGAATCAGAGTGGCTATATTTGTAGAAAAAGTCAATGAGAAGCTCAACATCAGCAGTTAACTGTTGGGGTTGACTGTGGAAAAGACCATCAATTACTCATATGCACGCTCAAATAGAAGGTTAAAAAACAGAACCAGAGAACTCAAATGACCTTGTATCAACCCTATCTGAATTAAAAAAAAAAAAAATCTCAAGAATAGATTTGATGCATTGTACACTAATCACCAAAGCCCAGACAAGTTGTGGGAAAACATCAAAAACAACATCCAGGAAGAAAGCAAACACATGAAAGAAAGAGTAAAGAAAGACCAAAATGGATATCAGAAGATACTCTGAAACTTATACTGGAACAAAAAGAAGCAAAAAATAAGGGGAAGTAATGGTGAAGTAAGAGAATGAAACAGAATATATAAAAGGAAAGCTCTAGAATACAACACAAAACATTATAACAAAATTGCAAAGAGCTGGATTTAGAAAACCAGAAGGGAAGAATACAGTTTGTATTTCTCAATCTGAAATAATGAAAGAACAAATTCAAGTCTTGAGTTTACAGTACTGAAGGATTCTATGGGAAAAATCTTCAATGACTGAAGAAGCGTCAAAAGATTATGGAGTCATATGATCAGGAACCAATAGCACTGAAGGAAGATTCTAAACAATATAATCCATATTTACTTTAAAGTTACCTGTAAGTTAGGAGAGGAGGGAAGTGGGGGTGGGGTGGGTGGGGAGAAAAGTGCAACAATGAATGAGAGTGGAATTCCAAAATCTCTGTAGATGTTCATTGAAATGAATTATAATAAGAAAAAAAAAGGGGGGGGAAGTTTCCCATAAATTTGCAACTATATTGCTAATCCTTTTAAACTGGTAACGTTTTTACTTTTTCTCAGGAAATGTGTACTTTATTTCCATTTCTATTTTTCTTTCATTGTGATTTAAGGGAAAGTTTCCAAATTATACTGGTATTTAATCCAACCATTCATATGCACTCATTTTATAGTATTAATTATAATTAACACTGTTAAATTATTTCTAGTCTCTGATCAACTCCATATTATAGATTTCCTTTCCCTTTTCTAGATTAAAACTTGTGTAGTATTTCACAAATTCTTTATTGTTCTTTGCTGCTGCTGTTGTTATTAGGTGGCATTGAATCATCAATGATTCATAGTGACCATATAAATAATAGATCTGAATCTTGCCATATCCTGCCCAATCCTCACAATCTTTGATATGCACAAATCTATTGTTACAGTCAGTGAATTAATTCATCTTGTTGAGGGTCTTCCTTTCTATCTCTGACCCTTCAGTTTTCCAGCATTATGCCTTTCTCTAAGTACTGGCCCCTCCTGAAAATACGCCCAAAGTAAATGAAACAAAGTTTCTCTAGAAGAAACTTGACTGCACTTCTCCAACACAGATTTGTTTGTTCTTTTGACAGTCCATGAGATATTAGTCAGTACTCTTCTCCAAGATTACAGCTCAAAGGTATACATTCTTTCTCTGTCATCTTTCATTGTCCAGCTTTCAGATGCATGAGGAAGTATTTGAAAATATCATGGCTTGGATCAGGCATACCTTAACCTTTAAACTGACAATTGTTGCTCTTTAGCATTTTGGAGAGAGACTTGACAACAGATTTTCCCAGTGAAACACGTCTTTTATTTCTTGACTGCTGCTACCGTGAGAGGGAGCTCTGGTGGCTTAGTGGTAAGAAATGGTACTGCCAGTACAACACATGTTTTAATCCAATAGCTGCTCTGGAGAGGAAAGACAGGCAATCCTCCTGTGCATTTTACTGCCCCTGAAAACTGACTGGGTGGTCAGATATGAGTTGGTTCTGACTCTATGGGACATAACAACAACTGCTACCATGGGTGTTGATTGTGGATTCAATTAAAATGAAATCATTGACACTTTTAATCTTTTCTCAATTATCATGATGTTGCCTCTTGGTTTAGTTGTTGTCAAGATGAGTATGACTCATTGTAAGCCTATGAACAACAAATCTGAATCCTGTTCTTTCCTGGACCACCCTCATCATTCCTGATACTTGAGCCCCCTGCTGTAGACATTATATCAATCCAACTCAAAGAGCACCTTCCTCTCTTTTGTTGACTCTCCATCTTTCTAAACATAATGTCCCTCTCCAAGGAATAATCTCTCCTAACAATGTGTTACCCCTGGGCTGATAGGTAATATAATGATAGATGAAAGAAAGATTGGAATTGTCAACAACTTTATCTTTTTTGGATCCACAATCAACATCCTTGGTACCAGTAATCAGGAGATATATTGCAGTGGGAAAATCTGCAGGCAGGGATCTCTCCAAATTATTGAAGAGCAATATCAGTTTGAAGCCTAATGTGTGCCTAATTCAAGCTTTTCAATAACTTGCTATCCATCTGAGAGCTGAGCAATAAATAAAGATAGCAGAAGAATTGATGCCTTTTAGCTCTTGTGTTGGAGAAGAGTATCAAATATCCCATGGACAGCCAAAAGACCACACTGATATGTCTTGGAGAGGGTATAGCTGGAGTGTGCTTTGGAGGAAACGATGATGAGGCTTCACCTCACATAGTATAGTGATGTTGCTAGGAGGGGCTATTCCTTGGAGAGGAACATGATTGTCGGAAAGGTAAAGGGTTTACAAAGGAGAGGAAGATCCTTGACCAGGTGGATTGACATGGTGACTGTCACAATGGGCTCTAATGGGTCAGGAGGTGTGAGGATGTTACAGGATAGGAAAGGGTTCAGATATGTTGTTCATAAGGTTGCTATGGGTTGTACTTGACTTGATGGCATGTAACAACATAACAACAAGTTTACAAATAAAAATATATTACTTTCTACCACCAGTGCTTATATTAATAATTCTCTGGTTATTTTGGTTGCTTAAAACTCTTTGTCTATGTTCCCCAAATTCATGGAATGTTACATGTATTGACAAATTATTTTTGTTTGAAGGCATTTTTAGATTTGAAAGGTAATTTAGTTGTATTACATTTACTTTTCTGCCATCTATTTTTTTTAAACAAAATTTTTCTTTTTTACTGGCTTGCTTACAAAGTTCATATACATTGTTTTTCACACGAGATTTTCCTCACTTCCTTAACTCACCCCCCTCCCTCCACCCATTCAAATAGTGTGGCCCTATGATTACGCTCTAGCCCATCCTCATTCCTCTGGTCTTTACCAATCCCGGTTGTATTTCATACATGTTTTACTAGTTATCTTTCTATTTCTACAATAATGGTCTCATTATTTGTCCTTATGGGACTGAGTTAATTCACTTGGCATAATGCTCTCCAGTCCCTCCCATTCTGCAGTCTGTCACTCTATCTCATTCTGGCACATGCAGTTACTGTAAAAAAATCCCAATGACAATCAGTAGACCAAAAGGCATTTTCCTTTTTGTTATTTTCTGTAATCCTACACAGATATATGTTGGTATTAGTCTTCGTAGGATATTTTTTTCTGACATAGATAGTAAGATCTTTAAATATATGGTTTCAATGAAAAGCTTTAAAATGTTTATTTCAGAGACGTTCTGGCATTCTTTCATTATAAAAAGTAATATTCTGCTTTTTACTCTCTAAAAGCAATAATGTGTGCATGGGATTAGATATCTGTATTAGTTTGCTATTGTTTTTGTAACAAATGGATAGGTTTGAACAATGTGGATTGTTCTTTTATAGTTTTGGAGGTTATAAGCCTAAAATCAAGGTAGTGGCAGGGCCGAGATCCTTCAAAGGCTATGAGGGAATAGACTTTTAGAAGTTGCCTGTATTTTCTGGCCCATTCCTTGGTGTCATTTTAATCTTTTGCTTTTGTCATATCTCCTACTAGTCTGATAAAGATTCTGGATAATCCAGGGAAACAGCCCTTGTCAGAGTCCTTCATCTAGTTGCATCTTCAAGATCCCTTTTACCAGACAAGGCAACATGCTGTTGTTAGAGACCCTATGGATGTCAGGTTGGAACTTGACTGCACTAGGTTCTGCACTATCCTTACAATCTGTACCATGCTCAAGCCCGTTGCTACAGCCAGTGTGCCAATCTATCTTGCTGGGGGTCTTCCTCTATCTCTCTGACCCTTCACCTTTCATACGTTTGGCTGCTAGCAGAAATTTTGGAGAGTCAAGTCCATTCTGAGGTAGCTTGGATAAAAAGCCTGGTGATAGGATGTACTGATATGTAGGGATTGTTCATGTATATACTCTATTTCCTTCAAATGTGCCCAACAATTCTGACCAGTCTGCTTGTTCTGTCTCTCAAACTTTTTTCTCCCCTAAGACTTTCATTTTGCCTGTTAACATTTAGTGATTCTCTATGTCATCCATTACTTTTCAGTGGAAAAGACTATCTTCCAGCCTCAGTGTAGGTTTTTAACTCAGCACTGCACTTGATAGGGTTGGCAAAGCTACTGGCCCTGTAAATACAGTAGTCCATAGAGGACCCCCTGCACTTTGGTTGCAAAGTATTACTTCTAATCTGAAAAACATCTGGCCTTTCCTGCAAAAAAATTGTACTGTATTTCAAGTAAAGCAGTCACACCATATTAATGGCCATGGATGGAATTATTTGCCAAAGAAATTCCTAACCTTTCCTTTTCCCCTAACTGTATTAGGGAAGGATTGTTTTCTCTAGCTTAGATTTCACATGAGGTTCTGTTGATGATGGGTATTGGGGCAAGAAGTCTGTTATATTGTTAAAGTAGGAAAGAAACTGGGATAACCAGTTTTTTCTGAGAGCTGCTTGTCCACATGATTTTTTACAAGTCAAGTTTAGTTTCACAAAACTTTTTTTCCTCTCTGAAATTACTTTTGGGTAACATTTAAAATGAGAGACATTCTGCAGTCCTGTAAAATACATAGTGAGTATAACATTCCAGTGTACACAAAGAAGACAAATTAGTAATCAAGTAAAGAGTATTATATAATGGGGGGGGGAGTGCCTGGTGATGTACTTATGAAAAATTAGGCATTGGAAATCACTCCTGAGAACCTGCTCAAAGTGTATGAGACAAGTGCCACCATACTTGACTTGAAGGAGCACCTTAGCTTCTCTTCCTCCAAGATAGATTTAGTCTTATATTTCTTGAATTAGGATATGAGCCACCTTTCACACACTCTGGGCATGTTACTATTCTTGTTGTTAGGTGCTGTTGTGTCAAGTATGACCCATAGTGACCCTATGAAAAACAGGTTTGAGTGCCATCCTGTCCTATCCCATCCTCACACTTCGTAACACACTGAAGGCAATGGCATTGTAGTAGTCACTGTGTCAATCCACCTGGTTGGGGGTCTTCCTCTCTTTCACCAACTTTCCACTTTTCCAAGCATAGTGCCCCTCTCCAAGGACTAGCCTCTCCTAGCAACGTGCCCAAAATATGTGAGATGAAGTTTTATCATTTTTGCCTCAGAGAAGCATTCTGGTTGAACTTTCTCCAAGACATATTTGTTTGTTCTTCTGGAAGTTCATGGAATATTCAGTACTCTCCTCCAACACCACAGCTCAAAGGCATCAGTTCTTTTGTCATCCCTATCCCCTGTCCAATGAATAAGCTGGACAATGAATAAGGGTGTATTATTAGGAGAGGCCAATCTCTAGGTAAAAGACACCATGCTTGTAAAGGGTCAGCAAAAGAAAAGCATTAGGATGCTGAAAGACATGCTTTTGGAAATCATATTGATAGTGGTAGTATTATTGAAGCTATTCTTCACATAGTAAAGCAGTCTAAGACATGGATTGACATAGTGGCTGCAATAATTGTACAGCAGTGATTGTGAAGATGGTACAGGATCTGGCAGGGTTTCATTCTATTGTATGTAACATTGCTCTCAATTGGAGCTGATCCAAACACATCTAATAGCAACAACAATACCATCTTTGGAGGCCATTTTCCAGCCTATCACAACCTCAATCCTTTTCCTGTTTGATTTTACATGAGAGAAGTTTTCCTGAGTTTGTTAAAGGATGGATAGTCAGAATGCTTTTCTATCTTCAGAATCCAGTGTTCCTTCTGCTGTTGTCCTCATGTAGTTTTCAAAAAAGTGGTGGGTTGTTGTGTGGGTTTTTTTGTTTTTGGGTTTTTTTTAAAAGGTGTTGCTTTACTTTGCAAGCACTTCGGGCTCCTTCCCCTCTTCTAGTCTATTTTCTCTTACTTTTTATCACCACTTCCTGTCCAGCACCCTATGGATTCTATTTACAAAATTTTCTCTTCTTCAAGGGATTTGTGTCAGTTCTGATGGTTTCGTGGGATGTTCAGTACTCTTCTCCAACTGTACAGCTTAAAGGCATCATTTCTTCTTCATCCTTATTCATTTTTTAATGAATAAGCTGGACAATGAACATGGACATATTAGTAGGAGAGGCCAATCTCTGGATAAAGACACGATGCTTGGTAGAAGGTAGGCAAAAGAAAAGAAATGTTGTTGTGCACTGATGAGTCAGAACCAACCCATAGCTGACAGTCCGGCAGGTTTTCAGAAGCAGTAAATTGCACAGGAGGAGATTGCCCATCCTTCTCCCATGGAACAGGATGGTTTAAGGGCCCAAACCTGCACTAATCTCTTTAGGATGTACCATATACCTCTCACATATGTGCATCAATACAATGTACAATATTGCTCTCAGTTTCAGCTACTGTTCTCAGTCTGGCCCACTGGGTTTTCAGGGGGGTCTAGCTACAGGCATCTTTAGAACTTTCAGTTGCTGTGCTGTTTCTCACAGGTTTCTTCTGCTGAGAAAGTGGCTGATGCTACAGGTCTACAAGTTATTGACAGTTTCCTCTTATCTCCAGATATATTTTTGGGTTGTGTGGATACTTTGTTGTAGCCTGTGATCTTACTGGAATAAGTATTGGTTGTCTATGAGTTTTTTATTTTGTTACCTACTTAAAGGCAGAATGGAAGAAAGACATGGTGATTTGCTTCTGAAGAAAGCAGCCACTGAACACTGTACAGAGTATAGTTCTCCTCTGATGCACACAGGGACTCCATGATCTGGAAATGACTGCAGCAGCCAGTATTGATACTACCGGTACTTATCACGTTTTTTCAATGACAGAACTTTAAAGAGGTTAAAAAAAATGTTATAGCTGTTATCATCTTTCCACTACATTGTATTTTTTAATTTCAGGTAAAAATATTAAAGTGCAGGAATGGCATCCACTTCTTAAACAACATGCCTATGGAAACTCTTGGAATTTCCATAAATGTCGATAGTTATAGAAAAAGGCTTCAGATCTTTTGTTCATAGGGTCGCTATGAGTCCTGCTTGATTTGAAGGCAGTCAACAATGACAATAAATATTCTAAGGAGATTATTCTTCACTATTTTATATTTTTGTTTCACTGATTTTAAAGGAAGGGAAAGAAAGACTGAGTTGAAAAGCAGAGGTTAGTGGTGGAAAACAAAAAGAGTTTTGGATACTTTTTCTAATGATTGTAAGAAAAGGAGTAAATCTAGATGCCATGTACCATAGCCTGGGTATGAAAGTAAAGGATGTGGTTTCCAACTACTCATTCTGCCCTGTTAAAAGGCATTAAGTAAATTCCAGCTCAAAGATGTAAATCTTTATGGAAGCTGAGTGCATCTTCTCTTCCTTAAAGCAGTGAGTGGGTTCAAACTGCAGACCTTTTGGTTAAGAGTTGAATGTCTATCCATGGTGCCACCAGTGAGCCTTATGGATTTAACAATAAATTATCAACTGTGAACCTAGGAAATTTAAAAGTTGTCAAAACAAACAGGAACACATACGGATCAACATCCTAAATATTAGTGAGTTGAGATGGGCTGATTGATATTGACCACTTTGAAACAAATAATTATATGCTCAGTCATATGATCTATTACACAAACTCAAGAGGAATAGTGCCACATTAGTAATAAAATGGAACATTTCAAGATCTATCCTGAAGGAAAATGCTGTGAGCAGTAGGATACTGTCCATATATGTTGCAGACCGAGGGTCCCAAAGAATAGAATAATCTTATAATTATTAATAAAAAGACAAACAGCCAGGAATGAGATAGAGCAGAGAGCATAAACAGGGCCCCAGCAGTTCTCCGACTGAAGACCTCAAACCAAGCTTCTCTGTCTTTTTATTCAAAACCAACAGGAAGTAAATCACAAAAAGAACTCAATGCAAATGAAGCCAATCTCTTTCCATTGAAAACCTTCTGCTTGACTCAGGAGGGAGGGGTTCACAAATGCAAGAATTTTGTTTACCCTTATCTATTAACCTTGATGCCTCAGGGTGAACTCCAGCCCAGGAAGTAACACTCCCTCTGTAGGGGGCCCCTTGCTGTTTCCTGTTTCGCAGGGAACAAACAGCTCACCTTCTAGGATCTGCCACAAGAGAAATCCTAACTTATATATCTGCAATTTCTTCAATTCCTGAACAAGGGTTTTCAAATAATATTTGGTAAAAAGTTTGGCTTCCCATACATATACACACAAGGAAGTGTTGTTAGTCCAATTATTATCCAAATATATGCCAAAGATGTAAAAATTGAGGACTTCTATAATTTTTTGTAGTGTGAGATAGATCAAACATGCAATAAATATGCATTATTGATTGTTGTTGTTGTTAAGTGCTGTCGAGTTGCAGGCGACTCATAGTGACCCTATGAACTAAAGTCCTGGACACCTCCTTTATAACTTTTGTCCTTTCTCCAGGTTCATAGGGTTTCCAGAGGCAAGCTGTTGTGGAAGTGAATACCACTCCTGCTTCCAAGCTTGTTTTAATTGGGGAGCTTCATCAAACACTGTCCACCACGGGTAACCATTCTCGCATTTGACTCATCAGTGTCAGTGTTCAGCTTTATAGCAACCACGAGTTACTTCTGTACAGCAAGTGGACGTACCAGGGTTACACGACCTAGAAGAATGTTTCACCAAAAACAATTAAAGGCAGGCCTGAGGGCCGTGGAGTAGAGTCACCCACATTTGGCTTGGGAGCATCCCTTTCCATCTGCTAGGCCAACTGCTCGCGCGTGCTTGCTCTCTCATGACTAGTGACTGAAATAAAGAAGGAGTGGTAGCTGGAAAATAAACACTTTGTGACAGAATTGAGGCAGAAGAACGAACGATAGAATTTTGTACAATCAGTGATTTATTCATTGCAAGTACTTTTCTTAAAAAAATAACTGGAAATTATACACATAGAAAAGAGTTGTCTTCATGTTCATATAAAAGTTTCCTCGATAAATTCAGAGAAATTTTCACATATAGAGATAGCATTACTTTGAAGTCAGACATTGTTAATTCTTATTACAGAGGAGAGAAAACAGAAATACTTACTATATTAATATATCTCTTCAATCCACCATGACGATACAAACATATATAGGTTGTAATACCCAAAGGTGCAAGAAAATGAAATTAAAAAAAAATTTAATTAGCTTCAAAGTTGTGAAATTGTTTGTTCTAACAGAAAAAAATTAGTCCATTCCACATTTATTTCCTCAAGTCTCTCTTTCCTCAAAGTCATTTTTAGTTAAAACTTAATCACTTTGGGATGATCTGCCTTCCTCTTGTTCTTCTGAGGGTTGTGGTTGGGTACTGTCAAGTCAGAACCAATCCATAGCTGATCCTCCAGAGGCTTTTCAGAGGCAGTAAATTTCACAGGAGAAGGTTGCCTATCTTTTCGCCTCAGAGCAGCTGGTGAATTTGAACTGTGTGCCTATGGATTGGTAGTACAACCCCTTACCATTAAGCCACCAGTACTCTCTTCTAAGGGTAGCATCTAAGGAATTTATTTTTTGTCTTTGGCGGAAGCAAGTAAGGAGAGGAGTTATTTGGTTCTCAGATAGAAATAACACTGGTCTTTCTTTGGTGTAACAGGCTATGGTCCACTTTCACATTGCTTTCTGGTCAGTGATCCACACCTTGAGCTTTGTTCATCTTCGTTCCAATCTGTAGGCCCATCACTCATCACCTTTCTCGGTCCTTTTGAATGATGCATAAGGGTGATAAACACTAAGTAGAGAACAAGTGTGAGCATTCTTTTGTCTTATGCCTAGATGCTTCAAGACAACAAGCTTTCTCTCTCTCACTGATGTCTCATCTTTCCCAGCATGATGTCTTCTTTGCAAGTCCTGGTGCCTTCTGATAACATACCCAACATGAAGTTTCACCATCCATGCCTTCCAGGAACAACCTGGTTGCACTTTTTCCATATCATATTTGTTTGCTCTTTCAGCAGTTCTGATACATTCCATACCCTTCTCCAAAACTACAATTCAAAGAAATAAATTGTTTTCCCAATCTTTATTCATTGCCCAACTTCCACATGCATACAAAACAACTGAAAATATCATTGTTTCGGTTAGATGCACCTTTATCCTTAAACTGACATCCTTGCTCTTGTGCTCTGTAAAGTGGTCCTTGACAGCAGAATTTCCCAGTGCAACATATCTTTGATTTCTTGACTGCTGCTAGCATAAGTGTTGACTGCCACGGTGGCTTGAACTTAGCAGAAATTGTGTGGATGGTGCAGGACAGAGCACGGCTCATACAATCACTTGGAGCTGCAGTTCATCTGTCACCTAAAGGCACTAACTGTGTGAAGAGAAGGCTTTCTCTTTCTTCATTGGTTCTGGAGAGCAGTGCTTTAGCATGTGTGGACCCAGAATTCTTCAGGGATCTCCACTGATCTTGGCCTTGCCCTGTGCCAAAGTTTTTTTCCTATGCAGGGATTTGGGTTCAAAGGGCCTTCTCCACCCCTGGTCTTCTATCTTGGTGGTAACTGAGTTCACTCCTTTCTGGTGTTTTCCTCTCCTTCGTTTTTATCTCTTCAGAGGACCTCCCATTATGGTAGGTTTAGCAGATCATATGGGATCATTACATAACTTGCAGATTACATTATAGTTGTTGTGTGACATGGAGTCAGAACTGACCCACAGTTGACTTTCTAGTGGATTTTCAGAGGCAGTTAGTTAATCACAAGGGAGGAGATTGCCCATCCTTCCGCTCATATGCCTTTGGGATGGCAGTGTAGCTTCTTACCACTAGGCCATCTGGAGCATATTTTGGAGACAAAATTCAATCCATTACAGTGGGTTTCCCTCCTTTTTAATGAATTTATGCTTTACTAAGTGTGATGCCCCTTCCTTGGTCTTTATTGATGGCACATCCAAAATAAGCAAGCTGAAATCTCACCATCCTTCCATACTTTCTTCTGTATGGCTGTTTAATCAGACTGTCTATACTAGTTGTAGGGAGCTCTGGTGGCCTAGTGGCAAGAAGCCGCGCTTCAGTCCTTACGGCAAGCAGTTCGAGGCCATCAGCTGCTCCATGGGAGAAGGATGGGCAATCTCCACTCAAGTGATTAACTGCCTCTGAAAACCTGCTAGAGAGTCAGCTGTGAGTCCCTTCCAACTTCACTGCACAAAACAGCATTCTATCTACACATGTGTATTTTACTGAGCCATCATTGTGAAGTCATTAGCTCTGTTAGGTAGCCTAGAGGATAAAGGAATTGTGCTGCCAACTTCATGGCAGGTGATTCCAATCCACCAGTTACTCCATGGGAGATCTGAGTAATCTCTAGTATGATTTACAGATTCTGAAAATCCTCCGGAGGGTCAGTTATGAACTGGTGCCGACTCACTGGCAACGAACAACCATTCGACTTAGGTCTCCTTTTCATTTTAGTTAGATTTGAAAAAAAGACTCACAAATTTTCATATGTTGTTGTTATGTGCCATTGAGTCGCTTGCGACTCATAGCAACCCTATGTACAAGAGCCCTAAATGACGTAATATCCTGTGCCAACCTCGCCGTCTCAAACACACTCATTCCCACCACTCCACCCACAGAATCGATCCATCTCATCGAGGCTCTTGCTCTCCTGCGCCGTCCCTCCACGCTCCCAAACATGATGTCCCTCTCCAAGGACCAGTCCCTCCTTGCAACATGCCTAAAGTACGTCAGAGGAAGCTTCAGAATCCTTGACTCCAAGGAGCATTCCCGGCCTCAACCTCTCCAGGGCAAACCTGTTTGTTCTCCTTACAGTCCATGACATATTCAGTACTCTTCTCCAGCACCACAGCTCAAAGGCATCATTCACTATCATCCCTATTCACTGTCCAACTCTCTGATGCATAGCACATAATTGCAAAGACTATAGCCTGGATCAGGCGCACCTTAGTCTCCAGTACTCTCCAGTTGCTCTTCATAACTCTTGCTCTTCAGTACTCAGAGCTGACTTTCCCAATGCAATTAATCTCCTGATTTCCTGGCTACTGTTACCAATTTTTATACTGGTATATTTAAAAAGGAATAGAATTTTAGAGTTGGAATGTCCTCACTTCATCTCTCAATGTCAACTCTAAAGATGCTCAGGCCGACTATTAGCAGGTGTGACATTCTAACTTTAACGGGTCTCTTTCAGGTGTTTCTTGTCTTGAAGGTATGGCTCTGGGGGCCAGGAAAAAGTCTCTTTTGTGTTCTTCCTGTTTGGTGCAGAGCTGGGTGGCCTGTGTACGGCGTCTTGTGTGACGGGAGACCACTGAACTGGCAACCTTGCTCTTCTTCCTCCATCCTGGGGCATGGATGGAAAGATAATTTAAACTATCTATCACAACAGTTCAATGGGTCTTAACATTTTGACATTTCCATTCAGTTACCATAGCCAGCAACCAACAAGCTGAGCGATGTTATATATGAAAATGGTTTGATCACAGGCAGGTGAAAGTTGCAAGACAAGCTCCTGCTATGGACCAACTTTCCATGCTACATGATGCCTTTCGATGCCGCCTGCCAGGACTGGTGGCGTTGCATGCAGCATTTGACCGTCGCCTTTGTTTCCCACCCACGGCCTGTCGCTGGCAGTGCGGACACCTGCAGGCTCACCTCCCTCAGGGATGCCGGAGCCACCGCGGGGCCGGCTCTGCCCGCACATGCGCAGTGCAGACGCCAGCCCGGCGTCCTGTCTCCTCCTCCGCCGCCTCCCGGTTCCGCAGTCACTTCCTGCAGCTGTTTCCTTCTGTGTCGGGTTGGACTGACTTTTGACAGTCAGCCTTCAGCTGTGGAGGGCTTGGCAGAGGCCAGCCGGTGAAGTTGTGTGGAGGGGAGGCGGAGCTGAGCCTGCGGGGCGGCCCGGAGCCCTGGCGTCCTGGGCCGAGACTCCCCGCGCGTCCCGGGGTTCCGGTGAGTGCGGGCGGCGGTGCGGTGCCCGCAGGGCGAGGAGCCCGGGGTCCTCGGATGCTGCCCTCCCGCCTGCCCTTCACGTGACGGGGCTCGCTTTGTTTGTTTGTTTGAAGGATTTCACGTGCATGGTTAGGACAGGTTCTGCATGCAACTGCCTTGGCCCTCGCACTGCGCCCGCCCGTAGGGAGTTGGGGATTCCATCTTCCGTGATGGCATCCTTAGGGCGTTGAGTGTGTGTGTTTGTGTGCAGACGCGTGTGTGCACGCGCACCTTAGGAATGTCAGGTATAGGTGGGCGATGCTGAAGTGTATGCAGCACTGATTCCAGTATGTAGACCGTTCTATAGGATTCGGAACCCTCAGGACTCAGGTTGGCAAACAGTCGCCAATTCACCAAGGCCTCTTCTCGCCCAGGTTCCTGCGTTCTTTCGGATTCTTGGATTCTTCTTTTTATGATAAATCTTATACCTGCTGAGTCTCCCCCCTGCCCCCCATTCCTGCTCTGTGTTCTGATGACCTCTCAGTAAGGCTCACTGCCTTTCTCTGCTTTCCAGAATTCGCAATTACAGACTGGGAGGGGGCACAGTAATATGTTCCTTTATTCCGTTCTCCCTCCTCTTAATGAAAAAGTAATTGGCTTTAATGCAATATGGGAAAGTAGGCCCCACTCCAATCATGAAAACCAAGTATTCTGTGACACTTAATTTTCTTTAAAGAGGATACATGGTAAAGCTCTGATTTTTTTCCTCCCATCATTCTCTTCCAAGCTAAAACATTAGCCATCATACATCTTTCATTCATGCCACTCCAAGCATGAAATGGAATGGTTTTTAAGATCTAGAGTATTTCTTTACATCAGCCTTCAAGTTTCTTGTAAAAGATGCAGCAGTGGAACAAATTTGAGTTGCCTGTGTTTTGGGTCTCTGTTCCACCATTCATTCATTCTTTGATTTCTTTCTTTATTTTATATTTATGCTTTATGCTAATCCTTGCTTGCAAGATTAGTAATACCAGCTGTGATTGTCATGTTTAAATTTTTTTGGATTGACGTGGTTTTGATTGTTAAATATACCAGAAGAAGTACTTATCAATACTTAGCTATCTTTCCACAATTTTCAAGATACAATGGCAATTCAGTGGACTTGCCATCTCTGGAAAGAAGTCTTTCTTATTTCTATGCCTGCAGGAGGGCTTTTATTTTGATGAGAACTTGTGGGCAACATTGGGGGAGATACACCCTGGAATTTCCTCATGTGGGAGTGAGCATTCAAAAAACAAGTTCAGACATGTCTAGGCAGTTGGTAGCATTTGATTTTATATTGCTAATATCCTTTATCCAGATACTTTGTACCATCTTTATCCTTCTCATTTCTGAGCTGAAGGCATAACTGGGGCTGTTTCACATCAGAATGACCCAGGACAGGTGGTATGTGTGTGGTCTTTTACCATTGTGAATTATTAGTTAAACATAATCTTTTTTTAAAAATGGTCTTCTATTTCCATTTTTAAAATGCCCTGTCAATTTTTACTTTCTGGATGTGTTTGATTTGACTGAGAGGAATATAGCATGGTTACTTTTATTTAAAAAGTTTAAATCTGTATTGTTTACCTTTATGTTCCCAGAGATATGGCAGCATTACTTCTGCTTGGGAACCAAATAATGTTACTCCTTTTGGAAATATTATGATCATTGGGAGATATTGTGAAATCCTATGATCAATAAGTTGTGTGTTTGCTCCTAAAACATTATTTTCCCATTGCACAGATTTCCTGTGCAATCTCCAGACACTGAATATAGTTACTTTATTTTAACTTTTGGGGTCCGTGCATTTCTCAAATGTGATAAGAGGGTTTTATTCCTTTTTCAGCAGTTACCTAGTTTATCTTGGTAAATTTGTTATTGCTATTATATATGCACATTTTCATTGAAAGTGGAAAAACTCAGCCTAATCTTTGGGCTGCTTAAAATAACCATGGTGTGTTGACCAAGAAAAGAGGTTTTAATAATGTTAAAGAGTGAAGGGAATACTGGAATTTGAACTAGGGATTTCAGTTTGGGTTAATGAGAATCTTGGGAACTGCAAGTGTGTTCTAGGGTTCACTTTGAGATACCCATATGGCTAGAGGATGCCATCTGGGTGGGAGGCAGGAGAGATCATGCATAAAGATTAGAGAGAGAGTAGAACACAGAATAAAGAAACACAGAATGAGAGAAACAGATTAGAGCTATCAGTGATCTCATAAGAAGGGGAAGGAAGCAACCTAAAGACCGAGGAACTGGAATGACATTGGGGCTGATGGTTAGTGTAACTGGGTAATAATTCTAGATGTTTATTTGATAATTTTGTGTGCACGTGTGTACTGAAATATTTTTATTTTACAGGGAGCCAGTAAGTGTAGTCTAAGGCTACTTAATGTATAGTTTTCAAATCATAGGCCTGTGAAAAGCAGGCCGGGCAGAGATGGAGGTAACATGAAGAGTCAGAGTCAGACTGGGCTACAAGGGACAATGTCTGTTAGCACTAATTATTTCCTGTGTAGGTTCATAGGTTAAGAGCTGCCATCGTGTCCCTTTATCAGGAAAAGCCAGAAATCTCTCTTCTTATAATGTTGAAAGCTAATTGAATTCAAAAAGTGAAAAGCAAACCAAAACACTGTATGTTCTAAAAGCATGTCTGTGGCTGCATGTGGCCTGCAGGCTATTTGTAACCTTTGCTCTAAGGAATCAGTGGCTCAAATATTGAAATATTTCTGTCATTCAGAAGGGACAGTCTAATTTCTTTTCTGTTGTATTTTAATTCTGGGTTAGTTATTCTTAGAGTTTCTTGATATTTTAGTTCATTCAAATACAGCTTTAATGATTCTGAGAGATGAAACTTTTGTTCTCATTCTTTTTGACAGAATTTGGACAGAAAGACTAGTTTGGATCGAAAGGAGACACTTGCTAAGGTTCTTCGCTGATGTTTATCTATGCATGATTAACATGAAGAATATTTGAATATGAAAGTGCTTAAGGTCTGGGTGAGGTGACCTTTGATGTCCATTTCAGTCATATGACTTTTAGATTTAATTAGCCATGGATGCAAAACTATTAATTCCCTTGGGCCAGAGGGATAGTAGTTGCAGTTGGACCAAGCAAAATAAACCAAATCTACTAAGCTATTCTTAATGAAAGGAGAGTTATATCAGTATAGACTAAGAGGTAAGGGAAAGTCTGCCAGATGAGGCAAAAAGAAAGGAAATCCTAAAGATGGAATTGGAGAAGGAAAAGGTTATATGGTATGGTCATTTACATGTTGTACTACTAAGTCTGAGGTCACGTTCTTAACGTGAGTATTCTCTTGCTATTGATTCAGATCTGAAGACCAGACTTCTCTTCACCCACTGGATTATGCCCAAGACTTTTCTACCCAATGATCCTCTTGCAACACCCCGGGCTTCCTCCACCTAAGCGGCCTTCAACCTCTCTTCCTATGTCAGTGGCCGCCAGGTCTACAGGAACCTTGCAGCTTCCTCCACAGAAGCCTTTTGGGCAGGAGGCTCCCTTGCCTCTGGCAGGGGAAGAAGAATTATCTAAGAGAGGAGAGCAAGACTCTGCCCTGGAGGAGCTCTGTAAGCCCCTCTACTGCAAGCTCTGCAATGTCACCTTGAACTCAGCACAGCAAGCCCAGGCGCATTATCAGGTAAGGGCAGAAGGACAGTCAGGTACTTAATGGAGAGAGCATTTCAGGGCTCTTCCATTAGATGTTGGATCTCCACCTGTGGCTAGCTGTGCCTTTGTGTCTAGAATAGGCAAGATGGGCCAATGAATAACTGAATATTTGTTTGCTTGACTAAAAGCATAATGTTCAGACCTTGAAATAAAGCCATCACTTTTTATACATTGGAGTGTTGCATAACCACCTACCCTTAACTATATGATGTTTAAGAACTTAATATTTCTTGTAGACAAATACAAATCACCTATACGATCATTCAAATTTGTGGTCCCAAGAATAGGTCCAAAGATATGATGAACTACCATACTTAATTCAATGTCAAGCTTACTTAGATGTATTATTGTTGTATACAGCTGAGTCAGAACTGACCCATAGCAGACCCTCCAGTGGATTTTCAGAGGTCGTAATTACATGGGAAGAGATTGCTATTTTTCTGCAAAGCAACTGGTGAATTTAAACCACGTACCTCTATGTCAGCCATGCAATTCATTACCACTCAGTCACCAGAGTGCCATAGACATATTAGTCTTATAAGAGTCTTAAAATTGTGCAATTTGCATCAATTCATGGTAAACTCTGTGTGTCAGTTTTATACTTCTCTTTTATATAGCCTATCACTGCTGAAGAAAAAAGTCTCTTTTTTATCAAAACTCAAACTCATTGCTATTGAATTGTAACTGTCTTGTAGCTGAACCTCTGCCAGGTTTCTGAAGGTCTACATCACACAGGAGAAGTTTTGTTCCTTTTTGCCTCATGGAACCATCAGATAAGGGTTTCCTTTTGGGTTAACGACTTAGCTCTCTGAGGACTGTGCCAAAGCTCCCTTCTCCAGAACTCAATCACATGCTCGTTTCCAGCAAGTCAGACCCTCCAGTGGAATTTGGATGCTGTAATGCATAGAAGGAGATTTTCTAGCAGAGCAGCCAGTGAATTCAAATTGCCAAAGAAGTACCACCTTTGGGTTGAAGTGTTGAACTTTCTCCTTCTTTCATAATAAGCATACTCTGATTTCTTGAAGCTCATGAGTGTTTCCTGATGTCAAACCATTTCCCTCCATGTAGCATAGCTATCAGAAAGGGTAATTTTAACTACTATTGTTATATAAAGCCAAGTGAAAATTTTGGCCAGGAAGAGAGAGTAACTCTTTTTGTTCTAGATTGTTATTTGTATAAAATTACATGGTTTCCTTTTCAGAGAAAAGATGTCAGAGAAGGAATTGGGGTCAAATTCTGCTGAATGAAGGGATGCCTTCCAGGCAGTCATTGATTTACTATCAAGTATTTTCAAGAATGAAACACCTCATGGTAGTGTGATAGAAAGCTGACTGTGAGAAAATTGTTTCTTCGAATGTATTTCTGTAATTCTCCAGTTTAAATTGTTTTTATTTGCTTTGGATGTTAATCTTCCCCTTCTCTCATCTCAGATACTAATGGTATTACTTTTTTGCTGCAATATCAGAAGTATTTTGATGATGAATTATTTCTTCTGGGATATGGGGGAAATAATAGGTTGCTACCCTGAATTCCCCTTTGTTGACTTTATGTGGCCTTGAGAAGTGGAGTCAAGATGTTCTTCTCATCTTGGCACATGTATCATTGGTTCCTCAAGGCCTCTTTCTGGTTTGAATTCACCTTCTTCCCTTATTCATAATCTTCATTCACATGCTCTCTGTGTATACCCTTTCCCTCAGTTACAGCAGTTTGCATTTAAGTTCTTCCTTTCTCTACTATTAAGCCTGTTAGCTGTATATTTCAGACACAAGGCATTGTATTAGCTGTCTTCTTCATGTTATTTTATTAGAATGCTTAAATTTAAAGCCTAACACCAACTTTGGAAAAAAATCAATATGGATTCTAAGTTATAGCAGTTTTAAAGCCCATCTCTCTGAGATATAGGAAGGGAAGGCAAAAACAGTTGCACGAAGGAGATAGTACTTCAGGCAGGAACCAAAAAGGGGAGAAGCCCCCTCCTCAAGGGATCCAAACCCACACAAATCCCATAGGTCCCCAAGTGGGGCTGGGCTATAACCAGTCTCACAAGACTGGCAGCTAATAAAACAGGGCCATGCTCGTTTTTCTGTTAGCAGTGGACCCAAAGGTTTGACTCCACCCCTAACTTTCCAGGGGCATTTCTCTCCATTTTCTTTCCTTTTCTCTTTAACTCTTTACACAACTTATCTCTTTTACCAGCCATGCGTGTTGTATATTACCTTAACAAACTTTTTTTTAAACTTCTTTTGCTAAATTAAAAAAAGTAAAAAAGAGCCCGCCTCTCTCTCATTGCTTTTGAGTCAAAAATTTAACATAGCTGACTGTCTAGTGGGTTTTCAGAGACTAATAATCACATGGGGCAAGATTGCCTCTCTTTTTCCTCCAGAATAGCTGGTGGATATGAACTGTTTGCCTGTGGGTTGCTAGTTCTACTCTTTACCCACTAGGGAGCAAACGTGTTGTGCACCATTACTCATTGTTGTCAAGTCCATTCTGACTCATGGTGCCCCTCTGGTGGGTTTTTGAGGCTGTAGATCTCTTTGGCCATTGTTTTTCCTCTGAAGCAAACTGATAGATGCACTTTGCTGACATTTCAGTCAGCCTTCAGCCTACTAAGCCTCCAGCCATACACATATATAATCTTTTAAAGATGAGTTGCTTAATTTTATGAGGGTAAAACTCTTGGGAAGTGTGTAAATTTAATATATGTGTGCATGGATTATATCTTACCTTGTGTCTATTTTTCTCCCTGTATTGCTTTGTAGACAATGATGGATGCTCCTTCTTATACTTAGCAAGAATTCAATTTGAAGCAAGGTCATTGGATGATAAGTCTAACCTGGATAAGAAACAGAATCTATGTTTATGTAGGATTTTTTTTTCTTTTGTTGTACATTTTTGCATTTGCTCTCAATTTTTTAGTTACAATTAGTAATTCTGTTTACTTTCAGCTCCTTCAATAATATTTAAGAAACAGAAAGTAAAATTTCAGCAGAGTCTTTAATAATGAATGTTTTGGAGCAGTAGAGTTAACGGTGAAGGGCAGCCTGTTCTATTCTTATTAGCTGTTGTTCTAGTCATAGGGGACAATTAAGTAGCAAAAAACCTGGGGAAAATTAGGAGAAAAATGTAGAGGTAGTTGGTTATTAAGAGAGTAGGGCCTAGTAGAGTATGATGGTTGTGTGTGTATCAGTAAGTAAGAAACAAGGATCTGAATGAGCCAAAGTTACTGGTGACTTTTAAAGATTGAGAATCTTATAACAGATAACCAAAGCAAAATAGTTAAGGTATGAAAGTAGGACAGCTTCATAAAGGTGATATATGAAAAATTCAGCATTGACAGTGCACTCTGGAATATAGCAAGATGGAAAAGGTAAAGATCAGAGAATTCATGAAAGAATTCACTCAGAATATTAAATAATCAGACTCTGGACAGTGAGGGAAATTCTGGTGGCCTAGTGGCAAGGAGTTGCACTGCCGACCCAAAGGTAGATGTTTGAGTCCACGAGCTGTTCCCAGGGAGAAAGATGGACAGTCTTTTTACTTACTCTTTTGCTTTTTACAGCCTCTGAAAATCCACTGGAACATCCACTGCAAGTTGGTTCTGATTCAGTGGCAAATACCAAAATAGGAGGAGGGTGGACCAAAATAACCTGTTAGCCTGCACACGGATGAGGATGTGCTGTGCGGATGGTGGTGGTTGTGGTGGTTTATTAATGATGAGAGTCTACAATTTGATGGGGGGTGTGGGTGAGTGTAGGTGAGGGAAATTGGAAGAATCTGATCTGAAAAATAGTGTATTTGAATTTTATAAATAAAGTAGTATTATAAAACAACCACAACAACAACACCCCATTAGCCTGAAAAACTTTAGCTTTAAAGCTGTGGCAGAATAGCAGTGATTATAAACTAATGAAACAAAATTTAACCAGTTGAGATGATGAGTTTATGTTATATTTAAACTCTGCACACTTATTTTTTTTAAAATTTTTAATACAGAGGCCATTGTTTAATTATGTGCTTGGTAAAAGGAGTCATTAGTAACCTGTTTATAAGCTATAAACACATTCATGTGAAAAATGAGAAATCTTTGTGATCAGGTTACTGAGAAATTTTTAGTCAGTTGATGCCATTGTTGGAATCTTAAGAGTTTCAAGTTGCTAAGGGTATTTACAAACAAGCCTTCCTCTAGTTTGAGCTGTGTTACACTAGAGTCTGACTATTGTGTTTCAGCCAACCAGAGCATGTAAGGAAACTGCTCAGTACACAGCTTCCCTTAAACTTACTGCTACCTTTCTGCTCATCTCTGGTAAACACAAGTTGGATCTGCGTTCAAATGACCCATGTAAGGTGTGGTCATCACAGATATAGTTTTATTCCCAGGACTTTTAACATGGCTCCAAAAACACTCCCAACTGTTACTTCATTTTTAATAAGGTTATTTTTGCATTCTCAAAATTCTGGCTTTGGTTGTAACTTAATTTAAAAGCAAATCTGTGAAGGAAAATGTGTCATCATTTTATTAAATCTTCCTTCAGGCTGCAGGTTAGTTAGGGCGAGCCTGGCATAAAATAACAATACTATATTATCAGCATAAATGCCTGGATGAAGAGCCATTTTCAAATGGAAGGTTATTCGCATAAGTTTTTAGTGGGAAAAAGCAAACAGTATGGGTAAATTTTACTAAGGTACCTACAACTTAAAAATAAAGTTGTCTAATTTAGATGCCTATTTGTGTATCTATTTAGAAAAGAACTGGTTCCTTTAAAGTTGTTGTTGTTGTTTAATGCCGTTGAGTCGTAGACGACTCATAGCGACCCTATGAATGAACAGCCTGAACACTGTTCGTACATAGAGTTTCCAGAGGCAAGCCATTTTGGAAGTGGATGCCGCTCCTGCTTCCAGGCTTGATTTAGTTGGGAAGCTCCAGCCAACACTGTCCACCATGGGTGCCCAATTTCTCTGATTTATAAATACTTAGTTATCAGGTAACAACGTACTGTAATAGATCAATTAGAATAAGCAATAGGAGGTTGGAAAAAAGTACTCCTATGATGCTGCAGTTTAATGTGTGGTCATAATTCATAATATAAGGTTTGCAATTAGTCACTGTCTCAAAATTCAAAGAACTAATTTTGATGTGTGTGTTTTACATTGATCCCTAATGTTTAGGTGGCATGATGAGCAACCCTAATTTTTAGCTAACTTCTAGGTTTTCAAAATTCTCACATACCATAGAAGGTATTGAAGAAAGCCCAGTGAACATACTGCTTTTCAAATTATCTTTGCAGTTTGAGAATAGTCAAATGCCTTTAAAATTTGGTGGTGTTTGATGCCATCTAGTCAGCCTGTTTTCATGGTGACATTATGTATTATGGAATGAAACACTGTCCTGTGCCGACAGTGGTCATTCCTAGACCTGATTATTGTGATCCATAAAATCTCATGGCCCAGTGGACAGAAGCTGCGCTGCAGCCCGATAGGCACGTGGTTCAAGGCCACCAGCTCTTCTGTGGGAGAAGGATGGGCAGTCTCCTCCTGTGTGATGAACTGCTTCTGAAAACCTGCCGGAAAGTCAGCTGTGGGTTGGATCTGACTCTGTGGTCACAACAAGAACAAGGTTATCTTAAACCCCTCATTGTTTGGTTGGAACCTACTGGTAGCTGACCCTCCAGTGACAGAGGGAGGAAATCGCTCAGGCTGAGAGGGTGTTTAGGGAAGTCAGAGAAAGAGAGGGAGCCCTTCATGAAGATTAATTGACACAGTGACTGTAACAGTGGGCTCAAGTACATCAGAGATGATGAGGATGGCACAGGATAGGCAGGATTCAGATCTGTTGTTTATAGGGAATTATAGTCAACTCTTAAGAACAACTTAATTCTTTGACAACTGCTTGGTATATTAGATCATGGGGGATCCTCACAAAACTTTCACATTATATTAATGTACATGTGTTTTTTAATGGGTTTTTGTGTGTGTGTGCGTGCTGTTGAGTTGGAATTGACTTGAAGCTGACACTCCAGTGGGTTTTCAGAGGCAGTAAATCTTAAGAACTTTTTCCACGGCTTCTTATAAATCCTGCTTGAACTTCTGGCAGTTCCCTATCTATGTACATTATGAATGATCTAAAGCAGTATTTTGCTTGCATGTGATATTAATGATAGTTTGACTTTGTTTGTTCGATAGTTTTCACATTTGGTTGGATCACCTTTCTTGGGAATGTGAACAAATACAGACCTCTTCCAGTCCACTGGCTAGACAGCTGTCCTCTAACTTTCCTAGCATAGACTGGTGAGTGCATCCAAGGCTACATCTGTTAATTGAAACAAGTCCTGGGGCCTTATTTTTTGCCAGTACCTTCAATGCAGCTTCTACTTCTTCCTTCATTACCATTGGCTTCTGTTCATATGCTACTTCCTGAAATTTTTCAGTGTCAGTTCTTTCTGGTACGGTGATTCTGTATATTCCCTCCATCTTTTGATGCTTTCTGGGTCATTCAATATTTTGCCCATGTTGTTGTTGTTATGTGCCATCGAGATGCCTGTGACTCATAGTGACCCCTAAACCCTACTCTATCCTGTGCCAATTTTCTTGTCTCTGATACACCTACCCCCCCTTACCCCAGTCACTGAGTCAATCCATCTCATCCAGGGTCTTACTCTCTTGTGCATAGCATCTTTAAATACTCCGACATGAGGCTTAAATTCTTTAGTTCTTTCAGCTTGAGAAATGCAGAGTCCTTCCCTTTTTATTCTCTGCACATTCCTTTATAATACTTTACTTTGTCCTCCCGAGCTGCCCTTTGAAATAATCTGTTCAGTTCTCCCCCCCTTCCCTTTCTTGTTGTGTGTCATTGAGTCAGATCTGATTGGTACAGGAGGATATTGCCCCTTCTTCTCCAGTGGAGTTTCTGGTGGATTCGAACCACAGCCTTTGGGATTGCAGCACAGCTTCTTCCTACTAGGCCATGAGAGCTCCCTTTGTTCAGCTCTTTCACTTCAACATATTTCTTTTAGATTTGGCTTCTCGACACTCCATTGCGATCTTTAGAGTCTCTTCTGACATCCATTTTGATATTTTCTTTCTCTTCTGGTTTTTTGTAATAACCGTTTACTTTCTTTGTGGGTGATATCCCACCACTCATTGGATCTTTGATCATTGGTGTTCAATGCCTCAAATATATTCTTAAGATGATTTTGAAATTCAGATGGAATTGATTCAGGATCTTATATCTTGGTTCCTGGGGACTTATTTTATTTTCTTTGGTCTCAATTTGAACTTGCATATGAGTAATTGATGGTCTGACCCACAGTCTGCCCCAGCCTAGTTTTGACTGCCGATATTGAGCTTCTCAAATGATTTCTTCTGTAAATTTAGTCAATCAAGCTGGATTTTGAAGCGGCTGTGGCACCAGGGATATCATTCCTGATATCAGATGGATCCTGGCTGAAAGTAAGGAATACCAGATCAGTCTTTATTGACTATGCACAGGCATTTCACTGTGTGGATCATGACAAGTTGTGGCTGACATTGAGAAGAATGGAAATCCCAGAGCATTTGATTGTGTTAATTCAGAATCTATACCTGGAGGCTGTTGTGTGAACAGAGCAGGAGAGCACTGCATAGTTTGGAATTGAAAAGGGAGTGCATCAGAGTTGTATTCTCTCTCCATACCTGTTCAGTCTGTATGCTGAACAAGTTATCTGAGAAGCTGGACTCAATGAAGAGGAGTGTGGCATCAGGATTGGCAGAAGACTCATCAGTAACCTGTGTTATGCAGATGACACAACCTTACTTGCTGAAAGTGGGGAGAACTTGAAGCACTTGTTGCAGAAGATCAAGAAATGCAGCTTTCAATACTAATTGCATCTCAATATCAACAAAACAGATTCTTAACCACTGGACTTATAGGCAGCATCATGATGGATGGAGAAGATCTATCATGAGGGACAATGCTGTGAATGGTAGGATACTATCCCTATACATCCAAGGAAAAGTTGTTAGTCCTATTATTATTCAAATATATGCAACAACCACTAAAGCCAAAGGTGAAATTGAGGACATCTATAATTTTTTGCAGGAGTGGCATTCACTTCTTAAATAACATACCTCCAGAAACTATGGACTTTGATAAATATCGATAGCTGTAGAGGAGCTTCAGGCTTTTTGTTCTTAGGATCTCTGTGAGTTGTGCTTGACTCGAAGGCAACCAACAACAACAACATGCAGATGGCACAACCTTGCTTGCTGAAAATGAGGAGGACTTGAAGCACTTGTTGCAGAAAGATCAAGGAATACAGCCTTTAGTATGGATTGCAGCTCACTGTCAAGAAAAGAAAGATTCTTACTGCTGGACCGATAGGCAGCATCATGATGGATGGAAAGGAGGTTGAAACTGTCAACAGCTTCATCTTGCTTGGATTCACAATTAACACCTTTGGTAGCAGCAGTCAGAAATAAAGAGAAATATTGCTCTGGGAAAATATGCAGTGAGGGACTTCTCCAAATTATTAAGGAGTAATAATGTCAGTTTGAGGACGAAGGTGTGTCTGACTGAGGCCATAGTTTTTCCAATTACTTGTTATACATCTTCAACTGGACAATGAATAAGGATGATGAAAAAGAATAGATACTTTTGAGCTGTGGTATTGGAGAAGAGCACTGATCATCTCATGGACGGCCAAGAGACCAAACAGATATGTCTTAGAAAGGGTGCAGTTGGAGTGTTCTTTGGAGGCAAGAATGATGAGGCTTTCCTTTGGACATGTTGCTAGGAAGGGCTATTCTTTGGAGAAGGACATGATGTTGGAAAGGGTGGAGAGTTAGTAAAGAAGAGAAAGACCCTCAACCAGGTGGATTGACACCGTGACTGTTGCAGTAGGCTCTCGTGTGTTAGGAAGTGTGAGGATGGTGCAGGATAGAACAGATCTTTTATTCATAAGGTTGCCATGAGTTGTACTCATCTTGGTGTCAATAACAACAGCAACATTAACAACAACAAATCTCAAGAGAGAAGATTGTCCTCTCCCAGAAGACCTTTCTCCCAGAGCAGCTTGTCGATTTGAACTGCATGCTTTTGAGTTGGCAGTGCAGCTCCTTACAACTAAGCTATCAGGGAGGACATAGTTGAATCTATGATAGAGGGTTTTATTTCCATATTTTCCTTTTTAGTCATCATCTGGAAGTTCTGCTGAAACCCATTTGACGTTATAGCAACACAAAAGTCTCCACAGCCTCTGTTGACAGATGGTGGTGGCTGTGTATGGGGTGTATTCACTGGAAAATGAACACCAGTCTCCTTCATCCTTGGAGAAGACAGGAATTCTGCCACTGAATGACCAGTTCCTTACCAAATTTGGTATTGACTTGTGTGCTTCAGATAGTGGGCAAAATGCACATGTACTTTACAGTTAGGCAGATTTAATCAACTATCCCAGCTCTGCCCCTAATGATTTTGGGTGAGACATTTACTAAAACCAAACCAAACCCCCAAACTTGCCATTGAGTTGATCCCAACTTTTAGTGACACTCCATTAGATTTCTGAGGCTGTGAATCTTTATGACATTTTATCTTTCTCTGGACTTTTTATATTAGCAGGTAGACTTGTTATGTACCACATTACCAGGGCAAAAAGCTTACCATCTTTTTAATTCAGCATCTGCAAAGTGGGATAATTGTTCCTCCTTTGTAAGGTTGTGAAAATGGTATATTTTTGTTTAGTGGGTAAGCAGTTGTGCTGTCTCCTCAAAGGCATACAGTTCGAATCCACAAGCTGCTCCAAAGGAGAAATATGGACAGTACTTTTCTATGTTATTTACAGTCTCTGAAAACTTGTGGGAGAGTAAGCTGTGAGTTGGTTTTGACTTAATGCCATTGAGTTGAGTTGGCTGATTTTATTTGGTCAATTGAAATGTATTTCAGCTGTTTAGAAGTGAACCTGTAGTTTTAGAATGAAACAAAATGAGGCATGTGCTTATCTTATGGCTTTTTTCCTTGCTATTAACTTTCTATAGGACCTTGTATAAATGGAACTGTGTCCTTATTGACCTAACCTGGCACATAATTCTCCAGAGATACTTTTCTAGAACTAGATACCAAATTAATTTAAAGCATTATCGTGAAGGAAAAAGAAGGCAGCCCTTAATGAGGTAATACAAAATGATTCTCAAATGTGAAAGCATTGTCAACCTTACTGCTTCTGGGTCTATGACCTTAAATCTTCCATTTCCTACTCACTGCCAATCTCACCCAGATCTGGTTTCCGTTTCAAGGGTTTATTGAAATCATCTTTTCCAAGGTCATTAGTGATGGTTGTTGTTGTTGTTATGTGCCGTCGAGTCGCTTGCGACTCATAGCGACCCTATGTACAACAGCCCTAAACTCCGCTCTTGTACATATGGTTTTCAGAGGCCTGCTATTTCAGAAGTGGATGGCCAATCCTTCTTCCTAGTCTGTCTTAATGTGAATGTTCATATTTAGAGAAGTGTCAGACAGACCAGCAAGTTAAAGGTATATCCCTCATTGTGGCATTAACTTTAGTGTCAGTGTTGTCCCTGCCTTTCTCACATGCATCTTTTTTACCCACTTATTTCCCTGCTCCACCATCCACCAGGATACCCATCCACTTCTACCCCCTCCATTCACATCTATCTCCCTTTGACCAGCCCTCCATCTAATAACTTATATATGAGGCTTCCATGGCTTCTGTGATTCCAAACACATCAGCTGATGGTAGTTCCTTATGTTGGGATCAGTGTCTCTGAAATTAGTGATGGTACCACTCAAAATCTAGCTCTGGTAGCAACTTCCTCTTTAAAATGTTAGAAAGTATTTTCTGCCCAAAATAATACTTGCAGAACAAAAGACTTAAATTAAAAAAGCACTAATCACCTGCTCTTTTACTTCCTTGTTCTCCTTTTTTTGTCTTCCAGTTTGAATTGACTGTATTTTCACTTTGACATTGTTAAGGTCAATCTCATTTTGTCTATTCTCTGATCATATTAAGTTTTCTGTGCTAGTTGATTCTAATTGTTGAAAACTGTCAGCTTTAACATTATGATCAGGGAAATGCTCACTGTTAAACTATTTTCGCCTGTTTCTATCACCATGGTCCCATGTTACTCAAAAGATTGGCACAGTGACTACAGCTACAGGCTCGAGCATGGTGGGGGTGGCGAGGATGGTGGAGGATAGGGCTAGGCTCTGACTGGTTGTTTACAGGGTTGCTGTGAGTCGTAGTTGACTTGATGGCACCAAACAACAGCAACAGTGTGCCAGGTTAGTTCCGTTAGTTTGGATCATGACTTCATTGGGTAGCTTTTCTTTCCCCTTTCTGTTATTTTCCAAAGTTTCTAATTGCTTTTCTTTTTTCCTGAATTTTCTTGCATTCATTATTTTTATTACATCTTCACATCTCACCAGACCCTCAATTACTTTATTACTTGTATAGAATTTCCTCGTTAGCCCAGATCCCAGCTTCTTCTTGCTCTGTTTCAACTAGTTGTCCTCTGGGTAGTGTGCTAAGTTTTGGATTTGCCTTTGTTGTTCTCTGCGATGGAGCTATTATTTTCTAAATTATATTAGGCTGGGTTCTGTAGAGAAACAAAACCTATGAAACTTACAGGTATATGTATGTGTGCATGAGAAAAATGTATAGCAAGAGGGTGAGAGAGAGAGGGAGATAAAAGTGAGAGATTTAATACAGCTCAGAGAAATGGCTTATGAGCTTGTAAAAGCTGGCAAATCTCAAGTCCCTGGGACAGAGGACAGTGGCTGATAAATGGCAGGTCAGATGCCACATTGCTGGCTTCTAAGGATAACACATCCAAGATTGACAGTCTGGTGAATCAGAGGTCAGATGGTAATGAACCAGGTCTAAGAATGTAG
>NW_006399862.1:7530212-7543276 GCF_000299155.1 Elephantulus edwardii
CATTGACGGCTGACATGTCTCTTAAGTTTAGTTGTGGTGTCTCCAAGGGAAGGTGACTGTCCTGTAGAACTTCTGTGTCGATTATGTTTTTCCTTCTGGCCCGAGGGCCGCAGGATGTAGAGAGAGCAAAAAGCAAGAGAGCTTTAGCAGATATCTGTATGTATATTCAATACAGGCCCACTCCCAAGGAAACTCCCTCTCAAGTGATGGGCAGCTCAGATCTCATCATGGAAGTGATTGTATCATGTCAGATCTCATCAAAGAAATGATTACAATGTAACTGCCAAACCAGTGAATCATGGGCAGCCACACCAACACAGAACACTAACAAAAACACAAGGCTTTTCTGTCTTGGTGGGACTGAGGCCCTTGTTCTGCATGCTGCTTTCTCGTTTTATCTCTTGAAGATATTATGATGCTGGATACATCCCCTTACAACAGATTGGGTCTGTGATCTAAATAAGGTTGTTGCATGCCACATTAATACTCTTATAACTGTTTGGTCACATCTCAGATCATTCCTGAGCATGATTACATCATTATATAAACTGTATTTGGTTCTGGCTTATAACACTTCTTGTTGTTATATGCCATTGAGTTAGACCTAGATGACATAGATGACCCTCTGTCGGGTTTTCAAAGTCTGTAAATTACATGGAGGAGATTGCTCATTTTCTCCTTCAGAGTTGATTTGAACTACTTGCCTTTGGATTGGCAGCAACTCCATACTACTTGGCCACCAGCACTTTCTCATAGTGTCATAGAAGTTATGATTTAAAGCATATAGGATAATTACATAGGGAGCCCTGGTGGTATAGCAGCAAGAAGCTGTGCTGCAGTCCCAAGGGCACAGTTTGAATCAACCAGCTGCTCCATGGGAGTATGATGAGCAGTCTCCTCCTATGTGATTAATTGCCTCTAAAAACCCACCAGAGGGTCAGCTATGGGTTGATTCTGACTTGATGTTAAACAACAACAACAGGTTAATTACCTAAAAGTGATAATCATAACCTAGCCAGGTGAATACATTTTAGGGAATACAATTCAATCCATGACATCATGTTTTCTCTGCCTCTCTTTCTAAAAATTTTTTGAAGGGGGAAATTCTTAACATTATTGGAAGAAGAAAAACTAAGCATAAATATATATTATAAAATAAGAAAGAATTTTTTTCTGAGTTCTTGTATATCTAAAAATGCCAGCATTTTACTTTCTCAATTTGATTAATCGTTCAGTTCCTTCTAGGTCAAATATTATTTTCCCTCTGAATCTTAATGGCTGTACCCCATTGTTTTATTCATCTGGTGTCACTGAAAAGAACTCTTATTGTGTTTCCTACTCTTTCGCGGGTGACCTGTTTTAATTTGGGGCTTTTCCCCTTCCCTTGGAGACTGTAGTGTCTCCTTTGTATCCTTGGTGTCTGAAGTTTCACAGTGATGGATGTGTCTAGGTCTGGTCTTTAGCATTTCTCCTGCTTAACACTGGGAGACCTGTTTGCAGACTCTGGTTTGTCTTTGAGTTCTAAGGAATTTTCTTTGATATTGTTTGTTTGGCATATTATCCTCCATATTTTCGCACTGCAGTCCCAGAGGCATGCAGTTTGATGCCATCAGTTGCTCCTTGGGAGAAGGATAGACAGTCTTCTCCTGTGCAATTAACTGCCTCTGAAAACCCACCAAAGGGTCAGTTATGGGTTGATTCCAAATCAACCATACACAGCAACAACCAGTTAGTTACTCTGGTGGCTAGTCAGTAGGGAGTCACTCTGCTAACCCAAAGGCAGTGCCTCTCTGGCTGTTTGAATCCACTGGTGACTCTGCTGAAGAAAGACAGGCAGTCTTCCCCCTGCCCTCCACTTATGACTGTGTAACCTCCTGGTGGGTGAGCTAGGAGCCGTTTCCCCACTTGATGGCAATGAATTGGGGGAATGTACAGTTGCTATGAGTAGAAGTAGACTCAGTGACACACAACAGTGTGTGTGAACAGATCTGCTTACTGGAGAATAGTGTTGGTGTTTTGTTTTTGTGTGTATTTTATTGTCTTTAGCCTTATAATGCAGAGTTGAAGTTAAACCCCCAAATCATTGTGGCCAAATTGGAGCTAGGGCCTCCGGTGGGCTTTCAGAGGCTGTAAATCACACAGGAAATGGCTTTTCTCCTGAGGAGCTGTTGGCGAATTTAGATACCCATGGAGGTTCTGACTTTGGGTTTGCAGGGCAGCACCACCACACCTCCTATTAATTAATTTAGGGTAATTGTTTCTATCCCTTTCTTTTTGATTATGTGATTTGTCTTTCATACAGTTACTCTGTGTGTGTGTGTGTGCATGCTTATACATAATTATTTTGGATCTTTCATGAATCCTCGCTAGTTATGCTCCCCCTTTCCCAAGTCAGCTGTACCTATAGCATATGTGTGGTGAGAAAATAATCTAAGAAGTTGGACTATTTGAAGAAGAAGGATTGAAGGAAGACTCATCAACAATCTTTATTATCTTCATCAGAGAAAAGCTTGGAAGAACTCCAGAATCCCTAATCCACATCATGAACCGTCTCCCAAGCATCCTGAAAAACCTACAACTGGTAGATGAATGAGACTTTCAAAGACTCAGATCCCTATGCACATGAAAAAACTTCTCCATAAAACAAAACAAAAAATACTCCCAAAACTTGTCCAACAAGGTAAGAAAAGCCACAGACTGGGAAGAAAATACTTGGTAATTACATGTCTGATAAGGGACTTAGATCTGAAATTTTTAGAACACTCCAGCACCTCAAAAAGATAAACAACCCAGATGCAAAATGGGCACAGGATATGAACACACACTTCACCAAAGAAGACATTCAGATGGCCAACAAGCACATGAGGAAATGGTCAAAATACTTAGCTCTAAGAGGGATGCAAATCAAAACAACTATGAGATAACATCTCACCCCAGTAAGAAGCAAAATTTAACAGAGCAGCAAACAACAAGTGCTGATGAGGTTGTGAAAAAATTGGAACCCTTATTCACTGTTGGTGGGAGAGTAAAATGGTGCAACTGGAAAAGTTAGAAATAGAAATACCATTTGACCCAGCAATTGCACTACTGGTAATATACCCGAAAGAAACCAGAACATGCCACCGAAACAGATGTATGTGTTTATTGCTGCATTGTTCACAATAGCAAAGAGATGGAAGCAACCCAAGTGCCCACCAACAAATGAATGGATAGAGAAGCTGTGATATAGTCACACAATGGAATACTGTGTAGCTCTGAAAAACAAGGAACTCATAAAATATTTTACAAAATGGGTGACCCTGGAGAACATTAGGCTGAGTGAACTATTTGAAGCACAAAAGGACAAATACTACATAATGCCACTGTTAGAAAATAGGACTGACATGCGGCTTGAAGGGAAACAAAGAAAAAGGGGATAAATACTGAATACTACATTGAAATATATGAGGGAAGCAACTGTCTAAAAGAAATATGTGATTAGGTATTATTTGCATGACAACAGTCTAAAAGAAGAGCTGCATAGCAAAGTGGACGGGGGGGGGGGGGGGAGGGAGGAAATTGTGCAACAGTGAAAAAATATTTTTAAAGAGAAAAGCAAACTGGGGCGGCTAGTGAGGAAAATGTGCAATAGTGAATGAATGGAAATCCAAGTTTTCTGTAAACTTTCATTAAAATATCAATACAAAATTAAAAAAAACCCTAACCTCAAAACAGTCTGTATTATACAGATGACATAACCTTGTTTACAGGAAGTGAAGAGGACTTGAAGGACTTACTGCAAAAGATCAGAGATTACAGCCTTCTGTATAAATGGCATCACAGCACCTACTGGAGCAGTAGGCAACATCATGACAGATGGAGAAAAGATAGAAATCGTTAAGGATTTTATTTTCCTTGAATTTAGAATCTACACTCAAGGAAGCAACAACTAAGAAATCAAACTATGTATTGCATTGGAAAAATCTGCTGTCAAAGACCTTTAAAGTGCTAATCAATAAGGATGCCAGTTTAAAGAGTAAGGTGCACCTGCCCCAAAGCCTGATATTTTCATTTGATTCATATGCGTATGAGAGTTTGGATATTGAATAAAGAAGACTAAAGTAGAATTGATGTTTTTGAATTGTGCTGTTGATGAAGCATGCTGAATATACCATACACTATATATCAAAAGTAGATACAAATCTCTCTTGGAAGAAATGCTACCAGTGTGTTCTTTGGGGCAAGGATGGTGAAATTATATTTCACTTTGAGCATGTAATCAGGAGGGGCTAGTTCTTGGAAAAGGACATCGTGCCTGGAGGAATAGAGGGCCAGTGAAGGAGAGGAAGACCCTTGATGGGAGAAGGTTGAAACTGTGACTGCAACAATGGACTTAATAAGCACAGCGGAGATTTTTGTGTCTGGCACAGGATCAAGCAAGGTTTCAGCCTGATGTAGTCAGGTTTCTGTGAGTGGTAGTTGACTCAGTAACACTTAACAAGTCAGCAAAGTAGATTTTAATATTCCAAACTATAAATACAACTCTTAACATTCAGAGCTATTAAAAAAAAAAAAGGTATACTCGGGAAATGTCACGCCCTATCATGCCTGAATCTGTTATTTCCATGTTGTTAATGTCTTCTTAAATGACTTTTCTTCCCTATCCTGGTTTTTTTTTTATATTTTACTACTTTTTATTTTTATTTTTTTAATAATATCTCAGCTCTTTCTTCTTTATTCTTCCTCCATTTTGTTGTGATTTGGGTGCAAGTTAACAAATTAGTTTTCCATTCACCCATTCATGCACAGTTTAGCTTTAACATTTGTTATAATAATGGCAATGTAACTACTCTCTTTCCACTTTCCCTCTGTGATTATTATTTTCCTTAACCCTTTTGTCCTGGCCTTTCCTGTATTCTGAGTTTTATATCTGGGCAGAATGCTGCCTTTTTGACTTTAGAAGGCTTATTATTCTCAAGAGTGAGTGCTTCACTGGTGGTAATGTTCACTTTACAGAACTAGCTATTGTTGGGCTGAAAGTTGAACCAAGGGGAATGAGTTTTCAGACTCAAAGGATGACCAAGGACCATAGTGTTATTGGTTCCATCATTCTCTATTGGACCAGTAATCCTCACTATTTCAGTTTTCTTTAGGTTATGTTCCACATTTTCATGAACTGTATCCAGGGCCACCTTCTATGATCCTTTTGCAGTGGTCAGCAATGGTAGCTGAGCACTATCTAATTCTTCTGGTCTCAGGGTAGTAGTGGAAGAAGGAGGTTGAGGTTCAGATTGTCCCTTAGGCACCTGGACTCATTGTTTCTATGCATTTTTGTTTTTAATATCTCTTTTTTGTCTCATACAGGGAGAAACAAATAGTTGCACATCAGGGTGATGAGTTATGATTAAGAAATGTTCGTAACTTTGCACCCAGTTGATGCTCTAGCTCCTGACAGCTTACAGAATCAGTAACTTTCTGTTACTTTTCCCTCCTTTCCATTATCTGCTCTCATTATTTGATTTTCTCTGTGTTGTTAAGGAAGCTCTGGTGGCCTAGTGGTAAGACACTGTGCTGCTTTCCCAAAGGCACGTGTTTGAATCTACCAGCTGCTCTGCAGGAGAATGATAGGAGAAAGATGACATGGTAAATCTCCTGTGTGATTTATTCCTCTGAAAACAGTCTGGAGGGTCAGCTAAGGGTCCGTTCTGCCTTGATGATACACAGCAACAAATACTGTTATGTATAATATTTCAACTTCATTTCTGACTTTGATTTAGTTTTAGATGTATAGTTCTACATCTGAAAATACTATCAGCCTTTTCACCAAGATTTTTCCAACCCATTTCTTGATTTGACGATGCTCGTTCTCTATTAGAAGTTACTGAACTATTTTCATTTTTTTACTGTTTTTGTTAAGATTTTTAAAAAATTTATACTGGTTTACTTTTTTTACTGCTTTTGGTAAGATTTTTTTATATAAAATTTTAATTTTATGCTGGTTTACTTAAGTTCTGGTATGGTTTACACTTTTTCTGTGGTCTTGCCACCTGTTATAGAGACACTTGTGTGTCTCATTACTGTAAAGTTAGAACCATCTCATAACTAACCCACCACTGATTTTCTGTGGTGGTCAGTTTCATAGAACGAGATTTCCCACCTTTCTCCCATGAGCCATCGGGGATTTCAGTGGCCAGAGGGGCATGGCCTTTGTGTTAGGAGCACTGCTCCCTGTGGACTACACCACCAGAAGTCTTGGTTCATTCGTCGTCTTTAAGTTTTTAGAGCATAGTGAGTGCTCACAGAAATGTTAGTTGCCATTATTATTATTATTATTTTTATGCAGTATCTTAAATATTTCTGTGGAAGTTGCTTTAAAATATCTGAACCTATCTAGGCTAACCCTTAGGGAGCTTCCCTATTTATTTAATCCTGTCTTCTGTCATTGCATGGACTGTGCTTCTGTAGCCACACTCTTGACCTCTGGATCATCTGTTTTGATTTTATTCAATTTTTTAGTTAATATTTTTCTCATTAATATACATTGTGTTTCATGCATGTACATTGTATTCCAGAAAGTTTATCATTTACATTATATTTCATTAATTTATATTGTGTTTTTTTTTTCTTTCTACCTTAAAATCGTCCAACTAAAAGCTACTTTCATGAAAGCTGTAAGCCAGTTACTTCCCTTTCAGATAGCCGATTGGTGATTTTCCCATCTCTATCAAACTGTGAGGAAATAAGCATGTCCCTTTTGCGGATTCTGTTCAACTTGGAAACTTTGATCATTAGCATCCATAAGCCAAGTCCAGTCCAGAGAAGCTACCAAGTTGCAGCACTTGACCCTACATCCCAGCATGGATCATCATCTTTCTCTTCATCTGCTTGGATTCTGGGCAGCTTATCCCCATCCATCTGTGGCTAGGTTCTAATGGGCATCAGCTGCTGGCTCAGGAGTCCAACTGCTAGCTCAGGAGTCCACACATCTCCCGACGTTCCAGACCTCTTGTTCTCACTTAGCCCTATCCCCCCATATGGGGCTAATCAAGCCAGCAGGCCAGAGGTCCTCACAGCTTAACCTGCACATCCTCCTATCTATGCAAGCTAAGTGGGCAGTGGATCCAGGTGATCATTAAATGAGCACATGCCAACTTCAAGTCTTGGAAGTGCACTGTAATGTACACCAACTTTACCCTGCTTCAGAAGCCAAACAGCTTGCTCCAGTTGTAAAAAAGAATCTTTCTTTCCTTCATTTCCCCCCCCTCTCCTTTCCTGCTTTCCCTTATTTAGAATGGAGATATTTCAATCAAAATTCTAATGTGGGTCCACAAATCCTTTCAATGCACATCTCCTCAGACAGTACTGGATGGGTTCAATCTTTCCCCTTAACTAAGACCCTGCTCCGACTGCTGAGCGGATTCTACTTTTAACAAGCTTATCTCCATGTAGATCTTCCCATTTAGTACTCCAAGTTAAGAATTTGCCAAAAGGGTGGGTGGGGAGAATGGTGCAACAATGAAATGAATGGAATTCCAAAATCTCTGTAGATGTTCATTGAAATGAAAAATAAATAAATTAAAATATTAAAAAAAAAAAGAATTTGCCAACAGGGGAAAAAAATTTAAAAATAAAATTGCCAAAGGGAATAGTACAAGCTTTCTAAGTCTTTAATATCCAGTGTTCATTTATATCATACATTGTTTTTTCCCCCATTCCCCTCCCCTTTTAAAAATTGATTTGCATATGACCACCCTTTATCTATCTAACACTGCCCTTTTTCTGTGTACATTGTGTTCCACACAAACCCTCATATACACTGTACTTGATCACTTAACTACCACCTGTCCATGTCTATTGTCACATTGCTCCTCCAAGACCCCTCCTGAACCTCCCTCCACAGCCTCCCCCTCCATCAACCTCCACCACCGTAGTGATCATCTTTCCATCCCCCTTTACCACCTCCCTCCATTTTTTTTGTTTTCATACAATAGTTTGTTTCAGTGCACATTGCTATGCTTTATATACTCTTTCATTTTCATTGTGTTTCATAGAATCAGTCATATACACTGTATTTAATATCATTAATTATCATTGATTTTGTCTGTTATTATCCTGTTCATTCACATTCCCACTGAGTCTTTCCTAGTCTTTCACCCTCTCCCCTCAAATCTGCCCACTGAACTCTGCTGTCCTAGGGATTTCCATGCCTTCCTTTCCCCCCTTCTCTCTTCACCTTTTGGGTATTTATAGACATCTTTCTAGTTATCCTTCTAATTTTATGATAATATTCTTAAGCATTTTATTAGTTATCCTCCTAATTTTATAATAACAATCTTAAGTGAGACTTGGTTCACTCAACGCAATGCCCTCTAGACCCTCCAGCGTTATATAGTATTTTACAAAATTGTTCCTTCCTTAGTGCTGCATAGTGTGCATTACATTGTGTGAAGGCTCCACAATTTCTCAAACCATTCATTTGTTGATGGATGTTTGGGCTGTTTCTGTTTTCTTGCTATGGTGAATAACGCTGCTATGAACGTAAGTGAACATACGTCCATTCCTGTCCCAGTCCTAAATTCCTTGGAGTCTATTTCTAGGCGTGCAATAGCTGGATCCTATAGAATATCTATATTCAGCTATTTGAGGAAACATCAAACTGCCTTCCAGAATGGTTGTACCATTTTACAGTCTCACCAGCAGTGCATGAGAGATGCAATCTCACCACAACAAGATAAAGGTAAAGAATCCAATAGAAAAATGGGCACAGGATATGAATAGGCACTTCACCGAAGACGACATTCAGATGGCTAACAAGCACATGAAGAGAGATGCAATCTCACCACATCCTCTCCAAAATTTATTGCTTACTGTTCTGTTAAATGTTTCTACTGCTACTGAGGTGAGATGGTATCTCATTGTGATTTTGATTTGCATCTCTCTGATTGCCAGTGATTTTGACCATTTCTTCATATGTCTCTTAGTCATCTGAATGTCTTCATTTCCTGCAAAAATCAGATATTCATTGCCTTCAAGTAAATTCCTGCACATAGTAATTGCTCTTCAGTCAGGTTTCCAAGGCTATAAATCTATAAAGAAGGGAATTGCCTCCTCTTTCACCCACAGAGCAGCTGGTAGTTTTTAGTCTTAGCTACCTTAGACACCTGGTTAGCTGGCTGACACGTGAGCACCACTCCACCATGGCTCCTATTATCATGCGTACAAGTCTAAATAATACTCATTGCCTTGCTAAAAATGAAAAAGACCAACTTCTCTGACCCTTTGCCCTTCCCTCATTTGTGCTCTGTTTCTTTCTCTCCTGTCTCAGCAGGACTTTTTCACATCTCCCCTGTTATCCTCCCACCACTATGCTATTGAGATAATTCTTCTGAAGTTACTTTTGGCTTCTTCCTTTTCAAAATTCAAGCACCACTTCTTTGTGCTTACTTAACTGTACATTAGCATTTGACTTGGGAAGCCACTCTCTTTTTACTATTTTGTTTTAAATTAAAGCATCATCTGGACATAAAGAAGAACAAAAATAAAATAGTAAACATGTTTAGTTGCCATCTTCAGTTAGGGACCTTTCCAGATTATTGAGGAGTAATGATATCTGTTTGAGGACTAAGGTGTGTCTGATTCAGGCCATAGTCTTTCCGATCACTTGCTATGCATCTGAGAGCTGGACAGTGACTAAGGATGATAAGAAAAGAATTGATGCCTTTGAACCGATGTTGGAGAAGAGCACTGAACATGCCATGGACGGCCAAAAGAACAAACAGATATGTCTTGTAGAGAAGGCAACCAGAGTGCTCTTTGGAGGCAAGAATGATGAGTTACTTTGGGCATGCTGCTTGATTTTGTTGTTGTTAGGTGCTGAAGAGTCAAGTATGACTCATAGGAACCCTATGAAGAAAAGATCTGAACCCTATCCTATCTTACACCATCCTCACACTTCCTGACGCACAAGAGCCCATTGCGGCAGTCACTGTATCAGTCCACCTGGTTACAGGTCTCCCTCTCCTTTGCCGACCCTCCCCCCTTCTCAGCATCAAGCCACTCTCCAGGAAATATCCCCTTCTAGCAACATGCCCAAAGTATATGAGGCAAAACCTCATAATTCTTGTCTCCAAAGAGGATGCCAGCTGCATCCTTTCCAAGAAGTATTTCTTTGTTCTTTTAGCTGTCCATGGGATGTTCAATGTTGTTCTCCAACACCACGCTCAAAGGCATCAATTCTTTTTCTGTCATCCTTATTCATTGTCCAGCTTTCAGATGCATAGAGAATGATTTGAAAGACTATGGCCTGAATCAGATCCACCTTAGTCCTCAAAATGACATCATTACTCATCAGTAATTTGAAGAGGTACCTAACTGCAATTTTTCCCAGTGCATTGCATCTCTTTATTTCCTGACTGCTGATACCAAGGGTGTTAATTGTGGATCCAAGTAAGATGAGGTTCTTGACAGTTTCAATCTCTTCTCCATCCATCATGATGTTGCCTTTTGGTCCAGTGGTAAGAATCTTTATTTTCTTGGCATAGAGATGCAATCCATACTGGAGGCTACCTTCTTTGATCATCTGCAACAAGTGGTTCAAGTCCTCTTTACTTTCAGCAAACAAGGTTGTGTCATCTGCGCAATGCATGTTTTTAAGTCTCCTTCCAATTCTGATGTCGCACTCCTCTGCATAGAGTCTAGCTTCTTGGATAATTTTCTCAGCATATAGATAGACTATGTGTGGCATGTTGCTAGGAGGAGCTATTCCTTGGGAAAGGACATGATACTGGGAAGGGTAAAGGGTCCCTGAAGGAGAGGATGACCGTCAACCAGGTGGACTGACATGGTTACTGCTGCAATGGGCTCTTGTGTATTAGGAAATGTGAGGATGGCACAGGATAGAAAGGGTTCAGATCTTTTGTTCATAGGGTCGATGTGAGTTGTATTCAACTCGATGGCACACAACAACGACAACATAATGAATAAAAATTATTAATTCACTTGAAGCCCCATTTGTTATTTCCCAGTCTCTCCTTCCTGCCTGTATTCACAGGTGTGCTGAATCTTGTTATTGGTGCATTTTGACTTTGTACAATTTGTGCTTTCTACATATGTGTTTTCCCCATAAAATATGTAGGATTGTTTTTCACGTTTTCAAATCCCATATTGGAGTCTCTGGCTAATACAATTGGTTAAGGCCTCTACTTACCAAAAGGTTAGTGGCTTGAACTCCTATGCTGTTTTCTTGGAAGAAAGGTCTGATGATGTACTTCTCTGGAAGATTGCAGTTTGAATGCTGCTCCATTCTGCACACATACATGCTTATGTGTCATGTTCTACATCACATTTAATTTTTCTCCGCATTCACCTTTTTTGTGTGTATGGCTCTATTATGTTTGTTTTTATGGTTATGTGAGTTCTATTATAAGAACACACTACTCTTTATCTGTTCTTTTATTGACAGAAAAACATTACTACTTTTCTGCTGTTAAAAATAATTGTATGTTGTTGTTTTTATGTGCTATCAAGTCACCTGTAACTCATAGCAATCTATGTACAATAACTCTGAACCCTGCCCTTTTTTGAGACAATTTCATTGTCTCTGACACAGCAATACCCATTACCCTAGTCACTATGTCAGGCCATCCTATCTGGGGTCTTCCTGTCCTGTCCCTCTATCATTCCAAACAAATTGTCCTTCTCCAAGAACTGGTCCTCCAGGCCACATGCCCAAAGTATGTGAGATGGGGCTTTAAAATCCCAGCTTTTAAGGATCAACTTGGTTTCACCTTCTCCAGAACAGACGTTTTTGTTCTCTTAGCGGTCCATGCTTTGTTCAGTACTCTTCTCTAGCACAACTCAAAGGCATAGATTCTTCTCCTATTATTTGTAGTCATTGTCTAGCTCTCTGATGCATAGCAAGTACTTGTGAAGATCATGGCTTTTTTTTTTTAAACAATTTTTATTATTACTCTGTGTGTTTGTAAGATCATGGCTTTGATGAGGCACATTTTAGTCTCTAGACTGACATCATTACTCTTCAGTACTCTAGAGAGGACCCTGACACCAGGTTATTCCAGTGCAGCTTCTCTTTTGATTTCTTGACTGCTGGTGCCAAGAGTGTTAATTGTGGGACCATGCAAACTGAAATTGTTAACAATTTCAACCTTTTTTCCATTTATCATGATGCTGCCAATTAGCTTAGTGGTGTGAGTCTTTGTTTTCTTGATGCTGAACTCCAGTCCATGTTGAAGACTGAAGCCTTTGACCTTCTGCAGCAAGTGCTTCAGGTCCTCCTCAGTTTTAGCAAGCAAGGTTCAGTCATCTGCATAATGCAGGCTGTTGATGTGTCTTCCTCCAATCCTGATGCCGCATTCCTCCTCAGAGTCCAGCCTCCTAAATGATCTGTTCTGCGTATAGATTGAAAAGATGTAGAGATTGGATGCATCTGTGGCATACACCTTTCCTAACTTTGAACCATGTAGTGTTTCCTTGTTCTGTTCTGATGACTGCTTCCTGGTCCCTGTGTAGGTTTCACATGAGCACAATTAAGTGTTTTGGGATTCCCATTTTTCTCACAGTTAGGCACATTTTGTTATAATACACACAGTCAAATGGTTTTGCATATTCAATGAAACACAGATAGACATTCCTCTGGTACTCTCTGATTCAGCTAAGATCTATCTAACATTGGTTATAATGTTCCTAGTGTGATGGGCTCTTCTAAACCCAGCCTACACATCTGACAGTTCTCTATTGATGCCCTAGTCATTTTTGGATAATCATCAGCAGGATCTTGGACAGTCATATATAGAGCCAGATCTATATAAATATAGATATCTGTATATCTATATGACTCTGAGAAGAATGGGAATCCCAGAACACTTGATTGTGCTACTGTGAAACCTATACTTGGACGAAGAGCTAGTCGTCAGAACAGAGCAAGGAAACACTGCATGGTTCAAAATTGGGAAGGGCCAGGGATGTATCCTGTCTCCATACTTTTTCAACCTGTATGCAGAACAGATTATCTGGGAGGCTGGGCTCTATGAGGAGAAATGTGGCATCAGAATTGGTGGAAGATCTAT
>NW_006399862.1:7545156-7552826 GCF_000299155.1 Elephantulus edwardii
ATCTATGTATCTATATCTATCTTAATATATTGTTTTCTGTTTGGTGATACTTAGGAGTAGAATTTCTGTATTATAATGTGCCTTCAACTGTACTCTTTTTTTGAAATACCTTGTTAAGGCTTCTGTAATGCTAGCTACCCTTGCCAATTTTTCATCTTTCTTTTGTATGCCAGACATTTTCAGTCTCATTTTTCTTTAATCCCTACTCGCTGTGACTTTCTGTGTCATGGTGTTCTAAACTTCTTGGTTCTCTTTATCTTCACACTGTCTAGGTAGGTAATCTTACCCTAAGTTTTACATATTATCTACATACTGATAAACCCTTAGATTCTATCATAGTCCAACTTTCTCCTGAGCCTTAAACTGTTCTTTCTGTGGATCTCTATAAGGTAATTTGGGCTTTATATGACCAAATGGGCCTTTTGACACTCAGCTCTTATCTATTGTATGGTCAGTGCAGTTCATTTCTTCACATTTTATCTAGATTTCAGCTCATGTGCCTCAGAGAAGCCTTTTGTTACTTTATTTTCCTCTTTACCTCCTGTTTCATCCGGGCTCGTCTGAGGAATAAAACCAGTGAAGTATGTGTGTGTGTTTTATATATATATATACACTTACTTCAAGGAAATGGCTAAATAAATAATGAATAAGTAACTCATGCAGTTGTGAGGTGTGGCAAGTCACAAATTTGTGGGTCAGTTTGCTGGTTCACATAGTTGAAGGGTCTGATGACCACAATTCTTTAGGTTTGTTGACAAACTGAAAGCTTCTGATGGCTTACATCCAAAAACTCGAGGTGCAATAAGAAGATTATTTGAGGGACAAGAGAGAACAAGCTTTGCCAGAGCATCCATTCATTTATACTCTGGAGGCAGGCCACACCCTTCAGGAGAGTTCCTTTCTAATTGATTGGTTGTTTATATCACAAAATTAAGATGATTTTACACTGTCCTTTAAACTAACAAGAATCATAACCTAGCAACCTGATCATTATCTTCCTCACACATTGCTATCACATTTTCTGCAGAGCAATTACTACATGTTACAGTTAGCCTCTTTCCTTTGTCTTTTTAAAACTGTTTTCATCCATTGGAAAAGTTGTACTAGGCTGGTTATTTTACCATTGTTCACTATTTTATCTCTGCTTTGAGAATGATGACCAGCCCATGATGAGCAGTCAGTTGATATTAACGCTATTGTCCTTTTTCAGATCTTTGGTTCAAATCCTCACCTATGTATGAAGATTCCCTAGACTCTTACCCTGAGTTCCAGAGTGCTGACCTTCATATGGTGCTGTCTCAGATTTTATCTGAACTTCCCTCGGCAGTCTGAATCTCCACCACAGTATGCTCACCTTGATTTTCTTCTTTCTTCCAGCATCACTCTTCCTTTTTATCATTCTCATTTTAATGAATGGTATTGCTATCTAGTTTATGGCTTACCTTCTCCCACCCCAATATCTAGTTTATAATTATAATTTTCTATTTTGTGTCATTCCTCCTCACTCCAACATTTACTTTGTTCTAAATGCTCGTTTTTCTGGACTATTTCCAGTGCCTGTAGGTAAATAGCTTCCCAGCTTCGAGCTTTGGTCTATTCCAATATATTCCTTGTGCTGATTTCAGGATTATGTTTTTCAAAAGCCATCTAAACATTTCACTACTTTGCTTAAAGCCCATCAGAGGCTCCTGGCTCCCTCTGAAGTCTAAGTTCTGTATCACAAACCATAAGGAGCAGGTAATTTTTAAAAAAATAATGGTTTACTTACAAAATTCATATACATTGTGTTTCATTTATGCAGTCCTTTATTCACATTGTTTCATAGTGTCATTCCCATACATTGTGTTTTATAAAATTAATCACCATTGATCTATGCTTACCATTATGCTACCTTTTCAGATCCCTGCTGGCTTTTCCCTAATTCCCTCAACCCCTCACTTTGCCCGAATAACTCAGTGACCTCAAGAGTTTCCCCTTCTCTCCAACCTTTCCCCCTTCCTCTCTCCCCTTCCCATTTGGGCTTTTATATACATCTTACTAGTAATCCTTCTAATTTTTTTTTATAATTTCTCACTTGTTTTATTAAAACATTACAGAACAATTTTTTGAAATTGCCATTCAAAGGAAGCATTCAGTTTTTTTCAAAACATACTATTTCCACCAAATAAGGTGGGGGCGGAAAGGTTACTAGTATGTTGTGCCAAATCATGGGAGCAAAGTGACCTTGAACATTATCTGCTGCAGAATCTAAAAGTAGTTCAGACAAATCTGAATTCCCTGTGTTCTCAGAGCTTCAGAGAGAGCTCTGATGACGTCGTCGTCCATGGGAGTTGCACTGATGATCCAAAGGCTGCCATTCTCTGCTGGCTCACATCCACCAGCGGCTCCTCAGGAGAAGAATGGCAGGTCTCCTTCTAGGTTAATCCTGCTGTTTTTACAATGATGGCCTTGTGCAGTATATGTCCTTATGAGACTGTGTTAATTCATTCAGCATAATGTTCTCCAGCTTCTCCCATGTTATATAGTTGTTGTTGTTGTCATGTGTTATTTGACCCAACTGGTCCTCTGCTTGGAATATACCCCAAGGAAAATAGAACCAAGACTCAAATGGAGATTTATTCACCGATGTTTATAGCAACATTATTTACAATAGCAATAAAATAGAAACAGCCAAAATGTCCATCAGCAAATGAATGGATTGAGAAATTGTGGTACATTCACACTGTGGGATACTATGCAACACTCAGAAGCAGGGATTTTGAAGGACCAAGTATTTTGTGTGGCATCTTCAACCTCTTCTCTTTTGGCTCCTTTAGACTCTCTCTGCTTTTGACTTCTCAGCACAGCAGGCTGGATGTTTGCTCATGCTGTTTCCTTTCCTGGTTTTTCTTTCCCCTGATCCTTTCTCTGCCTAGTAATCTTTTCCTTCCTTTAAAATATAACTCAGGGTCCCCCTTTTCAGGGCAGACTTCTCACACATCCAGACAGAAGTAAAATATTCTGTCTCTGTGTTCTCCAAGCAGTTTATTATCTCTTATAATATGTGATTAATTTATACAACAGATAGTTATCAATGACTCACTATATACTTGAAACTGTTCCAAGTGTGAGGATAAAACAGTGAAGTCTGCTTTTCAGAATAGAGGAAAGGACAAGGGAACAAACTCTATTATCACTGTTTTAGATAGTGGTAAGTGGTACTAGAATAAAATAAAGCTAGACAATGCGATAATGAGAAGGCAAGATTTGGAGCATTTAGATTGAGTAAGTTGTTGATTTTAGCTTTATAGAGCTGTGGTGACCTAGGAAGCTGTGATGGTTTAGTGGTAGGAAGCAGCACTGCAATCCCAAAGGCATGTAGTTTGAATTCAGGAGATGCTCTGTGCTCTGAAAACTCGCTGGAGGGTCACCTGTCAGTCAGTTCTGAAATAGTATCAAATAACAGTATAAGTAGCAACATTGTATAAATACCACAAATGAATGACTTTAACAAACAAATTTATTTTTTCACAGATTAAGAGGCTAGAAATCCAAATTTAGCGTGATGGCTATAGGGAAAGTCTGTCTCCATCAGCTCTCAAGGAAGATCCTTGACTCCTTAGCTTCTGCTTCCTGGTTCATGCATGTCTCCAGTCAGTCTCTTTGGAGAGAGGAGAGATTAAGCAAATAAGCAGGAGAGAGATGGGATATTATAGACACAGATACTCATGGAGATCTGCAAGGAACCAGGAAGCAGAAGCTGGAGGGACAAAGATCTTCCTCGAGAGCTCACAGAGAGAGATGTCTATTGGCACCTCTCATATCGTGTCTCTCCTCTGCTTACTTGCTTAATCTCTCATATCTCAAAGAGAGATTGACTGAAGATATGCATTACATTATTCTGTCTCATTAGTTATAACAGACAACTTATTTCCAAATGGGATTGTGATCACAGGGATGGAAGTTAGGATTTATGGCACATGGCTTTTGGGGGACATAATTCAATACGTAACGGTGTTATTTTGAGAACTAAGATGGGGCCAACTCTTGAAATAAAAAAGAACATTTTCTTCAGAAGCAAGAGCAAGTACAAAGGCCCTCCAGCAAGAATGAGCTTGCCGTGTTTAAGGCCTCTCAGGCAGCAGCAGAGGGAGCAGAGGGAAGGGCTGTGCTATGAATTAGTTTCTAAAAGGTAGACAGGGCAGTTTCATGTAGGACTTTGCAGGCCGTGATGGGATTTACTGAAGTTATTTTAAATGTTAACAGGAAGCCAGTGGAAGATTTTTTTTTCCAGTATTCAAGCACTTTATTAAGTCAGATAGGGAAACTCCATATTGTTGAACCAGTGGAAGATTTTAAGTGTGTATATATAATGTCTTATTATGTTACATGTAGAATTACTTCTTTGGTTGATGGGAGAATTATAGAGGGCTTCACAAGTGAGGGCAAGGACAAGTTAGGGGTTGTTGCCTCCTGCAAACAAGAAACCACTTTAGCCTGGTATCTTTATCTGTGCAGAGCTGTGAAAAGAATTTGAGATAGGCTGACAAGACTTGCTGATGTGTTACACTGGGGAAAACCTGTCAGTGACCTCTCAAAAATACTAAAGAACAGTGATGTTGCCTTAGAGATTAAGGTGCACCTGATCCAAGAAATAGTCTTCTCAATTGCTTGCCACTGTCTTAAAATTAGACAGTAACTAAGGATAACAGAAGAAGAATCAGTGAATTTGAGTTATTGGAGGAAGACAGACAGGTGTGTCTTGGAGAAAGTGAAACCAGAGTGCTCTTTGGAAGCAAGCATGGTAAAACGTCATCTTACATGCTTTGGGCTTGTTTGATATTTTTACAGCTCCTACCAAGGATGTTGATTGTGAATCTAAGCAATATAAAATCATTGACAACCTTAATCTTTTTTCCCCCCATCTATCATGATGTTGCCTACTGGCCAAGTGGTGAAGAGTTTTGTTTTCTTGATGTTGAAGTGTAATGTATATTGAAGGCTATAGTCCTTGATTTTCTGCAGCAAGTGCTTCAAGTCCTCCTTACTCTCAGTCAGAAAAGTTATGTCATCTGTATAATGTAAATTGTTGGCAAATCTTCCCATGATCCTGAAGCCACATTCTTCTTCTTAAAGTCCATCATTTTGAATGATTTGTTCAGCATACAGCTTGAATAGGTGTGGAGAAAGAATACAGCACTGGCACCCCTTTCTTGATTTTAAAACATGCATGGTTTTCCTTGTTTTGTTCAGACAACAGCAAGGAAATCTATACCTTCTTGTTCTAGGTGTAGGTTTTGCATGAGCACAGTTAAGTGTTCTGGGATTCTCATTCTTCTCGTTGTTGGCCATAATTTGTTTTGATCCATACAGTCAAATGCCTTTGCGTAGTCAATAAAACACAGATTGACATTCGTCTAGCATTCTGTATTTTCTACTTTCCGCCAAGATCCACCTGACATCAGCAGTGATATTCCTGGTGCCATGGCCTCTTCTAAAACCTGTCAGAATTTTTGGCAGCTCTCTGTCAATATGCTGCCCTAGTTGTTTCTGATTAATCTTCAGAAATGCTTTACTTACATGTGATGTTAGTGATATTTTTTTGATAGTTTTCACCTTCTGTTGGATCATCCTTTTTGGGACTGAGAGTGCTTAGTGATAGGAAAATACATGAAGGATATCTTGACCTTTCCGCCATCATCTCCAGTTATTTGATGTATGGTCATGCCATTTACTGACATATGAATAGTCAGTGGAGGTGTTGAGAATTTTACGGGGGAGAGGAATAAGACATTATATTTAAAATATGTTGGAGATGATTCTTAGACTGCAAATATGGATGTCAAGAGGTAATTGGATGTAAATTCTAAAGGTCAGAGTGGAAAGCCACAATTTTGGAGGGCCATCAAAGAATTTCTTTTAAACCTACAGGACTGGGTGATTTGAGTGAAGCAGAACAAAGAAGAGAATAAAAGATAGAGACTTGGCTCTTACCGTGCTTAGAGGTCTGACAGAGGAGAAGGAAGTAAGGGTAGAGGAGAAAAGGGATTAACAGAAGGAGCTTTTCAAGAAAAATATGTATTACATGCTGCTTAGAGTTTGAGAGACGAAGACATGGCTGTGACCACTGGATTTGACTGTCTGGAGGTCACTGTAACAATGACAAGAACACCTTGAGGATGTTAGGCTAATTAGCTTATTAAATAACTGCTTACACTATCTGTAATTCTTGGGTCTCAGTGAGTAAGTCTCTGGGTGGACCAGAAAGTTACATCATATATCACTGCCAATGGAAAGGCCTTACTAAGAGGTGCCTCATGAGACAGGTCTGGCAGTCTACTCCCTAACGGGCGGACTTGAAAATCCTACAAACCCTGAATTGACTTGATGGAAACTAACAGTAAGTATTAAATTATGGACTAAATACTTGAATTCACCATGCCCTTGATATCCATGTACTTTATTTTGCTGTATTGGAATTACATGTAACAAAGCATATTCCATCTCAACAATTCCTCCATGTACAATTTCAGTGATACATAGGCTGACTGTGTGATACAGTGAGCCAAAGAATTCTCTCTTAACATAAGTAAACAATAATTTAAATAAGACATGAAGAGAAAAGCATACTCATTTTCACAGATATTCATAGTGCAGCCTGAAACTATCATGTTGTAGTGAAAAGGGCTGTTCCCTTTGGTTTTTCATGGTTTGGCTCAAGCTCCATCCAATGCTTCGTCCACTCTCTGGATTGCAGTGCCCCTCAGCTGTCATATATGGATAATAATAGCAAATTCCTCTTACAGAATCTTTCTTGAGAAGCAGATAAGCTAATGCACATGAAAGACTTTTGCAAGTAAAAAAGATGCTCTACTAGAGTTATTTTGTAAACATAATTGGATTATTCATTTTACTATTGACTTATAACGTTAAGTAAGGTTGTCATGAAACTCATAGTTAGACAGTGGCATATAAACAGCAGCAAATTAAGGAAAGGTATATTGTGGTATCTTTTCCATAAAAATACAGAAAATGAATTAGTTTTTACTTTGTTCTCTTATCTCAGAAAAATGTAATCATTTTGTTATAGCCTAGAAATGTAGACTATTCTATCTTATGATCTAGATTTTGAAATTTATCTGTTAACAGTTTTTTCCTTTTAAAAGTGCTTTATTGGGCTTTAGGGGAAAGTTTATATGACAGATTGTTATTGTTGTTAGGTCGACTATGACTCATAGCGACCCTATCAACGATGACTCTGAACTCTGCCCTATCCTGAGAGAACCTCACCATCTATGACACACTTTACCCCACTGCCACAGTGACTACATCATTTCATCTCATCCAGAGTCTTCCTCTTCTGCACTGACCCTCTACCCTTCCAAGCAATGAGGTCCTTCTGCAAGAACTGATCTCTCCTGGCAACATGCCCACAGTATGTGAGACTGAGTTTCAAAATCCTAGCCTCCAAAGAGCAATCTGGCTTCACCCTTTTCAGGACAGGCCTGTTTGTAATCTTGGCAGTCCTTGGTCCAGTATTCTTCTCCAGCACCACAACTCAAAGGCATCAGGTCTTCACTTCTCATCTTTATTTATATTGTCCAACCCTCTGATGCATAGCAAGTAATGAGAAGACTATGACCTGTATCAGATGTACCTTAGTCTTGAGATTACATTAATTGTTCTTCAGC
>NW_006399862.1:7553451-7581309 GCF_000299155.1 Elephantulus edwardii
AACAGTGGCACCATATAGCATTTGTCCCTTTGTGACCGAGATTAGGTCCTCAGTTTTGGCAAGCAATGTTGTGTTATCTGCATAACACAGGTTGTTGAATGAATCTTCTTCCAATCCTGATGCCTTGTCCTCCTCAAAAAGCCCAGCCTCCCCAATGATCTCTTCTGCACATAGATTGCAAATGTATGGAGAAAGGACACATCCTTGATGTACTTCTTTCTTGATTTTGAACTATGAAGTGTTTCCTTGCTCTGTTAAGACTATTGCTTTCTGATCCAAGTATAAGTTTTGCATTAGTCAAGTGGTCTCATTCTTCTCTATATTAGCGACAGTTTGTTGTGATCCACAGTCAGTGCTTTTGCATAGTCAATAATGACAGATTAGACTCCCATTTAACAATGTTTAGGGAAGTCTGGTGGGCCAATGTGAAAGGAGTTGTTGGGCTGGTGGGGATGGGAAGAAAGTGCAATTTACAATCTTGGAAAACCTGATGGAGGGCTGCATAACAGTAGCTAAATTGCTTGGCTGAAAGGTGATCTCTGGAAATATCTTCAGTTCTAAGTTTAAAGCATGTTTTAGGATGATAGTTTGTAGTAGATAGTGGTTATCTAATCTCTATCAGTTAAATAAGTCCCACCCTTTTGTTGTTATTATTGTTAGATTCTGACTCATAGTGATTCTCTTTCCTCACCATAGGGATCATGTACAGCAGAGGATAAAACATATCCTTTTCTTGTCCCAGCCTCACAATTATTGCTATGATTGTACCCATGATTGCAGCCATTGTGTAAATCAGTCAGGGCTTTCCCCTTTTTAATGACTCTCTTCCAAAACCAAAAGTCTTCATCAGCGATTGGCCACATGTTTAAAGTACACGAGGAAGTCTTAACTGTACTTTGCTTCTAAGGAGCTTTCTGGCTGTACTTCTTTCAGGATGTGTTTGCCCTCCAACTCCAAGCAAGCCATATTGTGTTTAATATTTTTTTTTGTGACACCATAATTTATAGCCCTTAATTCTTTTATCTGTTCTCTTTATTTCCAGTTGAGAAAGGAGGTTATACATGTGAGGGTGACTGAGTCTGACCTCTGCCCACTTCATGAAGGGGACCTTCCCCATCAATAATATCAACAGCAGCAAACAGCTGCTCCTTCAGACATGCCACTCCCTGTACTCTTGCACCTGTTTCTACCAATCATTGCTTCCAAGTTTATTGTTAACTTTATTCACAGTTTTGGGGCTCATTAGGCAAATAGGTTGGAGAGTGGGGAGGCAAAGAATAGCACACAATACAAATCCAAGTTTAATCTAGTGATCCCAAGCCAGATTAATAAGGCACAATTCCCAGTTGGTGAGAATCCAGGTTCAGTTCAGGAGCACAAATGCAAGAAGCATCTAGTTTATTCAGTCACCCAGCAAACAGAACCTTTACCTTTAGCACAGATACAGGATTCCTCTGGTTATACCTAGCCACAGTCTCTTAACTCTCTCTACCACTGCCACAAGGGTAACTCACAGTGTGGAAGGCTCTCTCTTATATTTTTCTGTTAGCTGTTGATGATTTGCAAGGCCATTTGCATAGAGCTAAGGCAGCTGGAGACCATGTCCTGCCCCACAAATGGGGGCTAATGTTGTTGTTATTGTTGATTGCCGTTGATTTGCCCACAACTCATAGTTGACCCTATGAACAAATGACCAGAGGCCTTTCTATAACTATTGTTGTTTCTCCAAGTTCGTAGAATTTCCAGAGGCGTGTGGTTTAGGAAGTAGATGCCACTCTTGCTTTCAAACCTGTCTTAAACTGGGAACTCCAACAAACACTGTTGTACACCATGGGCAGCTATTAGGGCATTTGAGATCTAGCATCACATCAAACCCAGATTGCCTCACTCAGCACAGCAAATAGACAGAAGAGTGCTGTATGACTTAGAAAAATGTTCCTCTAAAATATTGCAACAAGGGATTGTTGTTGATTGTTGTTGTTATGTGCTATCGAGTCACCTGCAACTCATAGTGACCCTATGTACAACAACCCTAAACCCTGCTCTATCCCTTGCCAATCTTACTGACTCCAACACACCTACCCCCCCATTATCCCAGTGACTGAATCAATTGATCTCATCGAGGGTCTTTCTCTCCTGTGCTGTCTCTCCACCCTCATAAGCATGATGTTCCTCTCCAAGGACTGATCCCACCTTGCAACATGTCCAAACTATGTCAGATGAAGCTTCAGAATCCTTGCCTCCAAGGAGCAGCCTGGCTTCACCCTCTCTAGGATGAACTTGTTCTGTCAGCCCATGGTATATTCCGTACTCTTCTCGAGCACCACAGCTCAAAGGCATCACCTCTCCTGTTATCCCTAGTCATTGCCCTCAAATATGGAAACACATAGGAGGAGGAAGAGCTGTAAGCAGACACTAGTGACTGGAACATGGAATGTAAGAACCATGAATGTAGGAAAATTGATATTGTTAAGAAGGAAATGGAACACATAAATATTGACATACTAGGTATTGGTGAAATGAGATGGACTGGCATGGGACATTTTGAGTCATAGGATCATATGATACACTACGCTGAAGATGAAAAGGTGAGGAAAAATAGGGTTGCTTTTATAATTAAGAAAGTAATTTCTAGATCCGTTTTGAAATACAATGTTGTGAGTAACAGGAAAATATCCATACACATACAAGGAAGTCCAGAATACCACCATTATTCATATATATGCATCAACAACCAGAGCAAAAGAGAAGGAAATAGAATATTTCTACCAACTTATGCAGTCAGAGATTGATCGAACATACAATCAAGATGCTTTTATAATAATAGGTGACTGGAATGCAGACGTTGGGAATAGAGAAAAAGGATCAGCACTTGGAAAACATGGACTTGGTGACAGAAATGAAGCCAGAGATAGAATGATAGAATTTTGCATAATCAGAGACTTATTCATTGCAAATACATTTTATAAGAAACATAAACGCAGGCTATACATATGGATTTCACTTGATGGTATGCATAAGAATCAGCTCGATTGCATCTGTGGAAAGAATCACTGGAGAAGTTCAATATCAGTTGTGAAAAGTAGGCCAGGTGCTGATTGTGGAACAGATCACCAACTACGCATATGCAAGTTCAAACTGAAGCCGAGGAAAATTAAATCAAAGTCCACAGGAACCAAAGTTTTACCTTGAGTCTATCCCATATGAATTTCAAAACCATCCCAGGAACAAGTTTGAGGCCTTGGATGTAATGAGTGAAGATCGGATGAGCTGTGGGAGGATATCAAGAATATCATGCAGGAAGAGTGTAAAAGGTCTTTACAAAGATGGAGGAGGAAGAAAAGACCAAGGTAGATGTCAGAAGAAACTCTAAATATTGCTCTGGAGCACTGAGAAGCCAAAGCAAAGGGAAGAAATCAAGATATTAAGGAGTTGAACAGAAGACTCCGGAGGGCAGCGTGGGAAGACAAAGTATTGACAAATGTGCAAGGAGCTGGAGTCAGAAAATCAAAAGGGCTGAATTTGCTCAGCATTTCTTAAGCTTAAGGAACTGAAGAACAAATTCAAACCTCGAGTTACAATACTTAAGAATGTTTTGGGCTGAATACTAAATGATCCAAGAAGCATTAAAAGAAAATGGAAAGAGTATACAGAACAAGGGACTAGTGGCTAAAACCAATTTTTAAGGTTTCTAACATCATAGCCCACAAAGCATCTGCATACATATGAAGTAATTGAATTGATAGTGATTTGAGGAGCAAGGTGCACCTGAGCCCTGAAGTGACATCTTTGATTTTGAACACTCTGAAGGGGGCTTCTTGCAGCACATTTTCCCAATGCAAGATATTATTTGATTTATTGACTGATGTTTTGATGAGTGTTGCCTTTGTTGTGAGTGGTTAGATGCCATCAAGTTGGGTATGTCCAGTAGAGCAGTAGAGACCCTATGAGCAATAAATCTGAACTCTTTTCTATCCTGTGCTATCATTAGAGCCTGCCCACGTTAAAACCCATTGTAGCAGTCACCATGTCAATCTACATGGTCAAGGGTCTTCTCTCATTTGTCGATACCCTGCCTTTCTGAGCATTATGTTCCCCTCTAGCAACATGTCCAAAGTATGTGAGGTGAATCTTCATCATCTTTGCTTTCAAAGAGCTCTCTGGCTGCACTTCTACAAGACATATTTGTTTGTTCTTTTGTCCAAGGGATGGTCAGTACTCTTTTCTAATACCACAGCTCAAAGGCATCAATGATTCTTATTTCATCCTTATTCATTTTCCAGGTTTCAGATGCATAGCAAGTGATCAGAAAGATCATGGCCTGGATGAAGTGCACTTTAGTCCTCAAACTATCATTACTCCTCAATAATTTGGAGAGGACCCTAACCGTAGACTTTGCCAGCACAGTGCATCTCCTTATTTCCTGACTGCTGGTAATAGGGCTGTTAATTGTGGATCCAAGTAAGATAAAGCTGTTGACTGTTTCAATCTCTTCTCCATCCATAATGATGTTGCCTGTCAGTCTAGCGGTAAGAATCTTTGTTTTCTTGACATTAAAGATGCAATCCGTATTGAAGGCTGTATTCTTTGATCTTCCACAACAAGTGCTTCATGTCCTCTTCATTTTCAGTAAACAGGGTTGTGTCATCTACATGACACAGGTTCTTGATGAGTCTTTCCCAGATCTTGGTGCCACATTTCTCTTCAAAGTTCCAACTTAACAAATAATTTGCTCAGCATACAAATTGAATAGACATTAAGAGAGAATACAACCCTGAAACACTCCTTTTAAAATTTTAAACCATGTAGTGTGCTAGGCATAGGTTCTGCATGAACACAATTAAGCGCTCGGAGAGTCCCATTCTTCTCAGTTTGAGCCGTAACTTGTTACAATCCACACAGTCAATAAAGCATAAATACACATTCATCTGATATTCTTTACTTTCAACCAGGATCCTTCTGGCATCAGCATTGATATCCCTGGTGCCATGAACTGTTCTAAATCCTGTTTGAACTTCTAGAAATTCCCTATCTATGTACTTGTTCTGGCAGTTTTTGAATTATCTTCAGCAATATTTTGCTTACATTTGATAGTAATGATGTTGTTTGATAGTTTCCACATTCTTTTGGGTCACCTTTCTTGGGAATGGGAACAAATATGGACTTCTTCCAGTCCACTGGCCAGACAGCTGTCCTCCAGATTTCCTAGCATAGACTGTTGAGCACATCCAAGGCTGCATCTGTTAGTTGAAACAAGTCAGTTGGTATTCCATTGATTCCTGGGCCCCTGTTTTTTGGCAATGCCTCAGTGCAGCTTCAGCTTCCTCCTTAATTGCCATTGGCTCTTGTTCATATGGTATTTCCAGAAATTCTCATTGCCAGCCAGTTCTTTTTGGTACAGTTACTCTGTGTATTCCTTCCAGCTTCTTTTGATCCTTTCTGGGTCATTCAATATATTTCCCACAGCATCTTTCAATATTGCAACTCAAGTCTTAAGTTTGTTTTTCAGTTCTCTTAGCTTGAGAAATGCAGAGCAGGTTCTTCCCTTTTTCTGTCCTTGGAGAGGGTGAAACCAAGTCATGCCCTGGAGACTAGGATTTTGAAGCTCCATCTCACATACTTTGGGCATGTGGCCAGGAGGGATCAGTCCTTGGAGAAGGACATCATGTTCAAAAGGGTGAAGGGACAGCACAGGAGAGGAAGACCCCTGACGGGATGGATTGATTCAGTATCTGGGGCAATGGGGGTTGGTGTGCTGGAATCAGTAAGACAGCCTGAGGACAGGGCAGGCTTCAGAGCTGCTGTACATAAGTTCACTGTAGGTTACAGGCAACTTGATGACACATACCAACAAGAACAACACATCTCATTATAATACTTTGTCTTTTCAAGCTGCTGTTTGAAATCTTTTCAGCTCTTTTACTTTGGCATATTTTCCCTTTGTTTTGGCTTCTCAATGCTCTATTGCAATTTTCAGAGTCTCTTCTGACTTCCATTTTGTTGTTTTCTTTTTTTCTCTGTCTTTGTAATGACCTTTTACTCTCTTCATGGATGACATCTTTGATATCATCTGGTCTTTGATCATTGGTGTTTGTTCTCTTGGTCTTCCTCTCCTGTGCTGTCTCTTCACCCTTCTGAACATGACGTCCTTCTCCAAGGACTGATCCCTGCTGGCCACATGCCCAAAGTATGTGAGATGGAGCTTCAAAATCCTAGTCTCCAGGGCATGACTTGGTTTCACCCTCTCCAAGGATAGAAAAAGGGAAGAACTTGCTCTGCATTTCTCAAGAGAACAAATGGTATGGTATGTTCAGTACTATTTATTCTCCAGCACCACATCTGAAAGACATTGCTTCTTTTTCTGTCATCCTTAATCATTGTCTAGCTCTCAGATGCATAGTAAGCATTTGAAAGTTTATGGCTTAGGTTAGGTGCATCTTAGTATCTAATATGACATTGTTGCTCTTTAGCACTCTGGAGAGTTCTTGACAGCAGGTTTTCCTAAAGCAGCTCACCTTTTGATTTCTTGACTCCTGTCTCTTTACCTTTGATTGTGATAAATTGTTCATAATGAAGGGTATATATAATCAATGATGTTCTTCAGTCAGTTCTTTAATTCTCCGTTGCTTTCAGCAAGCGAGCAAGCTTGTGTTATTTATACATCACAGGTTGTTAATGAGTTTTTCTTCAATTCTAATGTTGTGATGTTATTATATACTCTAACTTTTTGCTCCACTTACAGATTGAATTAGTGTGGTGAAAGTATACTACTCTCACACACACATTGCTGATTTTAAACCACCTGGTATCCCCTTGTTTTGTTTGAACAGCCACCTGTTGTTCTACAGACAGTAGGTTATGCAAGAGCACAGTGACTTTTCAGGAATTACCATTCTTCTCAATGTCATCATTATTTGTTGTCCATACAGTTTAATGTACTTGTATAGTTAGTAAAATAAAGGATTTTAGGTATTTTTCTGCTTTCAGCCATGATTCACCTGACTTAGTAGTGATTTTCCTCATTTCAAGTCCTTTGAATCTGCCTTGAATATCTGGTAATTCCCTGTTGGTATACTTCTGGGTCCATTTTAACATTTAGCAAAATTGTACTTGCATCTGACATTAATTGTTTTATAATTTCTGCATTCTGTTAGATAACCTTTCTTTGGAATGGGCACAAATATGGGTCTCTTCCAATAGATTGGCCATATGTCTTCCAAATATTTTAGCTTAGATGAATGAACATTTCCAGAGTTAACATCTGTTTGTTGAAAAATTTCAGTTGGTATTCTGTCTGCTCTTGGAGCTTTGTTTTTACACAGTTCTTTCAGTGTACTTTGGATATTTTTCTTTAATACCATAGATTCTTGATCATATGCTACCTCTTCAAAGGATTGAATATCAAACATTTATTTTTTCCTTTTTGCTAAGATGACTGCATGCATTTTTTATCTTTGTTTAATCTTCTCTGTGATGTTCATATTTTGCCTATATAATTTGTCTGTATTAACACTCGTCATTCCAGTTTGTTCTTCAGTTCTTTCAGCTTAAGCAATGCTAAGTGTGTTCCTCTATTTTAAAAAATACCACACCACCAAAATAGAAGAACACACTTAGCATTTCTCAAGCTGAAAGAATGGTTTTTTCATACCTGATTTTTGCATACTTATTTTATGTTTTACCTTGTCCTCTTGTCCAAGTTGCTCTTGGACATCTTCTGTTCTGCTTTTCCAGCTCATCATTTCTTCCACTTACAGGTACTGTATATTCAAGAGGAAGTTTCAGAGTCTTTTTCTGACATCCACTTTATCTTTTCTTCCTTTCCTGTCCTTTTAGTGACTTTTTTCTTTCTTCATGTATGATGTCCCTGATGTCTTTCTGTGTCTAGTTTGGTCTTTGATAATTAGTGCTAAATGAAGCCAACTTATTCTTGACATGATTTCTTAGTTCTACTGGGATATAGTCAAGGTTGTATGTGGGCTCTTGTGGGCTTATTTTACTTTTTCCAGCTTCAGCTTGAACTAGCAGTAGAATAATCGATGATTAGTCCTGAATTCATCCTCTAGCTGGTTCTGATTGATGATATTCTAGCTTCTCCATCATCTCTTTCAACAGATCCAGTTGGTTTGATTTCTTGTGCATTCCATCTGGTGATGTGTTCTGTTTATATTGTTGAAAATTTACAATAAATACATTGTTGATATTGCAGAATTCTGTTATGTGATCTCTGGCATAATTGCTCTCACCACAGCTATCTTTTCAACTAGTTTGACTACTTCTTAGGAGCGCTGGTCACACAATGGTCAGTGTGTTTGACTGGCAATCAAGAGTTTGATGGTTTGAATCTACCAGCCACTAAGATAGGAGACAGATGAGACTATCTACTTTCATAATGAGTTGCAGCCTTGGAAACCCAGAAGCTAGCTCTGGTTCTTCCTCTATAGAAACTGGAACAGACTGGATGAGAGTGACTTTTTCCTTCTTTGTCTGAAAGTTTTGCATTCCAATCTCCAGTAATAATCAATGTATCATGATTCATATTTGTTCAACCTTAAACTACAGAAGTTGGTAAAATCTTCAGTTTCTTCCATCTTTGGCATTACTTCTTGGTGCAAGTATTTGGAGAGTAGTTGTATTAACTAAGCCTTTCATTTGATATATGTATATTATTGACAGTGCTGTACTTCAGAATAGATCTTGAAATGTTCTTTTTTGACAAAGAATGTTATACCATGCCTCTTCACTTTGTCATTTTGAGTATACCATGGACTGCCAGGAGATCAAAAGGTTCATCCTGGAGAAGGTGAAACCAGGCTGCTCCTTGGAGGCAAGGATTCTGAAGCTTCGTCTGACATACTTTGGGCATGTTACAAGGAGAGACCAGTCCCTGGAGAGGGACATCATACTTGGGAGGGTGGAGGGACAGCACAAAAGGGAAAGACCCTCAGTGAGATGGATTGATCCAGTGACTGGGGTAAGGCTGGTTAGATGTATCAGAGATAATAAGATTGGCACAGAATAGAGCAGGGTTCAGAGCTACTGCACATAGAGTTGCTGTGAGTTGCAAGCAACTTGACGGCACATAACAACAACAGCATAGTAGGCCATATGATTCTCCAAAAATGACCATTTTGGCTCACTAATGCCTAGGATATCAACCTTTCTGTATCTAAGCCTTATGTGTCGCTAGTCACAATGGTCAGTAGTGGTCACTGAGCAGAATCCATCATCTTCTCATAGGCAAGAAGAGGCTGCTGTTCATAGGGGCTATTAGTTTTGTAGACTAGCTGTTTCTCTGAGTTTTTAATTCTGTCATATTCTTTTGGTCTAGATGAGCAAAGAACAATAGTTTTACCATAGATGACTACGTAAAGCTGTAAGATTCTAAATACTGCTTACCAAACTAGAATGTGAAGCATTATCTGTTTACAGATAATGCTTTCACACACATGTATGCATTCAGCGTGATTCTTCATGTTCACATACTGAATAGCCCATGGACTTCCAAAAGAACAAGAGATATGTCTCTGAGAAGGTGAAGCCAGAGTGTTCCTTAGATACATGGATGGCTAAGCTTTGTCTCACAAAGTATGTGGGCATGTTGTTAGCAGGGGCTGTTCCTTGGAAAGGGACATCATGCTCAGAAAGGTGGAATATCAGCAGAAGAGAAAAGGATCCTTGACAAGATGGACTGACTTAGGCTCAGATATGTTAGAGATGACAGGGATGGCCCTGGATAGGACAGAGTGCAAATTTGTTGTTCGTAGAGTTGCTATGAGTCGTACTCGACTGGATGGCACATAACAACACACTAATACTACCACACGTTTTTTGTTTGTTATTAGTGTTTTTGTAAAACTATATACATTATGTTGTTGTTGTTGTTATGTACTGTTGAGTTGGGACTGATGATCCTCCAGCAGGTTTTCAGAGCCAAGAAATTGAATATATCTTCTGTGAAACTGCTGTTGTATTTGGGCCATGTGCAGTTGGGTTGGTAGTGTAACTATTTACCAAAATTGTTGCAATTCTTGCATGTAGTGTAGTGTGTTTATTTACCATAGTCAGTAGTGTAGACTTCCCCTATATTTGGTACTGCCTCTGCAGTCACCAAAAATGGCAAATGTATACTATCTAGAAAGTGATATCCTCCTTCCTTCCACCTTTTATCCTGGCTGCCAGCAAAGACCATTGCTTCCGGTAAGTATACCAGTTCTTGGATTTTTATTACAACAGGACTTTAATACTTGCCCATTTAAAAAGATGTTTTATTGGTTTGCATATAGTAATTTATATACATCATGTTTCATTCCTATGCACTATTCTTTGTTGTTGTTGTTATGTGCCATCGAGTTGCCTACGACTCATAATGACAACAGCCCTAAACCCTGCTCTATCTTGTGCCAGTCTCACTGTCTCTGACGCATCTACCCCCATTACCCCAGTCACTGAATCAATCCATTTCATTGAGGGTCTTCCTCTCCTGTGCTGTCCCTCCACTCTCCCAAGCATAATATCCCTCTTCAATGACAGGGCTCTCCTTGCAACATGTCCAAAGTATTTCAGAGTTTCAGGATCCTTGCCTTCAAGGAGCAGCCTGGTTTCACTCTCTCCAGAATGAACCTGTTCGTTCTCTTATCAGTCCATGGTGTATTCAGTTCTCTTCTCCAACACCACAGCTCAAAGTTTTCAATTCTTCTATCACCCCTACTCATGGTCCGGCTCTCTGATGCATAGCAAATGATTGCAAAGACCATGGCTTGTATCAGATGCACCTTAGTCTCCAGACTGGCATCTCTGTTCTTCAGTACTTTGGAGAGGTCTCTAACAGCACACTTTCCCATTGCAATACATGTTTTAATTTCCTGGCTGCGTTGTGTTTAAGAAAATAATATTTGCCCTTTTGTACTTATTTCACTTAACATATTGTCTTCTGGAATCATCCACTGTATGTTTCCCAGATATGTCATTATTATTTATTCTTTTTTATATATTTATTTGAGTGAAAGTTTATAACTACCTTACTATTCTTGATAATTGTGTAGTTTTACATCACATGCATGCACCACAATTTGCTTACCTGTTCTGTCAGCTGATGGGCCTGTAAGTGGTTTCTTTTTACTGTTGTGATTCATGTGACAATGAACATAGATGTGTATATGCATATTTGTGTCATTGTTCTTCTATCTTTTGGATTTATGTCTGTGAGAGTAGGATTGCTGTATCATAAGGTATTTTGATTTCTAGCTTTTCCCCCTTAATTTATTTTTTCCTTTTTAATACTGGTTTATTTACAAAGTTCGAATACATTGTTTTTCACACCAGATCTTTCCCATTTCCATCACCCCCCATCACATTATATGACCCTATGATTAACAACCCCCGCCCCTGCCCATCCTCACCCCTCTGCTTCCACCCTTTCCTCCCAAGTTGGATCCTCATACTCATTGTACAATAATGATTTTATACAATATTTGTCCTTATAGGACTGATTAGATCACTCAGCATAATTCCGTTTAGGCCATCCTGAGTTAGGTAGTGATTTACAAAGTCATTGCTCCTGCATGCTGTGTAGTATTCTATTGTGTGAATGTACCATAATTTCTTAATGCATTCAATTGTGATTGGACATTTGGGCTGTTTCCATGTTCTTGTGATGGTGAATAATGCTGCTATGAATTTTGATGTACAAGTCTCCATTTGTGCCTCAGTTCTCATTTTCTTGGGGTGTATTCCAAGCGGTGGAAATAGTTGCATCATATGGAATGTCTATTTTCAGCTTTTGAGGAAGTACCAAAATGCTTTTCTGAGTGGTTGTACCATTTTACAATTCCACCAATGTATAAGAGTTTCTGTCTCTCCACATCTTCTCAAAAATTTATTACCTGATGCCCTGCTAAACTTTGCCACTGCTACTGGAAAGAGATCATCATTTCCAGTATCTCATTGTGGTTTTGATTTGCATCTCTTTTATTGTCAGTGACTTGGAGCATTTCTTCATGTGTCTGTTTGCCATTTGAATATCTCCCTCTGTGAAAATTCTTTCCATGTCTTTTGCCCATTTGGTAATTGGATTACCAATCTTTTTCTTGTGGAGGCCTCATGACTATTCTGTAAACTTTTATTATGAGACTTTTGTCTGAGATGGTATTGCCAAATGTTTGTTCCCAGTCAGCAGGATTTCTTTTCACCCTATTGGAAAAAGTTGTGATGTGCACAGAGTGATTAATCAATTTTATCCTCTTCAGATTTATCCTCTTTAGATTGTGCATTTCTGGCTGTATTTGGCAGTCTCTTCATACCATAGACTAGGCCTGCCAAGCTTGATCCCATTTTGTCTCTAAGGAACTTTATGATTTTGGGCTTTACTCTCAGGTAAACTTTGAGTTGATTTTTGTGTGTCGTGTGCAGTGTGGATCCTATTTCAGCTTTCTGCAGAAAGCATTCCAGTTTTCCCAACACCATTTGTGGAAGAGGTTATCATTTCCCCATTTGATAGCTTCGATTTCCTTGTCACATATCAGTTGATCATACTCTATTTCTGGGTTCTCAGTTCTGTTCCATTGGTTTGTGTGTCTGTCATTGTACCAGTACCATGATGTTTTGATTACTACTGCTGTAGAGTAGATTGTGAGGTCAGGGAGTGCTATCTATACCTCCTGCTTAATTTTGTTTCTTAGATGTGTTCTGCTTATGTGAGTCTCTTGCCTCTCCGAGTGAACTTGACAGTTTCCTTGAAAAATGAATTTGGTATCTGTATTGGGATTGCATTGAACATGTAGATTTCTTTTGGTGGGATTGCCATTTTCACAATATTGAGTCTTCCTATCCATGAACAAGGGCACATTTTTCCATTTCTTTAGGTCTTTTATTATGTGTTGCAGAAATGTTCTGTAGTTTTCTTTGTATAAGTCTTTTGTATCTCTAGTTAGGTTCACTCCCAAATATCTCAGTTTGTGGTTGGCTATTGTAAATGGAATATTAGCTTTCTTGGTTTCCTTCTCTGAGTTCTCATTGTACTATAGAGGAGTCTCACTGATTTTTGGATATTGATCTTATATCCTGTCACTTTACTAAATTGGCTTCTGACTCTTAACAATTTTGTTGAGTCTTTGGAATTTTCTGTGTACACTGTCATATCATCTGCATAAAATGATACTTTAACCATCTCTTTGCTGATTTGGATGCCTTTTATTTCCTTCTCTTGTCATATTGCCCTAGCAAGCACTTCCAATGCAATATTGAATAGAAATGGTGATAGTGGGCATCCTTGTCTGATCCCTGTTCTCAAGGAATATGCTTTTAGTCTTTCTCTATTGAGAATAATATTGGCTCTTGATTTTGCACATATATACTTTTCACTATGTTGAAAAAATTCCCTTCTATTCCAGTTTTACTGAGTATCTTTATCAGGAAGGATTGTTGTATTTTGTTAAATGCCTTTTCTGCATCAATTGCTAAGATCTATGGTTCTTGTTACTTGCTTTGTTAATATGGTGAATTACACTGATTGCTTTTCTTATGTTGAACCATCCTTGCATACCTGTTATGAATTCCACTTGGTCATGGTGAATTATTATTATTAGGAATTTTTTTTATGTATGTTCAGATTCTTTGGGCTATGATTTTGTTAAGAATTTTGTGTCTATATTCATGAGAGGTATTGATCTATAGTTTTCTTTCTTAGTAATATCTTTGCTTGGTTTTATAAGGGTTAAAATTATTTCGTAGGATGACTCTGGGTGTGTTAATTTTTTTCAATTTTTTGAAATAATTTAATTAGGATTGGTAATATATCCTCTCTGAATGCTAGGTAGAATTTAGCTGTGAAGCCATCTGGTGCAGGACTTTTCTTATGGAGAAATCTTTTTATGACCTGTTCAATTTTCTTCTTTTGTGATTGGTCTATTCAAGTGTTCTATATCTGTCCTTATCAATCTGGGTAGGGCATGAGTTTCAAGGAATTTGTCCATTTCCTCTAGGTTTTAAAATTTATCAGAGTAAAGCTTTTCATAGTATTCTGATATTGTTGATTTAATTTCCTCTGGTTCTGTTGTGATGTCACCTCTGTCATTTTTTAATCAAGTTATCTGTGTCTTTTCTTTTTTTAAGTTTGCCAGTGGTTTGCTAATTTTATTGAACCTTTTGAAAAATCAGCTCCTGATCATATTGACGATTTCTGCTTTCTATCTCATTGATTTCATCTCTTGACCTTTTCTTCAAGAGGCTTTAAGTTTAAGTTGCTTAGATTGTTTGATGAAGGTGTTGAGTTAGATCATTAATTTTTCTTCTTCTTCTTTTTTTTTTGCTTTTATGTGTGTGCCTGTTGCTATGAACTGCACCCTGAAGACTGCCTTAGCTGTATCCCAGAGGTTTGGTATGTTTGTTTTCATTTGTTTCAAGTAACTTTTTTCTTTCTTTCTATATTTCTTTTATATAACCCAGTCATGTTCTAGCAGAGAATTATTAAATTTCCACATGGGTGGCTTTGTAAGCTTTGTGTTCCTGTGGTTAATTGCTAGTTTTATGGAACTGTGGTCTGAGAAGATACTTTGTATTTTTTCAGTGTTTTTTAATTTGTTGGGACTTGCTTTGTGTCCTAAATATAATTCATTCTGGAGAAGGTACCATGTGTACTTGAGAAGAAAGTATATTGAGTTTTAGTTTGGTGTAGTACATCCCCAAGGTGGAGTTGGCTGATTGCATAGTTTAGATGTTCTTCATCTTTGCTGAATTTTTTTTTTTTTTAGTTGACCTATTCTTTGGTGATAGTGATGTGTTCCAGTCTCCTACCACTATTGTGTTGCTGTCTATTTCTTCCTTCAGTTCTATTAACTGCTGTTTTATGTATTTTGCAGGTCTATTATTTGGTGCATGAAAGTTACTTGGTTTTGACCAAAATTATGTTTTCTTGATCTGCTGTGACTTTAATCAGTATGCAATGCCCATCCTTACCTTTTATGGTGGTTTTCATTCTGAAATCTATTTTATCAGAGATTAGTATTGCCACTCCTGCTTTTTTGTGAGGTTGACATTTGCTTGGTATTTTTTGTTCCATTTTTTATTTTGAGTCTGTCTTTTCTCTGCTTTTTTGAGATATGTCTCTTTTAGGCAACATATTGATAGACTTTTGGTTTTTTTATCCATTCTGCTACCCGTTTTCTTTCGATTGGCACACTTAGTTTTTTCACAGTAAGGGTGATTATTGTCAGGCCAGGTTTTACCTTTGCCATTTTGCTGTGTTTCTTTTTCTGTTGTTTCTGGTTAATATAGTCTAACCACTTTCCTTTGACATCTCCTTGTGAAGGACATTATTTAAAATTTCTTGTAGTTTCGATCTTGTTTTTGCATATTCTGTAAGTTCCCTCTTTTCTGCAAAGGATCTGATTTCTCCTTCATATTTGATGGAGAGCTTTGGTGGGTATAGGATCTTTGGCTGGCAGTTGTTTTCTTTCAACTTTCTGTATGTGCCATCCCATTGTCTTCAAGCTCCCATAGTTTCTACTGAGAAATCATAACTTAATCTAATTGTTTGCCCTTTGTAGGTGACTCTTTGTTTTTCTTGTGCTGCTTTTCAGATTCTATCTTTATCTTTTAATTTGGAGAATTTGACTATCATATTTGTCTTTTGGGGCCTAGACTTTTTGATGTTTGTGGTGCTTCTTGAATGTGGATTTCCCTGTTCTTCAATATATCTGTGAAGTTTTCTTCTAGAACTTCTTCCATAATCTTTTCAGTGATTTTCTTGTCACTCCCCTGTTCTGGAATTCCAGTAATACATGTTTGATGTCATTCCACAGGATTCTAATATTTTTACGTTTCATCTCTAATTTTTCTAGTATGTTTTCAGTAGGACTCTTGTCTTCCAACTCACTGATTCTCTGTTCCATTTCTTCAGTTCTATTTTTTTGTTGGACACTTCTGCCAGTTTTGTCTTAATATTCTGAGTTTCATTTTCCTGCTTTTCTGTTATTTCCAGTGCTATGTTGACTGTACCCTCTCTGTCTTGTGATGATTTTTTTTAAGTTCTTGTACCTCTATCTATACTATCAATTCTTTCTTCCATAGCTGCCAAGTTGCTCCTCATCAAGATATTTATTCTGAACTGTTGTCTCTGAGGTATTTTCTCTCTTACTGCTTTCATTGTTTCTTTTAACATTTGTATCTTTTCTACAGCTGTTCTAATATCTCCACATCAACTTTTTTCTTTCTCTCTATCTGGGGTATTCATTGGGTCTGCTTTTTTTAGGAGAAGTGTTATTTTGTTATTTCATGATTACTGAGGCAGATTGCCTTGACATTATTTGATTCTTAGTAGATGTTAGGTTGTTGTAACTATATAATGACTCAGAGCATGGCAGTTTTTGTGAAGGCTCTATATATTTGTGTTTCCTTCTGTGGGCCTCAAAACTGACAGCAGTGTTTCCACCAAAGTACCTCAATGTCAAATCAGGAAGCCTGTTGTTCCCTTCCAGAACTGGCATTTATGCCCAGTTCAAGTTGTCCTGTACCCTTCTGCTTGAGTTTAAGAGGTCCTACCTCGTGTATGTAGACATCAGTGTTTCCCCCAAAGTACCTGAGTGCCAAACTAGCAAGCCTGTTTGTTGTTCCCATCCAGAATTGGCATCTAAGCCCACTTTGAGCTGTTCTGTACCGTCACGCTTGAGCTTAAGGTGTTCTGCCTAGTGTATCCAGACAGGAATGTTTCCCCCAAAGTATCTGAGTGCCTATTTAGGAAGTCTTTTGTTCCCTTCCAGAAATGGCATCTATGCCCAGTTTGAGCTGTCCTGTACTCTTCCACTTGAGCTCAAGGGGTCCATGTGGTGTATTTAGACAGCAGTTTTTCCTCTGAGGTATCTGTTTTCTCTTCTCTATGAGACGGTTCAGTGGCAGGTCCTTCTTTTTCTTCAATCTTGCACTAGTTGCAGGTGATGTCTTAACAGGATTTTGTATATTAGTGATATCTCTAATATTTATTTATGTATTTATCTATCTATTTATTTATTTTTTATTATTATTATTTTTTTTTTTGCTTGAGAGCCCTAACCTGGAAGGAAAGTGGCGAAAATGGCAGACATGAGGCTGAGGGAAGGCACAGGTGTGGCTCTGTCCAAGGGCGGGTGGTGATGGTGGATTGGTATTTCTAGCTTTTTGATGAAATGTCATGCCATATTCAAGAGTGGCTGTACAATTTTGTGAAACCAGCAATATATGAGACCTCCAGTGGCCTAGTGGCAAAAAGCTGCACTGTAATCCCAAAGGTGTATGTTTTGAAGCCATCAGTGGATCCATGGGAGAAGGATGGGGAATCTCTTCCTGTATGGTTAACCGACTCTGAAAACCCACTGGAGGTTCATCTGTGGGTTGGTTCTGACTATATGGTATACAACAACAACAATAGCAGCAATGTATTGGTGCTCTTGTGACCTAGTGGTAAGGAGCTACACTGCCAACACAAAGGTACATGTTTCAGATATACTAAGTGCTCTGCAGGAGAAGGATGAGCCATCTCTTCCCATGTGATTTAACTGCCTCTGAGAACACACTGGAGAATCAGCTATGGGTCAGTTCTGACTTGATGGTATACCACCATCACCACCACAGCAACAGCAACAGTAGTGTATAAGTGGTCTCATTTTCCCACAACTTCCCTGACATTTGTTGTTTATTCTTTGTTGTTGTTTTTAAATCAGGGCTTCTGTGCAGTCTAGAAGGCATGCGGTTCAAATCCACCAACTGCTCAGTAGGAGAATCATGTATAGTCTCCTGTATGATTAATTACCTCTGAAAAACCCCTGGACGGTTAGCTAAACATCAGTTCTGACTCAGTGTAACACAACATCACCACTACAACAACAAAGGTGAATGGTCATTTTTATTTAGGTGAAAGGTCAGTGAAAAAAAGAAGACCTTCAACCAGATGGATTTACACAGTGATTCCAATAATGGGCTCAAGTATGTCAGAGATGATGATGATGGCACAGGGTAGGACAGGATTTAGGATCACTGTGGGTCATACTTGGGTTGACAGTGTCTGACAACAGCAGCAGTAACAGCAATATCTTATGAGCTCTATTAAACCATAGAGGGGAAAGGAGAGTTGCAATTGCCAAAGTCACTCAATGAAATCCACCACCTATGGGAAAAAAGATGGGCAGTGTCCTCCCTTGTCGTTTACTGCCTCTGAAAACCTGCTGGAGGGTCAGCTGTGAGTCTGTTCCAACTAGAAAGTACACTACAACAATACTTAATGATTGTGAGCATCTTTTCTTGTGTGTATTGGCTCCTTGAATGCCCTTTTGGGTCAATTGTCTATTTCTTTTTCCCATTTCCTTTTATTGGATTGCTTTTTGAGGTATTGAAGCCTTCTATATAGTTGGGATATTAGGTCATTATCAAATAAGTTGTTGCCACATGTTTTGTAGGTTCTCTTTTTGCTTATTTGGTAAAGTCTCTTGATGGGCATAAGAATTTAATTTTTAGGAGATCCCAGTGATCTATTTGTCATTTATTGCTTGTGAGTTTTTGGTAGTACTTGAAAAATTTTTTTAAAATGAGCCCCCTATTTTGACCTTATGTTACCTTCCAGAAACTTAAATTTTATTTTAGCTTTGATATCTATGTCCTTGATACATTTAGAGATAGTTTTTATGTATAGTTTGAGAGATGGACAAGTTTCTTTTGAAAAGAAATGTACAGTTTTTGCCAGCTATTATGCCAGGAATGACAAATTGAGTGTTTATTTGTATTTTTTTGACTCTTCAAAGATGTTTGACTGTGTGGATTGTAATATATAATGGCTAGCATTGAGAATCCCAGAATACGTAATTGTGCTCGTGCAAAACCGATACATAGACCAAGAGGCTGTTGTCTGAATGGAGCACTGCATGGTTTAATATCAAGCAATGTGTACTTTAGGGCTCTATCCTTTCTCCATACCTATTCTGTGTGCTGAGTAAATAATTTAAGAAATTGGATTATATGAAGAGGAGAGTGTGGAATCTGCATTATGCAGATGACACATCCTTGGTTGCTGAAAGTGAGGAAGATTTAAGCATTTGCTGCAGAGGATCAATGATTACAGTCTGCAGTATGGATTACATCTCAACATCAAGAAAAGAGAAATCTTCTTCATTGGGCCAATAGATAATTGACTAATAGATTGATGGAGAAAAGATTGAAATTGTCAGCAACTTCATTTAACTTGGATCCACAGTCAACATGTATGGTAACAGCAATCAAGAAAGCAAAAGACATGTTACATTGGGAAAATCTGCTGTCAAGTACCTCTTCAAAGTGCTAAAGAGCAATGGTGTCAGTTTAAAGACTACAGTGTGTCTGATTCAAACCATAGTTCAGTTGCTTCCTATACATCTGAAACTTGGACGATGAATAAAAATGATGGAAGAAGTCAAAGTTTATGAATTGTGATGTTGGAGAAGAGTACTGAATAGTCCATGGACTGCCACAGGAACAAACATATCTTGGAGAATGTGCAACGAGGTGCTCCTTGGAGGCAAGAATCATGAGATTTGTCTCACGTACTTTGGGCATATTATTGGGAGGGACTATTTCTTGGAAAAAGGCATTGTGTTGCAGAAGTTCGAAGGAGAGTCAGCATAAGAGAGGAAGACCTTCAACAAGAGAGATTGACCAGGTGATGTTAACAGTGGGTTTGAGCATATCATTGATAGTATGTATGGAACAGGATAGGGCAAGGTTCAGAACTGTTGTTCTTAGTATCACTATGACCTGATGGCACCTAATAGTGCCGCAATATCATTTGTGAAAGAAACTGATTTTTCCCCCATTGAAAGGACTTGACCCTTTGTCAAAGAGCTGATTCCTGGAGGTGGATTAATTTACATCTGGATTCTCAAATTTATTCCTTTGCTCTATGTACCTGCCATTGAACCAGGGGCAGGCTACTTTCAGGAATGTTCCTAAATAGTAAGTTTTGAAATTGCAAAGTATGAGGCCTCCTACTTTGTTCTTTTTATCCAGCAATTCATTAGTTATTCTGGACCTTTTCCCATTTTGTATAAAATTGGTCATTAGTTTTTACATTTCATTAATGAGTGTTGTTAGGTTTAGGAGCAGGATTGGGTTAAATTTGTAGATCACATTTTCAGTGTGTTAATTCTTCTGACCTGTGGCGTGGAATGTTTTCCATGTATGTAGGTCTCCTTTGGTTTCTTGTAATAGAGTTTTATAGTTTTACTTGCATAGGTTTTCTATGTCTTCTGGCTAGGTTTTTTTTCCTAGGTGGTGTTATCCTGTTGGGGACTACTGTAAACAGTATGGTTTTCTTGATTTCTTTGACAACATTTGCATTATTAATATGTTATTAGGTGATGTCAGGTTGACCTATAATGACCCTGCACCGTTCCCATCCTCACAATCTCTGATAATGCTTGAGCCCATTGTTACAGTCACTGTATCAGTCCATCTTCTTTGGAATCTATCTTTCTTTATCTTCCATCTTTCCCAGCATGATCTCCTTTTGCAAGGACTGGTCCCTTCTGACAACATGCCCAAAATATGTGAAGTTTCATCATCTTTGCCACTCAGGAGCACCCTGGTTGTATTTTCTCCAAAACAAGCTTGTGTGTTCTTTTGGAAGCCTGTGGGATATTCAATGCTCTTCTCCAATGCTACAACTCAAAGGCATTTGTGGAGAAAACTAGCTGATTTTATCTTCTACCACTTTGCTGAATTCTTTTTTTCTTTTGGAGTTTGTGGAATTTTCTCTATAAAGGGTCTTGTTGTTGTTTGTTGATTGCCTTCAAGTTGAGCACTACTCATAGTGACCCTAAGAACAAAAGGCCTGAAGCAGGAAGTGGATGACCCCTGCCATAAAGGGTCTTAACATCTGTGAATTGGGCTAATTTTTCTTTGCAATTTTGTTGTTGTTGTTGTTAAGTGCTGTCAAGTTGAGTATGTCTACTAGAAACCGTCTGAACAGCCAGCCTGAACCCTGCCCTATCCTGTGCTATCCCCAACATCTCTGAAATAGTCAATCCCATTGCTGAAGTCACCATGTAAATCTGTCTCAATTGAAGTCTTCCTTTCCTTCGCTGCCACTCCATCTTTCTAAGCATAATGTTCCTCTTCAGTGAATAGCCTCATCAGCCTGCATATCTCTGAAAACTCTATGAACTTGGAGAAACGACAGTAGTTATAGAAAGGCTTTGGGCCTTTTGTTTCTAGGGCTGCTATGGGTTGTGCTTGACTCGATGGCAATAAACAGCAGCAACAACTTGTATGTCTAGTGTATGAAAGACAAAGCTTCATTATCTTTGCCCCAAGGAGCACTCTGGCTGCAGTCTTTCCAAGACTTATCTGTTCTCTTAGCAGCTTTCTGTCTTACCTTATTATTTTTTACTTGAAATTTTGAGTGTGATATTGAATATGAATAATGATAATAGTGTTGACCACTGTGTATTCCTTCCATCTTCTTTGATGCTTCCTGCATTTTGGCCATAGAATCCTTCAGTAGTTGGAACTCAAGGCTTGACTTTGTTCTTCAGTTCTTTCAGCTTGAGAAATGCTGACTGTGTTCTTCCCTTTTTGGTTTTCTGACTCCAGCTCTTTGCACTTTTTGTTATAATACTGTTTGTCTTCTAAGGCTGCCCATTAAAATCTTTCATTCAATTATCTTATTTCAGCATTTCTTCCCTTTGGGTTTTTTATTTTGTTTTGGTTTTTTACGTCTTTATGTTGTGTTGCAAGTTTCAACATCTGTTCTGACATCCATTCTGGTCTTTTTCTTGTTTTTATAATGATCTTTTGCTTTTATCATGGATTATGTCATCCCCTAACTCATCTGGCCTTTGGTCATTAGTGTTCAGTGCATCAGAACTATTCTTGAGATAGTTTTTCAAGTCAGTTGGGATAGACTGAGGTTGTATTTTGATTCTGTGGATTTGTTCTGATTTTCATATTCTTCCATTTTCTTCTTGTTTCTGTTCTTATAGGGCATAATCTCAGTCTTTCTCTATTGCGAAAAAGTGTGCTTTTGGTTTTGCATGTTGTTTTTGTTAGGTGCTATTTAGTACAATTCATAGCGATCCTATGATCAACAGATCTGAACACTGACCTATGCCAAACTCATAATTTCTGACATACTTTACTTCAGTGCAGCAGTCACTGTGTTGATGTATCTCATTAGTATCTTTCTCTCTTTTTCTGACCCTTCACCTTTCCAAGTATGAGGTCCCTCTTCAGGGAATAGCCTCTCCTAACAACATGCCCAAAGTATTTGAGACAAAGCTCTGTCATCTTTGCTTCTTCAATAAATGACAGTCTGTGGGATATTCGGTACTCTTCTCCAACAGCACAGCTCAAAGGCATCAATTCTTCTGTCATCCTTATTCATTATCCACCTCTCTGTTGGAGAAGGTCAAGGACTGCAGTCTTCAATATGGATTGAAGCTCAATATCAAGAAAACAAAAGATTCTCACCACTGGGCCAATTGGCAGCATCAGTATGGATGATGAAGAGATTGAGATAGTTAACAGTTTTAGTTTACTTGGTTCCACAGTCAACACTCTTGGTAACAGCAGCCAGGAAATCAGGAGATGAATTACATTGGGAAAGTCAGCTGTGAGGGACCTCTCAAGAGTATTGACGTGCAACGACGTCAGGCTACAGACTGAGATGTGCCTGATCCAGGCTATAGTCTTTGCAATTACGTGCTATGCATCGGAGAGTTGGACAGTGAATAGGGATGATAGAAAGAGAATTGATGCCTTTGAGTTGTGGTGCTGGACAAGAGTGTTGAATATACATGGACTGCTAGGAGAACAAACAGGTTTGTCCTGGAGAGGGTGAAGCCAGAATGTTCCCTGGAGTCAAGGATTCTGAAGCTTGATCTGACATAGTTTGGGCATGTTGCAAGGAGGGACTGGTCCTTGGAGAGGGACATGTTTGGCAGAGTGGAGGGATGGCACAGGAGAGGAAGACCCTCAATGAGATGGATTGATTCTGTGAATGGAATGGTGGGAATGAATGTGTTTGAGACAGTGAGGTTGGCATAGGATAGAATGGCGTTTAGGACTCTTGTACATAGGGTCACTGTTGTTGTTGTTGTTATGTGCCATCGAGTCATTTCCGACTCATAGCGACCCTATGCACAACAGCTCTAAACCCTGCTCTATCCTGCGCCAACCGCACCGCCTCTGACACACCCATCCCGATTACCCCAGTCACCGAATCAATCCATCTCATAGAGGGTCTTCCCCTCCTGCGCTGTCCCTCCACCCTCCCAAGCATGATGTCCCTCTCCAAGGACCCGTCCCTCCTGGCAACATGTCCAAAGTATGTCAGACGAAGCCCCAGAATCCTTGCCTCCAAGGAGCAGCTTGGTTTAATCCTTTCCAAGATGAATCTGTTTGTTTTCCTGGCAGTCCATGGTACATTCAGTACCCTTCTCCAGCACCACAGCTCAAAAGCATCCACTCTCCTTCTGTCCTCCCTAGTCATTGTCCAACTCTCTGATGCATAACAAGCGATTGCAAATACCATGACCTGTGAGTTGCAAATGACTCTATAGCACATAACAACAACAACAACAACTGTTGCATAGCATGTAATTGAAAAGACCATGGCCTGAATAAGGCACACCTTAGTAGTTAAACTGGCATATAGCTCCTCAGTAATTTTGAGAGGTCCCTGATTGCAGACATTCCTTAAGTTCAATATATCAACTGATCTAACTGCTGGTACCCAGGGTATTGATTGTGAATCTAAGTAAGATGAAATCATTGACAATTTCAATCTTTTCTCCATCTGTCTCGATCTTGCCTATTAATCCAGTGATGAAAATTTTTGTTTTCTTAATGTTGAGATGTTATCCATATTGAAGGCTTTATTTATCTCCTCTTTCTGTTTTGCTAAGAATTTATTTATATTAGGAAATGGTGTTGGTTTTATCAAGTGTCTTTTTTTTTTACTAATTGATATGATATTTTTATCTTTTTCTTGATATTATTTTTATGGTGTATTATATGGATGAATTTTCCTATGTTGAACTCAGTATGACTTCCACATTATCATGATATGGGCTTTTTTGTTGTTGTTGTTGTTGTTATCCTGTTGCATACTATTAGCTAAAATTTTGTTAAGAATTTTTCATCTCTGTTCATAAAGAGATTTTGGCCTACAATTTTCTTTGTTTTGTTTGTTATCAGAGGTATAGAAGAGTCATAGAGTGAATTCATTTCTTTTCTATGTTCTGGAATAATATGAGAGTGCTTTTCAGAGAAATGACATTTAACTCTTCACTGAATTCTCTGATTGAGCAGTCTGGGCTAGGAGATTTTTCAGTTATTGTAGTTCAGAATCACTCCCCCCCATTCCCAAATAGAATGAAAATGTAGTTTGTGATCTGTTTGCTCCCATGTTATGACTAAAAGAATAAAATGCAGCTAGTATTATGGGTTGTTGTTTTATTTTTTCCCTTTAAAGTAAATACATTGATAAACTCAATTTGATAAAATTGTCTCATGGTGATTCCTTATTTTACTCATAGGGTAAAAATCATGGTAAAAAACTCCGAAATTACTATGCAGCAAACAGTTGTCCCCCTCCTGCCAGAATGAGCAATGCAGTGGAACCGACGGCTACTCCAGTTGTCTCCGCTTCTCAGCAGGTATGTAGAGTTAAGATTTGGCAACTGAACCCATGGTTGGAAGTCACTGTGAAACAGCACGCAGGTAGAAGCTGTCATATACACGAAATGTCATGGACACCCTTTAGGGTACAGTTAGGGCAAATGCAATTGAATTACTGATCTCCTTGGTACTTCTGTGAACCTTGAGATTTTTCATGGCTTAAATTATGATCCATGGAACAAATGTTTTTGGTTTTATAAGTAATTATTATAACTCTGAATTAAAGGACCCTGAATGTTCAGGCAAGGTCCTTGGTTAAGAAAGAGATTCTTAAGGCATTTATTTTTTGTTATGTTTAATCCTACTTATATTTTGTCTTTAACCTGTATGATCCATTTCTCATATGTGTTCCCTTTCCCCCCTCGCTGTGGAAAGCATACATAAATTCTCTCTAGACTTTGATATGAGGAGATACTCTTGAGGGTTGAGTTCCTTTAGTTCTTTGGCAGATAATACCAGTGATTTGGGGAAGATCCTTCTATAGTTTAATAGCTTCTTGATGGAGATTCTACTCCATAAAAACATTTTGAAGTATTATGTATTCAAAGAACTATGTTATAGCAATAAATAATATTCTCCCACTGTCGTTGTGTCAATTCTGCCTCTCAGTGACCTTGCTGGGCAGATACCAGCTACCCTTTAGAGTTTTCAAGGCTGTGAATCTTTCTAGATGCAGACTGCCTTTTCTCTCTCCCAAGCAGAGCCTGGTGGATTTTAATGCTCACCGTTTAGTTAGCTAATCTTTTGGTTCTTCATGCACTGTGTTGCTAAGCTAAAAACCTCACTGCTGTTGAGTTGCTTTTAACTCACTGGCATCTTCATTGGCTTTTCGAGGCTGTAAATCATAACTAGAAGAGATATGCCCATCTTTTCCCTTTGGGGCTGCCAACTATTGGAGCTTGATCTTTGGGTTAGTAGTGCATCTTGCTGTGGACTACTTTATGAGAGTTGCCTTTAAATAGTAATACTACTACTAATAATGCCCTTAAACATGATCCTGCTGCTGCTGTTGTTATGAACCATTGAGTCAGAACCAATTAATAAGTGACCCTTCAGTGGCTGTACATTGCATGGGAGGAAATGGCCCGTATTTTTTCCTATGGAGTGACTGGTGGATTTAAACAGTGCTTTTGCTGGCAGCACAACTCCTTACCACTCTAATTGAACAGTCACTATGATAGGCTCTCTGCTAAAACCTTTTCCCATATTAATATATTCAGGGTGAGTTGAGAAAAGCGTTACTGTAAGGCACAAAATGTAAGAGGTACTAAAAACTCAATTATGCAGGTAAAGAATGTTTAATTCAATATGTTAAAACATCAAAATTGATGTAAAAACATTTTTGTGAACAAAGTACTAACATTTGAAATAAAAGCTGAGTATCATTGAATTTTTGTTTGCTTCAGACTTCGGTGTAGTGTAGTGTGAGGAATTCTGTATTTAAAATTATGATTTTTTTTCCATTCATAGATATCCCCCCCCTGCGCGCATTGGGTTTGACTTTATAGAGTATTAGGACCTTCTAAGAATAAAATCCCTGTAGACATCCAAAAACTCCAACAGGGTAAAAAGGGAAGCCAAAGACTGGGAAAAAATATTTGGTAATGACATATCAGATAAGGGACTGATATCTAGAATTTATAAAATACTTGAGCACCACAACAAGATAAGGGTTAACAACCCAATTGAAAAATAGGCACAGGTTGTGAACAGATACTTCACCAAAGACATTCAGATGGCGAACAAACACATAAAGAAGTGCCCAAAATTCCTAGCTCTGAGATGCAAATCAAAACAACTATGAGGTATTATCTTTCTCCAGTAAGAATAGCAAAGTTTAACAGAACAACAAACAACAAATGCTGGCAAGGTTATGAACAAACTGGAACCCTTATTCACTGTTGTGGGCGGGGGGGTGTAAAATGGTGCAACCACTGTGGAAGGCTGTATGGCACATTCTCAAAAAGTTGCAAATAGAAATACCATTTGACCCAGCAATTTCACTACTGGGAATATACCCTAAAGAAACCATAAATGCCACCCAAACATATATGCACACACATGTTTATTGCTGCTTTATTCACAATAGCAAAGAATTGGAAACAACCCAAGTGCCCATCAACAAACAAATGGATAGATAAGCTTTGGTATATTCACACAGTGGAATACTATGCTGCATTGAAAAACAAGGAACTCATGAAATAGACAAAATGGTTGACCCTGGATGACATTATGCTGAAATATCTCAGTCACAAAAGGACAAATATGGTATAATGCCACTGTTATAAAACAGGACAGACATGGGGGCTGAGGAGGAACTAAGAAAAGAGGGGATAAATAATGTACACGGCATTGAAACAGATGAGGGAGAGAACTGTATAAAAGGAATATATGATTAGATATTACTGGCATGACAAGAGTCCAGAATAAGAGCTGCATAGTAAAGTGGTCTGGGGGCCGGGTAGAGTCTGTATACCAATGAAAGAACTTTTTTCCCCCCAAAGAAAAAAGCCATCTGGGGAGGAGAGACAGCAAGAAAATGTGCAACAATGAACGACTGGAAACTCAAGTTCTTTATAAAATTTCATTAAAATCTCAATTTAAAAAAAAGGAGATTTTTTTTTTTGCTGAGGATTGGTGACTTGGCAGCTTAATATCGGGGAATGGACTGCAACCCCTAACTTCCAGCGCTGCTCAAGCCCTGCACCCCCATCCCCGCCACAGCACTGTGTTCAGGGACAGCACCCCACCACCATCCCACGCCCCAACACTTCTGGCACACCCTCGTGGCCTCTCCACAACCCTTCACCCCTCACCGGTGCTCCAGGGCCACTAGAGACTCCTTCATGCAGCACAGACACCTACCAACAGCTGTGGACAGTACGATTCTGAGTCAGCACACAAAGGCACACAGTGGATCCAGCCATTGTCTTAAGCTACCAGTTGAGCTGCTGTGGGGCTGATCTGCCACGAGAAAGGCTGGTAGGATCCTAATTGGGTTTTCTTGAGCACCACTGACTGTCTGGGAGAGTACCCAAGGGTGAGCCCACTGGTGGGAATTTGGCTGTGCTTTCTCGGGCGACACCAACTGCCCAGGAACAAGCGGGCCAGTGATAATTTGGTTGAACTTTTGTGGACACTGCAGATCAGCCTGAGGCGAGTGGGTTGGTGGGAATTTGACTT
>NW_006399862.1:7582034-7582758 GCF_000299155.1 Elephantulus edwardii
AACCACTATCCAAAATATGAGGTCCAATGTTTCAGATGCTGTCAACATGATGGAGGGACACATGAACAGAGTTGAAGAGATGGAACAAAGAACCAGTGACATAGAAGACAAAATTGTCACCACTTATCTGCTAGAGCAAAAAGCAAACTCAAAAAGGAAGGAAAAAGAAGAAAACATAAGAATAATGTGGGACACCATCAAGAGAAGTAACATGTGCATCATTGGAATCCCAGAAAAGGAAGAAGCAAGTAAAGGCACTGAAAAAGTAGTGGAAGGATTACTAGAGGAAAACTTCCCAGACATAATGAAGAATGAGAGAATATATATACAAGAAGCTCAGTGGACACCGTATAGACTAGAACCCAAAAGAAAAACATCAAGGCATATCATAGTTAAATTTGCCAGAACCAGAGATAAAGAGAGAATCCTGAAAGCACAATGGAAAAACAAAGAGTAACTTATAAGGGAGAGCAGATAAGATTAAGTGCCAATTTCTCAAAAGAAACCATGCAAGCAAGAAGAGAGTGGAAGGACATATATCAAAGAACAAAACTGTCAATCAAGAACACTGTACCCAGCAAAACTGTCCATCAAATATGAACGAGAGATCAAGATATTCCCAGAAAAGGAAAACCTAAGAGAATTTGTAAAAACAAGACCAGCATTGCAGGAAAGACTCAGAGATGTCCTTCTTACAGAGATACCACAGAAAGCATCATGGACC
>NW_006399862.1:7586562-7591022 GCF_000299155.1 Elephantulus edwardii
AAGAGTCCACAATTAAGGTTGCATAGTACTTGGGGTGGTGGGAGGGGTACGGGGGATTGTGTACCAGGGAGGGAGTATTTGTTTTACTTTTCAAAGAGAGGAGCATACTGGGGGGAGGGGAGAGGGCTAGGCGGGAGAGAAGTCCAGCAATGAATGAATGGAAATCCAAAATCTCTGTAAATGTTCCTTAAAATTATTTAAAAAAATAAAATAGTACTTTATTATAATGATTTCCACTTCCAAAAAAAGGAAAAAATATTACATGCTATTCCAGTGGTATTTACCTTGATTACAGAGGTTTCAAGTGCAGGAGGTGGATGTTCTCTTGCCTCCCTCCAGTCCATGGTTGAATGCTGGACAGTGCAGAGGTTTAGTAAACCCATGCCAAACCCAATGTCACCGAGTCAATTCCAACTTGACTGTGATCCTGTCAGATGGAATAGAACCACCCTATAGAATTTTCAAGGCTGTAAATGTTATGGAACTAGATTACCACATTTCTCTTTTTGAGCAGCTGGTGGTTTCAGTCCTGCAACCTTCAGGTTAACATCCCAGTTCTTACCCACTGTGACATGGGGCTTGTTTCAAAGGCTTAAGGACTTTTTAAGGAGCCTTGGTGGTACAATATTTAAATACTTGGCTGTTAACCAATAGATCGGCTGTTCAAAACCATCAGTTCTCTTTGGGAGAAAATACCTGATGATAGGCTTCTGTGAAATGTGCAGCCTAGGAAACCCAATGGGGCAGTTTGCTTTGTTCTGTTAAGGTGTTATTGATCTGATGGTATCCTACAACAGCAGGGCCTTACTACTCAGGGTCATTGTCCATTGAGTAGATGGGTATGAGGCTGGCTTATTAGAGGCTCAGGTGAGTAAAGTAATTTGACTATGATGTTACACTTTTTGTTAAATGATGGAACAAGAATCTCTTCTGAGCCCTTAGAAAAATCCTCTTTTTTCTAAATGTTAGGCATTTAAAAATTTTTTTTATTATTAATTTCAATGAAAATTTACAGAGACTTTGGATTTCCATTTATTCATTGTTGCACTTTTCCCCCCTTTCAACCCTCTCCCCCCCGCCGAACACTCCCCTCTTGGAAAAGGAAAGGAAAAATTCTTTCATTGTTTTATAATTCCTCCCCCTGGTCCACTTCACTATGCAGCCTTCTCTGTAGACTCCCCTCATGACAAAAATACCTAATCACATATCCCTTTTAAGCAGTTTTCTCCCTCATCTCTTTCAATGCAGTATACATTATTGAACCCATCTTTCTCAGTCTCCCCCAACCCAGATGTCAGTCCTATTTTACAACAGTGGCACCATGCAGAATCTGTCCTTTTGCGACTGAGATACTTAGCATAATGTCCTCCAAGGTCACCCATTTTGAATAATATTGCATGAGTTCCTTGTTTTTCAATGCAGCGTAGTATTCCATTGTGTGAATATACTACAGCTTCTCTATCCATTCGTTTGTTGATGGGTACTTAGGCTGTTTCCAACTCCTTGCTATTGTGAACAAAGTCACGATAAACATGGGTGTGCATATATCTGCTTGGATGTCACTTATGGTCTCTTTGGGATATATTCCCAGTAGTGGAATTGCTGGGTCAAATGGTATCTCTATTTGCAATCTTTTGAGAAAGTGCCATACCACCTTCCACAATGGTTGCACCATTTTACACTCCCACCAACAGTGAATAAGGGTTGCCGTTTCTCCACAACTTCGCCAGCATTTGTTACTTGCTGTTCTGTTAAATTTTGCTGTTCTTACTGGGGTGAGATGATATCTCATAGTTGTTTTGAATATTTTTTTTTCTTAAAGTCATTCGGTTTTCCACTCTGGATAGCAATGCCAGCTGCTGCTTTATTTTCATGTATGTAGGGGCAAATAATATATGCTTTGAAGTCATATCAGGGCATAAGATAATGTCCAAAAAGATCTTTAAGTGGAGGAGGTTTTAAGTTGAGAGCTCTGGTGGCCTGGTGGCAAGAAGTTGCACTTTAATCCCAAAGGCACATGGTTCAAGGCCACCAGCTACTCCATGGGAGGAGGTTGGGCAGTCTATTCCTGTGCGATAACTGCCTCTGAAAACCCGCTGGAGGGTCAACTATGGGTTAAGTTTGACTCTATGGTACAGAACAGCAAAGTTTTTAAAGTAGGGAGCTCTGGCGGCTTAGTGGGTAAGAAGTTGCATCACCATTGTAAAGGCAGATAGTTTGAATCTACCAGCTTCTCCTGAAGGAGAATGATAGGCATTCTCCTCCTGTGTTCTTTACAGTCTCTGAAACTCCCTTGGATGATCAGCTATGAGAGTGAATTAGGTTTTTGTCACGAATTTATGAAGGTTGCTGTAGAAATAGGCTGCTGTCCCCTCCTGGAGATAGTTTGCAGTTGGTTCCACCTTCCTGAACAAAGAGCTTAAACACTTTCATGGTATAGATTTTTGTAATTTCTTAAGACAGTGGTCATGTCCTCTCCAAAAAATACTCCCTTCCATGTGAAAAAATGTTGCTTCCTTTATAGGTTACTGACTTACTGTGATTTTCAAATTGTCAACCCCAGGCTGCTGTAAATGGTTAAATGTGCTTTGGAAAAAGTCCTTCTGAAAAAACCAGCCATTACAACCTTGTGGAGCACAGTTCTTGTTTAATACACATGAGTTTGTCCACAGTCAGAATTGGCTGGACATGACCTGCTATTAATCCCCTTTAGCTGAAGTCTTGTTTATAATTTTCATATTAACCAAACAATATTTGAGTTCCTAGTCCCTGCCAGGCAATATATAAAGTTTCCTTTCACATACTTTCCCCAACCTGAATACAGCTGCCTCACTCTGGCTCTGTAGTCTTTTTATCTTGACTCTTATTATGTCTTTAGAGCTGATTTGTGAAGTTTTTGAAAGTTGATTTCTTTTTCCTGTGTGTTTGTATACATACTTTTTTAAAAAAAAAATATATGCAGACATACAAGAAATATATATACACAAGATAACACACACACATAGAGCCTTTGAGGTAGTTCTGCTTTATAGAAACCTTCCAGTGGTTTTCTGAAGCTGTAGATTGCATGGGAAGAGATTGCTGTTTTTTCTCCTCCAGAGCGGCTGATGGATTTGAATTGCTGGAGATGGCAGCCTTTGGATTAGTGCAATGCGCCCCTTCCAGAGTTTGTATAGGTAGCTGTAGATACAGAGATACAGATCATCTATCTCTATGTTGTTGTTAGGCACCATCACATCAAGTCATAGCTGACCCAATTATCAGAGATAGTAATTCATATAAGAAGAGATTGCCCATCCTTCTCCCTAAGAGCAGTTGATAGATTTCGAACCGTATGCATTTGGGACTGCAGAGCAGTTTCTTATCACTAGGCTACCAGAACTTTCTTCTGTAGAAAGATCTCAATATAGATAGCTATATCTGTGTAGGTATGGATAGATAGGCATTGGGCCATTGGATCCTGGAGAAGTCTCCTTCTTGAGATTCTGTTATTGTAGGCCTTACTTATGCTGTAGTCCCTGCCAAAGTTTCTAAACTAGTTTTCTCATTTCAGTGGAGCTGGCAGAGACCCTTCTGCCAGTCCATAGCATTGCCATTCCACAGCGATTTTAATATAAAGCCATTCTTAAGTATTTCCAGTGAATGATTTCTTTTCCTTATGAAGCAGAGTTTTTAAATCCTGTTTCGCTTGTGTCTTTATGGTTAGATGGGATCTTTTAAGCCAGGCGGCCGTGTGATCCTGGCTACAGAGAATGATTACTGCAAGCTCTGTGATGCCTCCTTTAGTTCTCCAGCTGTGGCCCAAGCTCACTATCAAGGGAAGAATCATGCCAAGAGGCTGCGGTTGGCGGAAGCTCAGAGTAACTCATGCTCGTAGGTATTGCTGGTTTCTTGGAGGTCAGAGTTGTGTGATACAGCTTATCATTAAGTAAAATAAATTGAAATGGATCCTTGTTTAGATGGCTTATTCTTGTACAATTTCTCTTCTCCAGGGAATCCTCAGAGGTGGGGCAGCGGCGGGCTCGCAAAGAAGGACATGAATTTAAGATGATGCCTAATAGAAGAAATATATATACAGTACAGAACAATTCAGGTATCTTGTACTACATAACCTTGGCTTCATTTTGTATGTGATCTTTTTTTATTTTTTTTTATGATGCTAAGTAACAGATAACTCTAAGAATTTGGAGTTAGTTGTGTTTTGTTGAACTGGCCCAGTGACTTCTTAGGTTAGTGTTCCTTTCAGATTTTATTTATTTCCCATTTAAATTATAATGTCTATTTTTCTTATCATTGTCCCTTTATATTTCTTCTTAACTGGTATTTTCCATTTAAGAAAATGTATTATTAAAATTGGTTGTACGGTTTAATGCTGTACCGTTTAACCTCTCTTTTTGGGGGCCAGAAGGGGAATGATTATAAGAATGGCTTTTAATTAGCCACCCAGAAATACCAGGGAG
>NW_006399862.1:7591757-7645047 GCF_000299155.1 Elephantulus edwardii
ACCAACAGTGAATAAAGGTTCCAGTTTCTCCACAACCTTGCCAGCTTTTGTTGTTTGCCGCTCTGTTAACTTTTTCTATTCTGACTGGGGTGAGATGATATCTTATAGTTGTTTTGATTTGCATCTCTCTTAGAGCTAGGGATTTTGAACATTTCTTCATGTATTTGTTGGCCATTTGAATGTCTTGTTTGAAGTGTCTCTTCATATTGTGTGCCCATTTTTCAATTAACATCAGGGAGTTTTTAAAAAGTACGAATGCCTCAACTGTGCCTCAGATTTTGAATCATTAAATTTGGGGTGGAATCCAGATGTATGTGTACTTTGAGAGTGCTTCCTCAGTGATTCTGATATTAACCCTCAGCCAGAACTCTTAGTTCAAGGGAATTCTTTCTGCATTTTATGGTGGCTTTTAGTAGGATGGAGAAATTTGTTCTGCAGAATTCACCCTTCACCACCTCCAAAACAGTTAAGTAGCTGAGGAGGTATTCTTGTGAAAAGTAATTCCCAAAATTATTTGATAAGATATGAGAAAAGAGGAAAAATAGAAAACAAATGTGATAAAATTTAGAAAACAGATGTCAGTAATTCTAAGTGTTTATTTATTAAGGTCCCAAATTTATTTTATTTTATTAGATAGTTATGTTTAATTTTTAATTATTTATTTATTTTATTACTATTTTTTTGTGTGTCTCTAAACCGTTTATTTCTCCTGACAGGGAGGTGGGCTGGATTAGGGCCTGAAGGGCAGGGCCACTACAGACCAAGGCAGGGGAGTGTGGCCCTCGGGCGAAAGTGGAGTTGTTCCATCCCACGTTGGCCGCATTCATGTCATAGTAGTTGATGTAGACTCTGTCGGGGCTTATGTGCAGCCGCTTGGAAAGCAGACCGCACAGCAGTTTGGTTTAGGTCCGGTTTTGCGCGCCGCCGATCTTGCCGATGCTGTGCAGGCTGCAGAGCGCACAAGGGTCGCTTGAGCCACCGAAAGCCATAAGCCGGTCTGGGACCACTTGCACTGCGATGTACTGGGACGGTTTGCCGGTGGCCTGCGCCAGCTGCTGGGTAAGCTCAGAGAGCAGCCCGTCGGGCGCGGATGCGCGAGGCACGTTAGTGTTGACCACAAACATCGGCATGGTGGTGGAGAGTAGTGAGCATGGCGTCTGCAGGCCTGGACCTGTATTTAATTTTTTAGTATGTGCTTTCAAATGGGATCTGACTGGTTGGTACAGGAGGAGATTGCCCCTCCTTCTCCAGCAGAGCATCTTGTGGATTTGAACCGCACACCTCTGGGATTGCAGTGCAGCTTCTTGCCACTAGGCCACCAGAGCTCCCTAAGGTCCCGATTTTAAAGACAGAAATTTTATGAATGGATAAAGGAAATCAGATTAAATGGAGGAACTTGAACTGTATTAATATCAGATTTAAATAAAGCCTTAGGATAGAAAGGCATTATTAGGGATAGGAGAATTTAAAATGTGTACACTAAATTGAAAAAAGTCTAGAAGCATATACTGCAAAAGTCAATATAATTGTAGGATTATATTGACAAAGCCATCATCGTCATATTAGAAGATTTCAAGACATCTCTCAATTATTATAAATTAAGTAAAATAGTGGTAACATTTTAATAAGCTACCATAGTATGTGTGTCTCTATACATACAAATATATTCATGCGTGTATGTGTATACACACACACACACATAGAAAATATTTAGATGATGACTATTTTTGTTATGTGCCTTCAAGTTGCCTGAAACTTATAGTGACTCTGTGTACAATAGCTCTGAATCTTGCCCTATCCTAAACCAGTCTCAAAATCTCTGACATACCTACTCCCATCACCCCAGTTACTGTGTCAGTCAATCAGTCTTATCTAGGATCTTTCTATCCTGCTCTGTCCTTTCACCCTTCCAAGCATGATGACCTACTCCAAGGACTGGTCCCTCCTGGCCACATGCCCAAAGTGTATGAGACAGAGCTTCAGAATCCTTGCCTCCAAGGAGCAGCTTTGTTTCACCCTCTCCAAGATCAACTTGTTTGTTCTCTCTGTAGTCCATGGTATGCTTAAGACTCATTTCAAGCACAGCTCAAAGGCGCATCAATTCTTCTTCTGTCATCATTAGTCATTATCCAGCTCTCTGATACATAGCAACTAATTGTGAAGACCATGGCCTGGATCAGATGTACCTTAGTCTCTGAACTGACATCGTTGCTTCTCAGTACTCTGGAGAGGTCCCTGACAGCAGATTTCCTTTATGCAATTCATCTTTTTATTTCTTGACTGCTGGATCCCAAGTGTTGATTGTGGAGCCAAGCAAGCTGAAACTGTTAACAACCTCAGTCTCTTCTCCATCCATCATGGTGCTGCCAGTTGTTTTCTTGATGTTGAACTTCAATCCATATTAAAGACTACAGTCCTTGATCTGCAGAAACCACTTCAGGTTCTCCTCAGTTTCAGCAAGCAATATTGTGTCATCTGCATTAAGACTGTTAATAAGCCTTCAAACCTGATGCCACATTCTTCCTCATATAGTCCAGTCTCCTGAATGATCTGATCATTCAGCATGCATATTGAAAAGTATGGAGACAGGACACATCCCTGACACATTCCTTTCCTGATTTTGAACTATGCAGTGTTTACTTGCTCTGTTCTGAGGACTGTTTCCTGGTCCCAAGTATAGTTTTCTCATAAGCACAGTCAAGTGTTCTGGGATTCCTCTTCTATTCACAGTTAGCCACAATTTGTCGTGATCCATACGGTCAAATGCCTTTGCATTGTCAATGAAACACAGATAAGCATTCTTCTGGTATTTTTTGCTTTCAGCTAAGATCCATCTACATTGATGATAATGTTTCTAATGCCATGACCTCTTCTAAACCCAGCTTTCTCATAAAGTTCTCTGTCAGTGTACTGCTCCAGTAGTTTTTGGATAATCTTTAACAGGATTTTGCTTGTGTGTGATATTAGTGATATTGTTTGCTAATCTCCACACTCTGTCAGGTCACCTCTTTTAGAAATGGGAATAAATATGGATCTCTTCTAGTCAGTGGGCCAGGTGGTTGTCCTCCAGATTCCTTGACACAACCTGGTGAGCATGTCCAGGGTAGCATCTGTTTATTGAAATAGGTCAATTGGTATTCCATCAGTTCCTGGGCTCTGTTTTTGCCACTTCCTTCAGAGAAGCTTGAACTTCCTCCATCACCATTACCTCTATAAAAAGTATTTTCAGTGAATAAATCATTGATTGTACAAAATTCTATCTACAGCTTCATTTCTGTTACCAAGTTCATGTTTTCTGGCTACTGATACTTTTTCCCTGTTCTCAGCTTTTGAATTCCAGTCACCTTCTAATATTAATACATCTTGGTTTCATATTCAATAGATTTCTGACTGCAAAAGTTGGTAGAAATCATCTATGTCCTCCTCTTTGGCTCTGGTTGTTGGTGCATGTATTTGAATGATAGTGGTATTAATAGGTTTTCCTTGTATAGGTATGGATGTTACCCTGTTGCTAATAACATTGTATTTCAAGATGGATCTAGAAATGACCTTTTTAACTATGAAAGTGACCCTGTTCTTTTCTCACCTTTTCATCTCATGTGTAGTTGATCATATGGTTGTCTGATTAAAAATGTCCCATGCTAGTCCATCTCACTTCACCAATATCTAGTATATCAGTATTTAACTTAAAGTTAAAATACTATTTATTTAATTATTATTTATTAAAATAAAAACTTAAAGCATTTAACTTATAATGTGCAGTTTTCCTACATTCATGCTTCTTATATTCCACTTTCCATCATTAGTGTCTACTTTCAACCATTCCTCCTCATTTGTGTTTCCAGGTTTGAGAGCTCAGCCTCTAGTGCCATATCTGCTAGTCTACTCTGACTGTGCTCTATTGTACATAGGCTTTTTAAAGTTCTGCAATGTTGGAAGTGGATGGCTAATTCTTTTTTCTAGTCTGTCTTAATTTGGATGCTTAGCTTTAGAACAATATCAAACAGACAAGTATTTTACCAAAAGGAGCTGATGAAAGACACATCTCCATTACAGAAGTAATCAGCAGATTCAATGTTGGTCCTTCTGCCCCTTGGCACATGTGTCTTGGTCCATCCCTTGCCCACTCTACCAGTATCCCCTACCACTCCCACCTACCCTGGCCAGCACCTCATTCTCCCCAACCAACCCTTGATATGATGGCTTAGGCCACAAGTCACTTCTGTAATGACTCACACCTTTATATTTCCGTATATACACATGAATATATAGGAATACACACACATACTCACATACATAGATACATACACTCACACCCAATAGAACATAAATATTTCTTTAAGCATTGATAGAACTTTAATAAAAACTCTACTGGATGTAAAGTGAATTTTAACAGAGGTTAAAAAACAAATGGAAGCATGCAGGCTAGTTCTAGAAATAGAGTATATTTAAATGAGATGTGTTAATAATAAAACCAGAAAATGGGAATGATATTAATATGCTTGGAAATTTGAAAACCCTTATAAATAACTCAAGATGGGATACAAGAACTCAAAGTGAATGAAAACATTCTTAAAACTTTAATAGTGATTGAAAAATCAGAGCTTAGGATCAGTTAAAGGAATGTGAAGAAATTTATAGTCTTGAATAAGAATTGTTTTAGAGAATCAGAAAATCAATGAGCTAAAGATTCAACTTATGAAGTCATTTATATAAAAAGAAATTAAGTTCTCACTGATTTCATGAATAAATCTACATATAACCAACCTTTCAATCTCTAGATTTATTGAAAATATATTTTAAGATATACTTATTTTACTTAATAACATTTTATAAAAAATATTTTCCAGCATTTATATATTAAAAAGAAAAGAAAGTTCTCACTAATTCCATTAATAGATTTATTTGTGACCTTCCAATCTCTCTCTCTTTTTAAATTATTGTTTTTATATGTTAGAATATACTTATTTTTCTCAATAACATTCTATATAATTTTTTTCAGATTTTCATGTAATTGGATTTTCTATTGGCATTGCTTTTTTTACTGTATAGTTTTCCTTAGTGTTCATATTTTTATATAGTAATATATTTTTCTCCCTGCCTGTGCCCACAGTTTTTGGCTACTGTATACTTATTGCTGAAATAAAAATCCTTGTAGTTAACTGTTCTGAAATTCTTAGTATTCCCTTAGGATAAATTCTTGGAAATAAACATTTCTGAACCGTAATTGAAGGACATGTACAATGCCTAAAACAAACAAAGAAGTGCTTTTTAAGTTGGATTTACTTTTTTAAAAATTGAGATTTTAATGAAAGTTTATCGAAAACTTGGATTTCCATTCATTCACTATTGCACATTTTCCTTCCTGCTGCCACCAGTTCACTTTTCTCTTAAAAAAAAATTCTTTCATTGTTGTACAGTTCCCCACCCGTACCCCAGTCTATGCAGCTCTTATTCTGCACTGTTGTCATACAAATAATACCTAATCATAAATGCAGCTCTTTCCCTCATCTGTTTTCATGCAGTGTACATTATTTATCCCCTCTTTGCCTAGTTCTCCCCCAATCCCAGTGTCAGTCCTGTTTTATAACAGTGGCATTATCGACATTTAGAGTTAGAGATTGAATTGGAAGCTTTTCTGACAATGACTAGAAGATTTATTTTATTCTTTCACATAACTTCTCATTCATTTCAAGCTAAGGATCTGTAAATTATATAATATACACCAGAAATAAGAGTTATAGATTATAGTGATTAATTGGCTAGCCACCATTTACTTTGTATTTTAATATGAGTGTATATCATAACATTTATTCTTGCCTTAGCAGGTCCTTACTTCAATCCTCGGTCCCGGCAGAGAATTCCACGGGATCTGGCCATGTGTGTCACTCCCAGCGGCCAATTTTACTGTTCGATGTGCAATGTTGGGGCTGGCGAAGAGTTGGAATTCCGGCAGCATTTAGAGAGCAAGCAGCATAAAAGCAAGGTGTCTGAACAGCGGTACAGGAATGAGATGGAGAACCTCGGATATGTATAGTGATTGAAATGTGTGGCTAGAGCACTTGTCCTGCCTGTTATTTCCCCTCTGTCAACATGCCTTGCTTTGTGGTCCTTTTGATATGAATACATTCCTCTGCTTAGTGTGAATATGTGTAAACTGCAGTGGTACATTGAGGTGTCGAAACTGGGGGAGAAAAAGAACGTGTTTCTTGGGTCATAACTGCTTTTTTGGGTTGGTTGTGTTAAGCTATTTATCAGCATGTGATTTAAATATCCCATCAGAAATCTCTTTTTAGCTTGACCAAGTTCTGGTCAGCTAGTATCCTGACTGCTTAGAGCTATGGCTACATACATTTAAATTCTGTTGTATTTTTAGTTTTATGCGCTGGTAAGTAGAGTATTACTGAGGTTTTTATTTCTCATCACAGTAAAAACTTGAAAGCGGAGATTTGAGTTCCCCAAGGGTAAACCATTGTAGGTCGGACAGTCTGTTGCAAACAGTCTTTCCCAGGATATTCTTCCCTTTATCGAGTTCCTCAGTTACCAAAATGCAGGTTTTCTTGAATTGAAACACTTTGTGTATGTTCTTCCAAATATCTAAAACTTTGTTTCCATGTATTGATTTCATACATTTAAATGTTACCTTTAACCCTTATTCTTTTCTGTCCCCCCAAATCAGCTTGTCTCTCAAGCTAATCATCATGCTACAGCTGTGCTGTGAGTTTTCCAAGCCCCATTTAGGAATCATACTTAATGAGTTTAAGATGAATATGACATTTTAAAAGTATATATTTTGTCTGGTTTTAGAAAATATACAGATGTATTTAATTTTTCAGTTGAAATTTAATTACTACTTCGTAAGTAGTAACACACACTCATGATGCACGCAGCTACAGGTTCAGATCTCTGGATATTTTATTTTGACAGAATTTTGAAGTAATACAGTTCTTAAGTTTTCCTTATAATTTCTTCTACTGGTTGGTTAGCTGTTCTGAGAACATGACAGTTTCATCATTTTGTTAATTGAGAGGAACTAAAAAGTTAATAACATTTTAATGTCATCATTTCCAGTAGAAAAATATATAAATTTTGGTTAATGTCCATTTTGATTCTTTATAAAATGAATCCTAAAAAAATTCCTTGCAAAGACTGAACATATATTCTAGATTACCTTGGTATCTGATAGTAGGTGTTATTATTTTTGTTCTTTTAATATAAGATGCTGTAGTGTACATATGGAACAAATAATGGAGACTGTGGACTTCTACTAAATATATTTTATCTAATTACTTTGTTTTATTTTGTATCGTAAAACTGGTGCTTATGCATGCTTTTGAAAGGCTACATTCACTATGAAATTTCTCTTGATCAGTATCTTTAACTATAGTTTACATTTGATTACTCAGTAACAAAAAGAAAACAACTATTTTTCCTGAAAGTTCTGTAAGTAAACCAATGTACAGGAGGAAAATTATAATCACTATTCCTTTTACCTAATGCTTTTTAACAATCTAGACCCATATTTGAAAATTAGTTTTGCTATTAATCTCTAGAAAGAGATCAAGGTCTGCCGCTCTATTGAACTTGTAGTTTTTATAAAAAGTAGAATTTCTGTTGGAAAGATATTCTTTTTCCAGAGAAAAAAGAATGAAATAGAGTTCTGTTGATACTCTGTCTGAACCTGGGGCAACATAGTATAATAATCATTCCCCCTCCCAGTAATGTACAAAGTACAGCTGATTATTTTAAGACAGTTTAGGGTTTATCTTACTGACCAATAGGTTACTAATTTGCTGCTAATTCTAATTTTTTTAGTAAACTTTAATATCACAGTGCTGGCCACTTGGTTGTTCTATGATTATTTAAAAATCTCATTTATTCTATCTCTGGCTCTTCCTCCGCACATCATAGAATTTCATTGAATCCCTTTTTCCTGATAACAGGAAAAAAAATTGGCTATGAGCTTGTATTTTGAAAAAATGGCATTTGATTCACTTTCAGTTTTTCTTTTCAAATAAAAGGATAGTTTCCCCCACTCTCTCCACTTAATAATCTTACTGTGTACATACATAAATCATGGGAATTAAAGGCTTGAGTTTTTTCCCCAGGCCTTGTGTATTCAGGTTTCCAGTTTCCCAGTGCCCTTAATGGATGTTATAATTGCATAAGTGCATTTTCTTTTAAAGAAAGAAGTTAGATTTATAGTGTTATTTCTTACTTGCTGTATTTTCTTTGCACTATAAAAAGGAGGTGATGTGTTTGTTTTATATGACACTTTAGATACCATATTGCCTACAGTAACTCAGTTTGCTCCTTCATTTTCAAACTCTGGAAAGTAGGTTAATGACTTCCATGACCATCTGTAGAAGTTACATGCACACTCTTCCCTCTCTACCCCCTCAAAAATCATGGATCATTATGACAACGGGTTGTGTTTTGGGCTTGGTACTGTGAAATATTCTCCTGTGTTCTGTAGCTTAAACAGAGGGTGAAAGAGATTGAAAAGCAGAAAATGGTCAAATAAATACATCTCTGCATTCCTTACAGGCAGTGTTTTTCCCCCCTTTGAAGCAGACTGTTGTTACTACTGTAGTCAGTGATCCGTGATCTCCGTTGATTTCATTTTGTGAAGTCCAGCCCTGCTCTGCAATGTATTTGAACATTTGCTGTGTTACCTGGACATCATGTTCATGCTTTTTTTCGGATGCTGTATACAAGGATAGACAGAGACCAAAACAGCTGAAAACCATTAGGAAAAACAAGTTGATTTCAGCAACTATGTGCAAAAGAGCTTGTGGCATCCAAATTTCTTTTGTCTGTGACTGTCTTTGTGTAAGTTCAAAGTTAATGTTGGAAGATAACAGAAACTCTTTTAAGGTCCAGAGGAAAAGAAGTTAGAAGGGAGAAAGTGCCATGTTCCAGTTGAAGAATAGGGAGCTCTGGGGCCTAGTTGGAGCTAAGTAGCCAACCCAACAGCAGGCAGTTTGAATCCACCACCTGCTACAAGAGAGAAAAAATGGAGTCTTCTGCTTGTGTATTTACCATCTCTGAAAACCTGCTTGAGAGTTAACTATGAATCGGTTCTAACTCAGTGGCATAGTGCACAAACTGAAGAATTAAATTACATATACCTTTGAAATGTTCTTTTATCTAAATTTACAAACTTGAGAGTGCCATGTAATCTTTTTTACTTTATACTGAACAGAAAATGCTTTGTCTTGTCTTTGTGTATTGTGTACTGAAACTTGAAAATATGTGCATGTTCTTTATTACATTTGTCTGCTTGTCTCTTACTGCACTGAATTCTGTAGGGTGAATCCTTTTTTATACCATTAATTTTGAAAAAGTATTACCCTTCCAACTCTTCCTAATTAGTCTCCCTTCTTAGTAAATTTAGAAAACTACTTAGAACTTCTGAAACTCTCAATGAAGAATAATGACTGAGATCATTCTTCTGTCCCTTTGACTTCAGCAGCTAAAGGGAAGCATGATACCATCCCCTTCATTTTTTACAAAGCTGTCTTACAGAGCTAGTATGCTTGTTTATAGATAATTGCATACAGTTTTGAACAAGGATAAAGGGAATAATAGCTAGTTAAAGCTCCCTGTGTAGATAGATTCTAAGGGATAATGGTGGAAATTATAATTCTTTTGCTCATGAATTGGCTAAGACTAGGACCAATGGCAGGAGTTCTGGTGGCCTAGTGATAAGAAGCCGTGGTTCAATCTGAGAGGCATGTGGTTTGAATCCACCAGATGCTCCGAGGGGAGAAGGATGGGCAATCTCCTCTAGGGCAATTTACTATTTCTGAAAACCTGCTGGAAGGTCACCTATGGTTGGTTCTGACTTGATGGCACCCATCAACAACCAACAACAGGAGCAATGGCAGTGTGAGAATTGTCCAACCTATGGAAGATGAATCTTGTTTTATGTAAGAGGAAACATTTAACCATCGTATGTTTGGCATACTATTCTCTACAGAGAAGCCCAAGAGTAGCAGCCTCAAACCCTAACCTAGTTTGTTTCCTCTATGTAAGAACTTAAGTGGGAAGTACCTAGGATGAGGTATGTATGAAGGACAACAGAGTGTCTTTAAACATGAGAAATGTTCTGTCATTGTAGGAAAAAGTTCAATGTAGGCTTTATAACTTTTTTTTTTTAAAAAAACCCCGACTTTATCTTTTTTTCACCAGCCAAAATCATCATTCAAAGGAGTTTCCTGTGTAATAAAGCGTGTTGTGTTTTGTTGGGGGAATCCCTCCCATATGTGCTGTTACTATCCATTTAGCTGAATGAACAAATAGCTGTATAAAGAGCTTCTCATAAGACATTTCTACTGATAGCCGTTTGACTTTTTCTGCCCATTGTGAATGGGAGGATCATTTGTGAACTCCTTTTCTGGGTAGATACCAAAAAAAGTACTTGCTTATGGTCCCATGTGACCCTGTCTCCGTTAAGCCAAGAATATGAGTGCCTTTAGCGAGTCTTAGGATTTCACAGAGAGAGTACAGAACTATTGCTACTAGTCACGACTTATAAAACAAGACCTTAGAACAACAAAGATCTGTGTGAATGTTGTGTTCAAGCACCATATGGTTTCTTTAAATGTAGCCTCAGTTTGATGTTGAATAAAAGTGCTAGTGTTATTGATCACGAACCATACCCTTGTTGTCTCAGACAACATGTATAGATTATTTTTTTGCCTTGCTCTGTGTTATACTAACATTTAATGAGTAATAGGGGATTGGGGAGAGCTTGAGGCTGATGTTTGGAAGAACTATTCCAGTGATTTAAAAAAAATATATATATATCTGTTCTATAGAGAACATAGGTATTTGGAAGTAAAATGTGTGAACAAACAATCTTGTATAGCAGTCTAATTATGCTAATTTTATTTAACAGTGTATAATAGAATTGTTCTTTTTTTTAAAATGCGTGTGCTTTCAGTTATGGAAGGCATGCTAAATTAAGGGGAAAATTGAGATAATATAGATTTTGATACAATTTCTATGGGACACATAGGTCCACAGTAGATTTTCATGTTAGTGTTGGTGGGCCAAGGCCCATCTTCTCAGCTGGGTACAATTGTCCAGGTCCCTATGAAGTGGTAGCATTACCAGAAGTGGGACAGCAGCTTGCAATGAAACCTGATTGGCTAAAAAGGGGCTGGGTAATATATGTCCCATGAGTCTAGAAGGAATAAAATGTGGCATTTCTGAAATGACACTCTTTAGAGGAGAATTTTCCTTACTTCAATTTTAGATTGAGTACTTTTCACTTAAAGCACATTGCTAAATTAATTTTACTATAGAAATGTTAGTATTTATTATGAAAAATTCAGCACATACTGCATCATTGAAAAAAATTTTACAGTATACCCCACTTTAAGTATCTACCATTACCATTTCCTTTACTTATCTCGCCATCCCTGTATTGATCCATCAATCCTTTGAATTTTGGTGTTTTACTTTTTTTTTTTCAAGTATGAATGTAAATTACAGACAATACAACTCCCTGAAATACTTCAGCCTGGAGTCATTATTGAGAGTTTAGCATTTGTTTAAATATTAAGACTGTTTTGAAAGCAGAATGATAATAGCTATTAGCATAACCTTTAGTTTTCTTATGTGTACAGGAATCTTGCAGTTTATGTTTTTGCATGTGCTTAGTGAGAAGACAACTCCCTTTCAATCTGTTCTTGTCTGGTAATTTTAAATGCTTAATTGTCATAAGTTGAAAAATTTTATTATAAGAATGTTTTATTTTTTATAAAATATAGTTTTGCTGAACTCTGCAGTTTTTTTTTTTTTAAAGGTTAAAATTACTGATTGGTGTTGAGTAAAAGATTAGGTCTTATTCTAATCAACTATTGCCTTCTTTCTGCTATCACTTGTTCTTTAGGCCATTTCATTTCTCAGCTAGTCCACCTGTGAGTCTTGTGGCCTAGTGGATACCAACCTAAAGGCAGGAGATTTGAATCCACCCGCTGCTCTGAGGGAAAATGATGGGCAGTCTCTCCTGCACAATTGAAATCCCACTAGAGGGTCTGCTATGAGTAGGTTCCGACTCAATGGCATATAACAGTAGCATTTTCCCAGACTTTAGGGGAGTAGAGGAAACAGTAAAACCCTTCAGTGATAACTGAAAAACTCTTGGAGAACATGTAATTCAGAAACACAAAACTATTAATTTCATATATATATATATATATATATTAATTTCCATGGTAATTTTTATTATCCATTTGATTTTACCCCTTGATTTAATGATTAGGATTGAAAATGGTTATATTGTACAATGTTGAAGCTGTGAGCTTGGATCCCATTGGTAAATTTAGTAGTGTCTAGAGTATTTGCGTTTTGTTTTGTTTTTTGGTTGTTTTTTTTTCTTTCCAAAAATATGCCTTTATTTTGACTTTATTTCTTTATTTTTAAATTATTGTTTGCTCATTCATGTAATTCTTCCTCCCTCCCATATGCCTTTATTTTTATCATCACTTTTTGTGGGTAAAGTCTAATGAATTTATATGACTTGATGATCCAGTAGCTAAGTGAGAATTGAAATTCTTCAGTTACCTGTTGGTTTACATTCCAAAAATCACTGGACATTTCCTTTGACCTTCCAGAAGAAAAAGAAAAGTGTATTTTTAGTAATTAGACTTTTCCTTTTTTGACATTTCATGACTCTTTGAAATGAAAGATTTTTCCCCCCTGGTAATAATTTCTAATTAGGTCCAATGCAATTGCTGAAACTCTCATTGCACTGTTGAATACTAACTAATAATCCAGGTTTGTTCAGATTTCCTTTTGCACTTAAATGACCTTCATGATTTACTTTGCATCTAAGTGCTTCAGTGACCCCCTCACTAGTGGAAAGATATATTGTATTGGTTATCACCAATTAAACATGTATTCTACACAATGTATTTTTTTAAGGAAAAAAATAATACTGTGTGTTATTATGGTAAGTGTTAGTATTCTAGGGCAAGGCACATAATAAAGCAGTTTATTTCTGTTCTCAGAATCTGACCTTTATAGAAAGAAAAATTTCTTCTAGAGTAGCGGATGATTGTTTTTCCTTCTCCTGATTCTTGGGTACCCTTTTGTAGTTTTGTAAATGAATGTGTCATTTTGTAACAATTGAATGTTGATTCTGCATTCCTTGGTGTATACCTGGTGGTATCTTTGAGCATAACAGTTTAGGCTGAATGTGGTGCCATCTGTTTGAAATGCCTTACTAGAGTTTGTCAGACTCAACTCTAAAGATTTCTATTGCCTGCTAGAACAATACATTGCCTCTCCTGGATATCTATTCTAGATCCAGAAGTAAAATGGATGTTGCTTTCCCTGCCAAGACTGCATTCTCCTCATGCAGTTGTTGCTTTCAAATGGAGAATAAAGTAGTGGAAGAACCCAGAGAGATTTTAGAATTCTTTATTTAAAGGCGTGGCAAACTTTCAAAAATGCTGTTTCATTAGAACTTCTTCTCTAGTGAAGAATATGGCTTTTTTTTTAAAAAAGAAAAAAAGAAAAAAATAAAGCCAGTCCATGGCTGTATGAAATTGGTGATTTCCTAAAATGTTCTCTTATTGTCTCTGAGAGGTGAAGATCTATATGTCCTTGGGGGAGAAATGTCAATCATCACTTTAGAAATCTGTTGTGTTCTGGATCTACAGAAATGATAAAAAGTATCGTGGGATTAAAACCAATCAACTGTGAATTGTGAAACTGCTTTTTTCGGTTTTATTTTTTTAGTATATTGAATATAAAAATCTGAAAGTTACTGAAAATTTCTACTGCTTATGTTGATGGCTTATTTTGGCTGTGCATCCTCCCTTCTGTACTGATTTCTGATAAAGGCTTGATGTTATTATAACAGGCGTTTTGTGTTCAATTTAATAAAACAGTTTCTGAGTCTAGTCTATAGATTATTTGGTTTGTGAATTGGAGAGCAAGGAATGAAGGTAAGTTATTGCCACTAAAACATTATTTTTTAATTCATCCTTAAGCACTGGGCTCATCAATCTGCACATAATCTTCTCCCTTACACTTTGTGAACGGGCTTGCGGTACATTTGCCCCATTGTGCCTGTTAGCACTGTCCACATCGCAGAATTAGCCAGAGACAAGTATGAGTTAGCAGTTTTGTGAATCAGTTTTAAAATTTAAATTCCCTTTCAAATTCTTAGAAAAATTGCATTTAGCAGGACTGTAACTACTACTTCTGGAAATAAGCATGTGAGAAATGGTGTGTAATTATATGCGCTAATTGAATGTTTGATATAAAACATTCGTACTATCCACAGCAGCAGCAACAACAATGTATTTTTGAGGCGTGGTCATTTACACTCTCTAGTGTACTGTGTGCTTTTGATTTTCAGTGATCTCGTTAACCAGTGGACTATAGGTTTAGAAGGTGCTGTTATGGTTTGCTTAATCAGAATGCAAGACTCATACACTTACTGTCGTGGGAAAAATTCCTGTATCTGCAGGAAAAAATGTTTCTGAATGAAGTGAATAGATCACATTGAATTTGTTGCTGTGCTGTGAAATACTCAAGGATCAGCACATTTTATTAAATCATCTCCTAGAGATTTTTAGTTTAAAAGAGCTATAAATAAAATAATGGGGGGGGGAATCTTAAACCTCTAGAACTGCTCAGTTTATTTTCTTTCTCCCCTTCAGTTCTGTCGCTTATTTGCAGAAAAAAAAAATCTATTCAAGATCTATCCCTTGTTTTCCTTTGACGTTCCTGAATGTAAAAGATTATAATGGATGTGTTTTCAATCCTATTATAAATTGATGTAAGATTGAAAAGTGGAATCAGAATAGACCTTTTTGTAAGAAGTTTCAGGATTTTTATTGTTTGAGTTGAAACTTTAACGGACCAAGTTTTTGTTCTTGTTTATGAGATACTCAGACTATTGAAAATTTGGAACTTAGAAAAATGTGAAGACAAAAAAAAAAAAAAGAAAAATGTGAAGACAGTTAAATATCCTATAATATAAATATTTGTTAGTAGAGAACTATGATCATGAGTAAAAAAAGAAGTCACCTAATGATGCACTTCATTGGTATGTATGTGTTTGTATGCATGAAAGAGAAAAAGGCAAAGTTGGATTAGCTACCTACGTAAGGGAAGAGAGAGAGAGAGAGAGAGTGTGTGTGTGTGTAAAGAACTAATGTTTAGGATGGGCAGGCATTGCTGTGGAGTCAGAACTGACTTACCACTTATCCTCTAGTGGGTTTTCATAGGCTGTGAGTCACGTTGGAGGAGGTTGCCTTTCCTCCTCCCTTGAAGCATCTGGTGGATTTGAACTGCTTTGCCTTTGGGTTGGCAGTGCAACTCTTTACCCACTAGGCCACCAGAGCTCCCTGTATTTAAGGTAATCATCCGCTAGTAATGTATGGCCAAAGGAACAGATGCAAATTTACACCTAGAAGAAATGTGCTCCTCCATTGGCAATCTGTAAGGTCTACTTGTCATTTAGGGTTACTTTTTAAAGTATGCCATTAGAGTCTCAAATGTGTTCTGGCTGGCAGCATTCCCTCTGGAGAGCAATTGGTTGTCTTTCATATGAACTTAAGTTTTTAATCTTTGTGAATGTCAGAGGCACTTCTCTCTTTTCTAGAAATAGCTATAATGTTAAAAGTATGTAGTGCCACCCTGTGGACTCTACTTCTAACAGCAGTTTGAATGTGGTTAGTACACAATATTTAAAACAAAATAGTTGACCAAAGCCACTGTATTGAAATCTTTGTTCATAAATAAAGCAACGGCAGATGTGTTTATAAGAGATGTTGAGAACTGTATTCTATAACCTAATCTGTGAAAGAATGACAGGATGGGAAAAGAATACAAGTTAGGATGCATGTATATGTGCATGTAATGAAACCCGTAAGATCAGGAACTTGAGGGAATTGCCTTGCTTTTATGGGTCTCATAAGCTTTCTACTTTAACAAGGTACAACATTACGACTTTTCTGTTGCTCTCTTGGTGGACAATATGTGAGTGTTCTTTCTCTGCCAGGTTTTCATTGTACCATTAAGTTCCTGCTTTCTCAGGTTTTGCTACCTGAGTATGTATGTGGTGTATGTGTTATATGCTGCATAACACCACCAGTCAGGAAATCAAAAGATGAGTTGCATTGTGAAAATCTGCCATCAAGGATCTTTCCAGAATGCTGAAGAGCAATGATGTCAGTGTAAAGGCTATGGTGTGCTTGCACCAAGCCGTGGCCTTCTCATTGTTTGCTGTGCATTTGGAAGCTTAACAGTTACTAAGGATGATAGAACGATCAATGCTTTTTAGTTGTGATGCTGGGGAAGAGTACTGAATCTATTTTGGTAGACTCCCAAGAGAACAAACAAGTCTGCCGTAAAGAGGATGAAACCAGGTTGCTTCTTGGAGGCAAGGATTTTAAAACCTTGACCCATGTGCTTTGGACATATTGTCAGGAGAGGCCAGTCCTTGGAGAAGGACATCATCTTTGGAAGAATGGAAAGTAGGTGCAAGAGAAGACCCTAGATGAAATGGATTGACACAATTACTACGGGAGTGGGGTCAGATGTGTTGGAGGTGGTGAGGTTGACTCAGGATGGGGCAAAGTTCACAGCCATTGTTCATAGAGCTGCTGTGAGTCAGGAGTTGACACACATGTACACATAGTTAAAACAGTAATTTTTGTATTAGTAAATGTCATTATGTTTAATCAATTAAAAAGTTATTAATTTTAATGAAATTTTACAGAGACTTAGGATTTCCAAAACAGTAATTTTTAAGAACATCTGCTTTCCTTTAAAATTCCATGATCCATACATTTTGAGGCATGGGAACAAGAAGATTCTAAATTTTAAAAAAGCAAATGAAAAATGAAAGCTCTTCTCTAGATCTAAAGGACTAGAAAAAGAATCCATTAAAGGAGACTTCTGAAAAACTAAAACCAAAATTATATACAGTGGCCAATGGTACCAGATGTGCAGAATCATAAGGATAATAAAAAAGCTAAACTACAAAGTACAGCTATTTTCTCCAACATAATTTATATTGGTTTCTGGATGACATGAATGATTAAGCTCTACAATTCTAACCAAGAGATTTGTGGTTTGCATCCACCCAAATGTGCCTTAGCAGAAAGCCCTGGTGGTCATACAGAACGTAATTCTCCTCTGACACTGGAGATTACTTGTAAGAGTTAATTGTAAATAGTAATGTAGATTGAGGAAGGACATGAAATTTGCATAGGCTAACAAACAATAAAGGGAGGAGATACATTTTTAAAGTCCTTGCTTATAAATGTCAAATATTTAGAAATGATAAATACCAGGATAACTGATCCCAGTTCTGTCACTTTTGTGTTCTTGGCATATCATTTCACCTCTGTGACATTCAGTTTCCTTGTTACTGTTTGGTGCTGTTGCTCTGCCTCCTGTTCCTAGTGACCATAGGCAGCAGAACCCCTTAGATCCTGCACTATACTCCATGTTTGAAGCGCTTCAGCCCATTGTTAAAGTCACCACATTAACCATCTCATTGAGCGCCCCCCCTCAGTTCCTTTTAATTGTGATTATAGACATGAATTCCACTTCTTTTCATCTCCCTCAAGCATGGATTAAAAACTAGCCTCAATTCTATAGCATTGGAACCAATTCATTGTGGCATCTCCAGAGCTTTTCTAAGGCTGAAAATTACAAGGGAGGAGATTGCCCATCTTCCTCTGGCAGAGCCGCTGGTGCTGCTGCTTTCTAGTTAGCAGGGCAGCTCCCTGTGGCCTAAGCCACCATGGGTCTCCTCTGTTCACAGTGTAGAGAACTGATCTTTTGTTAGTTTTAAAAATCAGTCTTTCTTTGAACAGTACTGAACTTAGCCCTAAACTTCATGCACCGTGTCCCTCTTTTCTAAAGTCACATTTTATGAAGATATTTTTCTTTTTCTGAATATATTCGGTGTGGCATGAATATTGGCATTCTATACACTGTTCACTTTCCCATCGCAATCCATCTTTTAATTTCCTGGCTGTTGGTGCCAAGAGTGTTGATTGTGGAGCCAAGCAGACTAAAGCTATAAACAATCTCAATCTCTTCACCATCCAATTAGTCCAGTGGTGAGAATCTTTGTCTTCTTGACATTGAGCCTCAATCCATGTTGGAGGCTGCAGTCCTTGACCCTCTGCAGCAAGCGCTTCAGGTCCTCCTCAGTTTCAGCAAGCAGGGTTGTGTCATCTGCATAACGCAGATTGTTGATAGATCTTCCACCAATCGTGATGCCACATTTTTCCTCATAGAGCCCAGCATCCCAGATGATCTGTTCTGCATACAGGTATGAAAATATGGGAAAGCCTGCTGTTAGGGACCTCTCTAAAGTACTAAAGAGCAATGGTGTCTCTGGTGCATCTGATACAGGCCATGGTCTTTGCAATCACTTGTTATGCATCAGAGAGTTGGACAATGACTAGGGAGGATAGAAGGAAAATTGATGCCTTTGAGCTTTGGTGTTGGAGAAGACTATTGAGGGTACTATAGACTGCTAAGAAAACAAACAGATTCATCCTGGAGAGGGTTAAACCAGGCTGCTCCTTGGAGGCAAGGATTCTGAGGCTTCATCTGACATACTTTGGTCATGTTGTAAGGAGTGACTGGTCCTTGGAGAAGGACATCATGCTTGGGAGGGTCGAGGGCAGATGCAGGAGGGGAAGGCCCTCTAGGAGGTGGATTGATTTGGTGACTGGGGTAATTGAGATGGGTGTAGGAGAGAGTGCAATTGACACAGGACAGAGCAGAGTTTAGGGCTGTTGTACATAGGGTCACTATGAGTGACTCGATGGCACATAACAACATACACTGTTAGTTGCCTTGTTTTATGACAAGTCTGTGTCTTGGCAATCATTCCACATCAGTCAGCCCCCGTGGACCAATATCATTCAATTAATATAGTGTTCTCTTGGCTAATTTCCTTTTATTATTGCTCATTATTTTAAAAATTAAGCTAATTTTAAATAAGCAAAGTAAAATCATGAACATCTACATACACACCATGCTGCTTCCTTCTTGGCGCTATTAATATCCTAATTGCTTTATTCCTAATTAATGTCCTAATTGCCTTATGTTATGCTGAAATTTTTAAAGAAAGCATTACATTTCAACTGAAGTCAGCTATGTGCCCCTCCCCAATTTCTGTTTCCTCTCTCCCTGTTGCCATAACAAACAAGTTCATCCTGAAGAGTGTGAAACCAGGGCCGCTCCTTGGAGGCAAGGATTCTGAAGCTTCATCTGACATACTTTGGACATGTTGCAAGGCAGGATCAGTCCCTGAAGAGGAACATCATGCTCGGGGGTGGGGGGGGTGGAAGGACAGCAAAGAAGAGGAAGATCCTTGATGAGATGGATTGATTCAGTTGCTGGGTAATGGGGTAGGTGTATCAGAGACAATGAGATTGGAACAAGATTGAGTAGGGTAAAGGGCTGTTATGTTGAACATAACAGTGGACCTGGTAATTATTATTTCCATATATACTGGTATACTAACATTATGTAGATGACCTTCAAAACGCAAACTCATAATCAAACTGACTCCTACATAGTTGACCCCCCCACGGGGTTTTTAGGAGGTCATAAGTCACATGGGAAGAGATCTCACATCTTTCTTTCTTAGAGCAACTGGTGGGTTTGAACCTCCACAAGGGTTCACATTTGGATTAACAATACAACTCTATAGACTATACCGCTGACACTCCCTAACTGATACACCTTAGCAATATGTAGTAGTATTTATACTTTCAAATTATGCATAAATAGTATTGCTGCTGCTGTTATGTGCTGTTGAGTCATCTGTGACTCATAGAAACCTTATGTACAACAGCCCTAAACCCTGCTTTACCTGTTGTCTCTGGCATAACTAACCCTGTAACCCCAGTCACTGAATCAATCCATCTCATCAAATGTCTTCGTCTCTTGTGCTGTCCCTTCACACTCCCAAGTATGATGTCCATCTCCATTGACATCCCTCTCCCTCCTTGCAACATGTCTAAAGTATGTCAAGTGTAGTTTCAGAATCCTTACCTCCAAGGAGCAACCTGGCTTCACCTTCTCTGGTATGAACTTGTTCTCCTAGCAGTCCGTGGTATATTTAAAACTCTTCTCCAGAGCCACAACTGAAAGTCATCAATTCTCCTTCTGTCATTCCTAGTCATTGTCCAGCTTTCTGATGCATAGCAAGTAATTGTAAAGACTATGGCCTGAATCAGGTGCACCTTAGTCTCCAGACTGATGCCATTGTTCCTCAGTACTTTGGAGAGGTCCCTGACAGCAGACTTTGCCAATGTAATTCATCATTTTTTGCCTGCTGGTACCAAGAGTGTTGATTGTGGAGCCAAGCAAATGCAAGCAATTAATAATCACAATCTCTTCATCTATCATGATGCTGCCAATCAGCCTAGTGGTGAGAATTTTTTTTTCCTTGATATTGAACTTCAATCCATATTGAAAGCAGCAAATGCTTCAGGTCCTCCTCCATTTCAGTTAGCAGGGTTTTGTCATCTGCATAATACAGATTGCTGATGAGTCTTCCTCCAATTCTGATACCACATATCTCATAGAGCCCAGCCTCCCAGATGATCTATTCTGCATATAGATTGAAAAGGTAATGGAGATAGGACACACATCCTTGGCGTATACCCTTCCTGGTTTTGAACCATGCAGTGTTTCCTTGCTCTGTTCTGATGACTATTTTCTGCTCCAACTATAGGTTTCACATTAGCACGATCAAGTGCTCTGGGATTCCCATTCTTCTCAGTGAGTTAGCCACAGTTTGTTGTGATCCACACAGACAAATGCCTTTGCATAGTCAATGAAACACAGACATTCCTCTGGTAACCTCTGCTTTCAGCCAAGATCCATCTAACATTAGCTATGATATCTCTTGTACCATGAGCCCTTCTAAACCCATTCTGCACATCTGACAGTTCTCTGTTGATGTGCTGTTCCCATCATTTTTGGGTAATTTTCAGCAGAATCTTGCTTGCATGTGATATAATGTTATTGTTAGATAATTTCCACACTCTGTCGGGTCACCTTTCTTTAGAATGTGAAGGAACAAATTTTGGATCTCTTCCAGTCAGTAGGCCAGGTGGTTGTCCTCCGGATTTCTTGGCACAACTTGGCGAGCACATCTATCTGTATAATCATGTACAAATACCTATTTTTTCCTTACCATTAGTTTTGAGGTTCATTTCTGTTGATCCTCCCTCCCTCCCTCCCTGCCTCCTATCTTTTTCTTCTTTCTTCCCATCTCTCTCTTTTTTTCTTTCTTTCCCCTCCCCTCCCCTTCCCTCCCCTCTCCTCCCCTCCTCTGGATTTCCAAGACTGTACAGCAAATGGGAGAAGACTGTCCTTCTTGTGAAACCCTAATCCATTCCTTTTAAAGGCTCTTTGAATGTTTTTGTTTTACACATATCGCAATTGATAATCCTCCTTTTGATGAGCATTTAGGTGGTTTCTGAGACTTCCTTACAAACAATTGCAATGAATGCTTTTCTGCCTATCTCCATAAGGATATGAATGAGACACTAGAAACTGTTGTTTACTACATCATTTCAGAACTAGTTAGATGCAGTATCCCAGGCCCTGCTCCAGGCCTACTGAATTAAGACCTACTGCTTGTTCAAGATCTTCATGTGATTCATAAGCATATTAAGATTAGAAGCAGTTGTTTAAAAAAAAAAACAACAACCTAACAAAACACCCCTCTCCCCCCAAAAAATTCCAAAACATAAAAAAGTTAAACTCTGTCTTGGTTCTACCCCCATACTTCTGATTTAATCGTTTTAAGATGTACCTGGGTGTCTGGGATTAAAAAAAGAAAAATAAAAATCTTTAGACAATAGCCCAAAGACTCTGGCAGTTCAAATCCACCAGAGGATCCTTGGGAGAAAGATTGATAATCTTAGGGAACTTTACTACCACCAAGAAGAAGAAAAATTTAAATAATGGATAAAGGAATTTTCTCTTTTAGAAATTCCTAGACACAAGAAGAATGAGAGAGAGCGTGAGCGCGAGCCCGTGAGGGCACAAGAGTGAGCAATCCATGGGCATGGTGAGCAAAATTTCCTGTCTGAGGAACTATATCTTTTATGATCCCAATTTATAACCTTGTACTTCCTAATGAGCCCCATAATTTTGTGATTGATTTTAAGTTCTGTGTGACCATTACATTGAATTAAGTAGAGAAATGGAGTTCCATAGGAGCAAAGGACAGTGTTGAAATTTAGGGGCAGTTTACCCAATAAGGTAAGCATGGGTTTATTTGTGTTTACTTATTAATCTATAGTGAACAATTTCACATCCATTTTAACCACATCCATCCCTGTCAGCGATTGTATCTGATTGGCTTTAACCCTGTAGGAAAGTGTTATGAGGTTAAAATGTGATATATGCCAATCATACATAGAAGCAAAATCTTTGAAGTGATGAACTACAAGTTAGTGAGTAAACACAGGTGAGTCTGTTCTTGGCTTATTTATTGAACAATCTGATACTCTCAGAATTGGTTGGAGAGAGAAGTATGCTGATGTGCTGTCAGCCTAAAGTTGGGATTTTTTTAGCCATTATATTAGCCCCTACTAGTCTAGTTACGTTAAATGCAGACACGTGGTCTTTCAAATCGTCAACAGCTGTGGGACTAGGATAAGAGACTGAAGCAAGACCCTCGTGGTGAGACCCTGCTGATGGTGTTTTCCTTAAAAGAATGCTTACAGTAAGTAGTAGAATTTGGTGTAGAGTGTGAATCTTAGCCTATGAGAGATTAAGCCCACCCAGTACTCTGAGGAGAGTTAAGTCTGAAAAAAGACAAATAGAAAAAGAGAGGCTTTGCTAATAAACAGAGGCAAGGTAAAGTTGATGAATGTGCCTAACTCATGTTGAGCACCTGAGTTTACTTGTTGAGATTAAAAGGGAAGTATCAGAACTCCCTTTCCAGGCCTTGGTTTTTAAGCAAGCTGGTGACTACACGCAATTTGTGGTGATCACCTGTGTCCACTTAATAAGTGGAAGAGGGAAATACACAGTAATGGAGAGACACTGAGTTTGGATAAGAGACAGTGCTTCTCACACTGGATGGCAAGACTTGAGGGAGACTGGAGTAAGAGCCTGGTGATTGTGGTGGAGAGACTGTGGCATTGCTATAGAGAAACTGTGGCAAGGTGTAACCAGAGGAGTCCTGGTAAATCCTGTGATAAAGGCCATAGTTAAAAATGTTTCCGTTCTTGCCAGATGATAGAAGAAGCTGACTTAAAACTGCTTTGAGGGAACCTTGCTGGATGATGTGGATTTGTACTGCTGAACTGAACCAGGACCGTTGCTAATTGAGGAATTGAGTTTTGCTATTAATCTGGCTTGGGACTGTTGGACTACATGTGAATTTGGATTGTGTGATATCCATTGCCTCCTCCACTTTCCAACTTACTTCCCTAATAACTCCCATTCTCCATACCACAACTGTGAGTAAAGTCTGTGAGTCAACAATGAATAAATTAACCACTTGCTGCTGGTGTGGCTCTAGAGGCACCATGGGGTGGGGCTGTGGTCTTTTATCTGCTTTTTGGTAGAACAAGAGGAGCTGTGCTATTCTCAATCCTCTGGCCCTCTCAGAGGCACATAGCCCTGTCCCCCTGTATGCTATTTTCTGCTATCTAAATGGCAGATCTCTGTCCCATAGGCATTGGCCTTCTCCTGTTGTTCTTTGTGAATTTAGAGGAGGTCTTATGTACACACTGCCATTTTTCACATGGACTCTATGATGGAATGTTTTTAAAGCACCAGATTATCAAAACACCTTAGTAAAGGCTTTGGCTTTTTTTAGTGTAATTTATTTAACATATCATTTTTAGACACTTTGTATCAAACTCAAGTCATTGTCATCAAGTGGGAACCGATTCATAGTTGACTCTTCAGCATATTTTCTGAAGTGGTAAATTACATGGAAGGGGATTGTTTCTATTTCTCCCAAGGAGCCACTTCTGGATTCAAACCACCAGAGAGGTGCTACCTTTGAGTTAGATGCACAATTCCCTATGAAATAGAGTTCCATCAGGTGATGATTAAGTACTTTGTCAATATTAAATATCTTAAGAAAATATGCACCAGAGAGTTGGACAGTGACCAAGGATGATAGAAGGAAAATTGATGCCTTTGAGCTGTGGTGCTGGAGAAGAGTATTGAGAGTACCATGGACTGCCAGCAAAAGAGATTCTTCCTGGAAAGGGTCAAACTGGGCGACTCCTTGGAGGCAAGGATTCTGAGGCTCCGTCTAACATACTTTGGACATGTTGTAAGGAGGGACCGATTCTTGGAGAGGGACATCATGCTTGGTAGGGTGGAGGGACAGCACAGGAAGGGAAGGCCATCTATGAGGTGGATTGATTCAGTGACTGGGACAATTGGGATGGGAGTATCAGAGACAGTGCGATTGGCACAGGACAGAGGGAGTTTAGGGCTGTTGTACATAGGTTTGCTATGAGTCACAAGCGACTAGATGGCATATAACAACAACAAGTAGTTTATCATAAAATCAGAATGTTTTGTCAAGTTGCTTGTGACTCATAGCGACCCTGTGTCTAGTAGCCCTGAACCCTGCTTTATCCTGTGCCAACATTATTGTCTCTGACACACCCACCCTCATTACCCTAGTCAATGAATCAATCCATCTCATTGAGGGTCTTCCTCTCTTGTGCTGTCCTTCCACACTTTCAAGCATGATGTCCTTCTCCAAGGATTGATCCCTCCTTGCAACATTCTCAAAGTATATCAGACAGAGCTCTTCAGAATCTTTGCCTCCAAGAGCAACCTGGTTTCACTCCCTCTCTAGGATGAACCTATTTGTTACTCTGGAATTCCATGGTATATTCACTACTCATCTCCAGCACCACAGCTCAAAGAATACATTAGTAATAAATAACACAGTGAAGGATAGTGAGGTTTTTTTGCTTTGTTTTCAGTTAAGTGATATGTTCTTTCAATATGTAGTGTGAGACTCTTCCAAAGAGCACAAGAATTAAAGGCAACAGAGGTAAAATACTATTTACAGTCCTACAACATCAGTAATAACAATAATATATGAGTGGATATATATATAAGTAGATAGGAAAGGTGAACAGGTATTTGATTGCAAAGGGAACTACCCAGGTTTGCCAGAGTATTTCTGTGTATTTATATGTGTTACAAATAAATCCAAGAGCCAAAACCAGCCCCCTTGAAGGAAGTTACTGGGCTTACGGGCTCAGGACCATTATCTTGAGGTACATTAAGGTCAGTTGGCATTATATAGACCACATGATGTCCTACATCCTATATTAGTAAGTATTGACTAGGCCTCATAAATTGGGAGTGATCATCTAAAATACAACTATTGATCTCTTCTCATTTGGAGGAAGGAAAAATGGAGAAAGTAAAATACTCATGGAAACAATTCCTCCACAACCCAAAGAACTAGAGGGCTCCTTGATATTCACTAACTTTTCTGAAAGGGATCATAATTGAAGGTCCTGGCTAGAGTGTGAGAAAAATATGGAACAAAACTAAAAATCACAAAAAAGATTAGACTTACTGGTCATATAGAGACTGGTGGAACCCTTGAGACTATGGCTGTTAGTCACCCTTTATGTCTGAAATTTAACTCATGTCTGTAGTTTAAGACATGTTTAAGTCTTAGACAAATATATAAATTGAACAATAACATCAGAAAGGTGTATAGGAGTATATTCATGTTTCTCTCTCTCATATATATATATATATGTATGTATATACACAAAATATATATACACACACTATATATATACACACACACAATATGTATACATATATACACACACAATACACACACACACACACACACCAAAAAAAAAAAAATATAACAGAAATACTCTGGCAAACTTGGATAGTTCCATTTGCCTTCTAATACCTGTTTACTTTTCATGTCTATTTGTATATATAATCTATCCACTCATAGATTATTGTTATTTCTGCTATTGTAGGACTGTAAATAGTATTTACCTCTGTAAATACTCTTTGGAAGAGTCTCACACTACATGTTGGAAGAACACAACACTTCACTAAAAACAAAGCAAAGAACCTCACTATTCTTTACTCTGTTATTTATTACTAACGTATTCTGACTTTATGATAAACTACCACTTCATCCAATCAAATATAGGACATCAAAAAGGCAACATTTTTGCCCACAGACAAAGTTAACTAGCCAGGAAGAAATGGGAAAGATGGGTGAATGGAGATGGGTAATAGAGGAGGAAGTGGAAAAAGTGCTGTTATGTTGTGGAGATTGCAATCAATGCCATGAATCAAAACATGCATGAATTATTGATGGAAAACTAAATTGCTCTATAAATGTTTATCTAAATCATCATTGTTGCTCTGTGCTATTGGGTCAGAAGTGACTCAAAGCTGACCCTCCAGTGATTTTCAGAGACTACAAATGGCACAGGAGGAGATTCCTTGTTTTCTTCCTGTGGAACAGTTAATTGGGTTGAACTGCATGTCTTTGGGTTGGCAACACAACTCATTTCCACCAAGGCTCTAGAACTCCCTGAAATCACAATTAGGAGTTTTCTTAAAAAAATATCCTATACTCCTAGAGAAGAAAAGATTACTATCAAGAAAATACTATAGAACAATACTATCCTGTAACACATGGAATTGACGTGTGTCAGCATTGACTTGACAGCAAGAAACAAGAATAGCTAGAAAAGTTTCAAAGCCCTCTACTTTTAATATATATAATGCTCTTTATTTAATCATATTTCCCACACTTTTTTACCATCCCCGATTTGTTAAGTTCTTCCATGTATTATTATAGCTATGAATTTATTTACCCAAGATACAGCTTAAAAATACACTCTAAAGAATGAAACAACTTATTAAAGTTGATGTATTCATGAATTTATAAGAATTATCTTTTAAAAGTCCAACTGGAGCTCCTTGTACATCTCCAGTTTTAGAAGGATAATGCAATAAGGACATTGTCTTCCCTGGGGGTGAGACATGTGACTGTTTTTATAATTGCTTCCCTTTTTTCAGCACCAGTGGCTCCTAGTAATCAGTAATCTGAAGAAGTGTCATTTGATGAATCTGATGCTGCACTTCCTCTCCTCCCTCCCCTCACTTATGAAGAAGATGTGGATAAACTTTGTTCCCTAGGAATTTTCTCCAAGAGTTGGCAGCACAATGTAGGCAGATGGGTTCATGTTATCAGCAAGGCCTCAGGAAATATTCATAGTGTTCTGCAGCTGTGCTAATAGATGAACATTATCAGAATGGTTATCCACTAATGCCATTATACATTTCTTCCACATGTCCTCCTGCCAAGTCCTTCTTAGTGGACTGAGAAACAGCAGAGTGAGCAGCTTGATATTTCCTTGCATGAGATCATTATTTTATCACTTGATAGCTGGGGAGGAAAACAGGAGTTCAATGTTGGGCTCAAGGACTTTAGCAAAGTCGCTACTGATTAGGAAAACTGGTGTGTGTTGGATAGTGCATAGTGTGTTGCACTAAAAGTTTTACAGTTCAAATGCAACAGTTCTGAGGGAGAAAGATGGGAAAACTTCTGTAAAGATTTACAGCTTTAGAAACTTGATGAGAGTTCCTACGATATGGATTCAACTCAATGGCACTGGTTTTGATATTTTTAAAAAAATCTTTATTAACTATCCTATTGCAGGAGGTTACTCTGAAAAATTCAGAGACCAAAGAGTAAAAGCAAAGCTGACAGATTTTTCATTTGTCTATTTTTTGTAGATTTTTATTTGTTTTGTCTTTTAAAAAATATATTAGGATCTGTTTCTTCTCTTTTAAATGTCTTTTATTTCAATAGATGATGTTTTTACAATACTGTTCTATGTGTCACTATGTGGTCTGTGCTTACTGGATGTGACTTTTTTTTCTCACTAGTGACTATGATAGGAAGCTCTGGTGGCCTACTGGTAAGAACCTGCACTGCAATTCTAAAGTCATGTTGTTCAAACCCATCAGCTGCTCACAGGAAAAGGAAGAGCAATTAACTGCCTCTGAAAACCCAATGGAGGGTCAGCGATGGGTCGATTCTGAGTCAGTAGTACCCAACAATAACAGCAACAGTGACTATGATAAATCACCCCTACATGCATGTTCTCTTTCATTAGGCTCAGAGTTCTTCTCTTACACGACTGAGTGGAGGTGAGAGGGCAGACTCTTTCCCTGATTTGGGGAGGTTAAGTACAGTTGTGACTGACAAGGAAATGATTGAGTCTGATTTTTCTCTAACTCCCCAAGGGCTAACAGTTCCCACTCACAACATCCACAACACAAAACTGATTCCTATGAACTGAGACATGTTCAGATGATTCATATACTTACTCTTCTACCAGTGCTGACATTAATCATCCTGCCCAGGGCTCTTGCTGCTGTATTAATGAGTCTTCTAATTTGTTGCAATGGCCATATAGAACACACAGAATATATTTAAAATTATGGCATGTTAGAGAAGTTAACAGGTTACAGGTAGGAAACGATATAATTCAGCCAACGCAGCTTCTCAGGTGTGCTCACAGGCCCTAAGGCCTTCAGTCTTACAGCTTTAGGCCAGTATTATAAAGCTCTCTTTGTCCTGTAAATTATGGTGTCTCCTCTTCATCCCTTCAGTATGCTTGGGTGAAAGCCTCTGGCTCTAGCTGTAGCTCTTGCTCTGTGAGGTGGCAGTGTACAATTAATTCTGTTTCTTGATGGTCTCTGGTTCTCTGACACTGCTTCTGCTTCTCTCATCTAGATTCTGGTTTGACTTGGGCAGAAATCTTTGGTCCAAATAGATTTCTAGACTCTACTTTTTCCTTGCTGGTAGTGTGATTTTAATTTTATGCTGCTGAACCTGTTAAATTTAAACCTGGTGGGATGTCAAGAGTAATCAATTCCCTCATTAGTAGTCTACACACCTTACTTGCATGCTATACTCAACAAGTACTAGTCACTTCATTCACATCACTATTATAGTCTCACTTGTGGCGAAAGACATTCAACTCAACTCCAATCCATTGCTGTTGAGTAGCAACTGACTCATTGCTGACCCTCCAGTGGGTTTGGGGCTGCAAACTGTGTGGGAGGAGATTATCTACATTTATCTTTGTGGAGCCATTGGTGGATTCAAACCACTAGAGAAAGAGGCATGGATTTTGAGTTAGCAACACAATTTTCTTTATGGGATGGGCCACCAAGGGAAAGTGAATTTGAAAAATCAACCTACTCCACCAGAGTTCTCCCACAGCAATATGGAACAATGTAGACCTTATAAGTTGGTGATAATAGTACATCCACTGGAGAGCAGGAAAATACATCTCTGTAGCTACTTTGAGGTAGTGCTATCTAAATGGACAGGATAGCCAAGAATTGGCTTCTCAGTAATTGGTGGGAGTTTGAGGAATATTTGCTTTATACAGTTGATAGCATGATGAGTAGGTATAACATCATATAAGAGTATTTAATCTTGTATGTAATCTTGTATTTATCACTCTGGGTTTGTCCAGACAGTATCTGCCTCCTACTGGTAATTCCACAAAGTTATCTTCCTGGGTTCTTCTCCAGGGAACACTGATCAATTAATCTTAAGGTCAATTTGCTGGGTTGACTGGAAGGGAAACAAATTTTCTTAATTACTGTTTTCATTCCATTTCTCCTCCTGCTTAGTGTGTAGTAGATTTTTGCATTGATCTGTTTGAAACAGAGTTCCAAGGCTGTCATATGTATCTGTTTTATTTGGTCTCTCAGATCTTTTCTGTAGGTGGTGTTGTTATGTGCTGTTGAGTAGCCTTTAAACAATTTTGAACCCTGCCCTGTCCTGAGCCAGTCTCACTAATTCCAACTTATCAACCCTCATTGCCCCAGTTGCTGTATCAGTCCATCTCATCCAGGCTCTTCATCTCCTGCACTGTCCCTCCATCCTTCTAAACATGATGTCCTTTTCAAAGGACTGGTCTCTCCTGGCCACGTGCCCAAGGTATGTGAGATGGAGCTTCAAAATCCTAACCTCCAAGGAGAAACTTGGTTTTACCCTCTCCAAGGCAGACCTATGTGTTTTCTTGGCAGTCCATTGTATGTTCAAGACTTCTCCAGCAACACAATTTGAAGGCATTGATTCTTCTTCTGCCAACTTTAATTATTGTCCAGCTTTCTGATGCACAGCAAGTAACTGCAAAGACCATGGCCTGGATTAGGCTCACCTTAGTCTCTAGACTGACATTGTTGCTTTTCAGTACTCTGGAGAGGTCCCTGATAGCAGATTTTCCAAATGCGATTTGTCTTTTAATTTCCTGACTGCTGGTGTTAAGAGTGTTGATTGAGAGTTCGGCCACGTCCGCGGCCACGTTGCGCCCATGCTCGCCATCTTCGCCGCTTCCTCTCGGGGCCGCCGCCGCCTCTGCCGTCAGCCCCGGGGCCGCCGCGCAGACCGCCGCCGCCATGAACATCTTCCGGCTGACCGGGGACCTGTCCCACCTGGCGGCCATCGTCATCCTGCTGCTCAAGATCTGGAAGACGCGCTCCTGCGCGGGTATTTCCGGGAAAAGCCAGCTTCTGTTTGCACTGGTCTTCACGACACGATACCTGGACCTTTTTACTTCTTTTATCTCATTGTATAACACATCCATGAAGCTCATCTACATTGCCTGCTCCTATGCGACCGTGTACCTGATCTACATGAAGTTCAAGGCCACCTATGATGGCAATCATGACACCTTCCGGGTGGAGTTTCTAGTGGTCCCCGTGGGAGGCCTCTCGTTCCTGGTCAATCATGACTTCTCACCTCTGGAGATTCTCTGGACCTTCTCCATCTACCTGGAGTCCGTGGCCATCCTGCCTCAGCTCTTCATGATCAGCAAGACCGGCGAGGCGGAGACCATCACCACCCACTACCTGTTCTTCCTGGGCCTCTACCGCGCCCTGTATCTCGTCAACTGGATCTGGCGCTTCTACTTTGAGGGCTTCTTCGACCTCATCGCCGTGGTCGCTGGCGTTGTCCAGACCATTCTTTACTGCGACTTCTTCTACTTGTACATTACAAAAGTGCTGAAGGGAAAGAAACTCAGTTTGCCAGCCTAAGTGCCAAAGACCATCGCCAGCATCTGTCCTTCAGGGTGCTTGGACAGAATTCTGACCACAGCAAAGGCGTAAGATGCTTGATACGGAAAATCAGACACTCACCTGCCGCAGGTGCCCCTGAGGTTCTGTGAGAACACAGAGGAAGAGAACTCAAAGGTTTCTGTTGAATGCATCTTGCCTTATCTTTTTTTATTACAATGTACAAAGATTTTTTTACACAAAGAAACTTAATGCTGTATTAATACCTTCAATGTATAGCTTCAATTGGGTTCGTTCCAAAAGTGAAGATTTTGTTGCGGAATACTGCAAACTCCCTTCTATTTCTTTTCTTCTTTTCAGTTTTAAAACTTCTTGGAAATTGTTGATTCTTTGTGTCTATAATGAATTGTACTCATTGACTGTTGGTAGATTATATATTCTTCCATCTCCCAAATTGCATTCCACTATATTTATTTTGTTTTTTCTTTTTGCCAGAGATGGGTTGTGTTAGTTAGAGACCTGCATCACTATGCAGACGCGGTGTCTGTTCACGTGCCCACCACCTACTGGGGCAGCCCGCCCTGGATTTCCCCACACTAGTTAAGGCTTGGAAGGAGGATTTGCACATTTTATGAGTCAGGATGTAGACTGAATCTCTTTAAGGGTCACTGAAGGTGCTTCCCTGCCGCCCCCCCGCCCCCCGCCCCCAGGAGTGAGGCTGTCCCAGAGGCAGGGAAGGGACTTGGACAGGGCTTGGGGCTGCCTGTCATCTAAGTGTGGGACAGGGGGCCTCGGGTTATGTAATGGGATATGGGACTCTCCCTTGCAGAGACTCTAGAGTGAGATCCCAGTGCTTGCCTGTCACATTGATTTCCACATAGGATACGCATGGGAATACTACAACCATGTCCTTCCCCTCATCCAGAGGGTCTGTTCTATCCATTTGGAGGTAAAATCACAATGTTTTGTTTCTTTCTCAAATTGTCAGCACTGACTGTCATTCCTTATAACCTTTCTTTCCCTCTCCCTCCCAATTGAGTTCTGGCATGATTTTTCTTGTGTTCACGTTCTAAATAAACATTTTTCTCAAATGGAGAATCTCCATTTTTTTGAAGGCGGCTTCCTGAAAAAAAAAAAAAAAAGAGTGTTGATTGTGCAGCCGAGCAAGCTGTAATTGTTAAAAACCTCAATCTCTTCTCCATATATCATGGTGCTACCAATTGGCTCATTGGTGAGGATCTTTGTCTTCTTGATGTTAAGCTTTAATCCATATTACAGACAACAGTTCTTGACCTTCTGCAGCAAGTGCTTCATCTGCATAACATATGTTACTGATGAGTCTTCCTCCAATCCTGATGCCACATTTCTCATAAAGCCCTGCTTCCTGAATGATCTTTTCTGCATATTACTTTAATAGGTATGGAGACAGTATGCATCCCTGACACACTCCTTTCCTGATTTTGAACCAAGTAGTGCTTCCCTGCTCTGTTCTGAGGACTGCTCGCTGGTACAAGTATGTTGTGTTTGCCTTTGAGGTGAGCATGGCTCATACTGACCTGATGAACAAAAGGCCTGAAGCCCTTCTACAACTATTGACATAGATCAAAGTTCATAGAGTTTCCGGAGGCATGTTAGTGGATGCCACTCCTGCTTCCAAAGGTCCAAGTATAGGTTTCACATAAGCAGAATCAAGTGTTCTGAGATTTCCATTTTCCTCAAGGTTAGCTTTTTTTGTTGTGATCCACACAGGTATATTTTCTAAGCTGTCACCTTTGGCCGGTCTGTAGTAAAACTGGTAGATAGGGGGGAGAGGGAAGGAGTATTTCCAGGTAAAATTTGGTCAAGACATTCTTCTGTTTAAAAGCTTTCACTGTTTCCCTACTGCTTAACAGTTACAATCTAATGCCATAAGATTAGATCTAGGCCATTGCTATCATATTAAAAATTAAAACACAGATTGCGAAGCATCAATCTAGGACTGAATTTATTTTTCAGGTACATTTTAAAGACATTCCAATTATCTATCAAAAGCCAGAATCAAGAGATTTGACCTAAATATTTTATTTTCTGTCTGTAATTAGTGACATTTTTACATTAAATATGTGTAAATTAGTTATGGCTACCTTATTTAGATTTAGTATCAATTGTCCACTTAGCAATCTGCCCTGTGTTAGATTCCTCTGGGATGATATTTTAAATCCAGCTGCTGCTGAAAAGTTTAAGTCTTAGGGGAACTCTGGTGGCCTAGTGGCAAGAAGTTGCACTACAATCCCAGAGGTGCATGGTTTGAATCCACCAGATGCTTTGCTGGAGAAGGAGGGACAATCTTCTCCTGTATCAGTCAAATCTGATTTGATGTTACACGCACAAAAAGTAATAAAAGTTAATTTAAAAAGTCTAAGTCTTGCTTCCTCCAACCTCTCAGCTGCTAGAAGATGGGAAACGTGAGCAACTAAATGACACTTCTGATGCAAACTCACACATATGAAGATATTAATAATCATTGATATATTAAGAATATTTTTTATGTTGGTTGGAGAACTATGAGGTACATTCTACACAGCTCCTTAGAGTTGTATTACATGGAGTGGTATTACATTTTCCCAAAGCAGTAACCAGATCCACAATACACTCTTGGTACTTTTATTCTCATTTTTCAGATTGTAAAACTGAACAAAGAGATTAAGTAAATTTCCTAAGGTCATACAACTTACCTGTGGGCAAACTTGTCACTAGGCCACCATAACTTCATAGCGAGTGAGAAACTCAATTATCAAATTCATTGCTTCTGTAGGTTTTCTGGAGGCTGTAAATAACAATGGGTGGAATGGGGTGGGGAAGATTGTCTATCCTTCTCCTGCAGAACCACCAGAGGATTCAGAACATCATAAAAGCACCATCTTTGAGTTAGAAGTGGTACTCACTCCAGACAATGCCACCACAAGTCCCTATAAATAGGATAGAAGCTTTTCCTTTTACATCAGAAAGGAGAACTTAAATAGTGTGACTGAGGGCCCTATTTCAGATATTCTGACTGAATCTTAGAGAAGGATGAGATTAGCACTTTCGATCTTTAGCAAACATTCCAAATGATCCTATGCACATCGATATTTGATGCCAAACTCTTAAAGCTTTGCAAAATTTGGGAGTTATGTCATCTGAACAAAGGAAATATAAATTCCATAAACCTGGTGGAAAACAGAACATATGTGAGACAGAAATTTGTTAGGAAAGGAAAAGGCTACTATTTTCTTCTAAAATAAGTGATAGCTGATCAGACTAGCTTTCCAAAGGCAGAAAAACAAAGCCATACCATTAATTTCCTGCTCTCACAAATTTCACTTCATTTTCTTTAGAAGAGAGTAGACTCAATTTTTGAGACTGTTCATTTTTGAAGACACTCTAGTGGCATGATCTGTGGTGTGTTGTGTTGCTCAACAAGAGGCCAAGTGTCTTTAGCAGTTTGAATCCACCAGAAGCTTGTGGGAGAGATGAGTAATCTTCTCCCATTAAGATTTACAGCCTTGAGAGCTAAGCGTGGATAGAGTGGAGTGCAGACGGATAGAGCTGAGAGTGGACAGACAGAGCTGAGCAAGCAGACAGATGGAATTTAAGTGAGAACTATTATTAAAATAATAAGGGAGCAGCGGGCCTTGGTGGGGAGCAACAAGCCTTGGCAGGAAGCAGCGAGACTTGGCAAGGAGCAGTGAGTTGCACTACCAGGTGTGGGCCCACCACCAGGAACAAGTAGGATAGCAAGAATTTGAATAAGGTACTTAGAAGGGGATCACTGCTGATTGCTGGACCAATTGGGGACCCCTCACCTTAAGCGGGAGGGAGTGGGTCAGCTGGAGCTCAACTGAGGTGGCAGACCAAGTTCTTAAGAGGAAAACTAAGGCTTCCTGGTTTTCCATTAAGGTCCCATCTCCCCGTAGGGTCTGTGTGTGTCCACATGTGTGCCCACCCTACATGCTTCTGAGTGTACATCCACCCTACTGCATTCCACACGTGTGCTTGTCCAACCTTCTTCTGGAGCAGTGACATCTGATTAAGAACCCACTATTGCCCCAGGCACAAAAACCTCTACCACAGCAATGTCACAAAAGAAGCAAGTTACCTCATTTCCTACACAAGCCCAAAGCAAAATATCACACCCCCCCAAAAAATAACACACTATCAAAGGATTGCCTAAAGCCAGAAAGTCTGATGGAACTTTCTGACACAAGAGTTTAAAAAAACTAATGATTGAATATTTTCAATGGATGAAAGACAAACTTGAAGAATTACAGGACACTGCAAGCAAAAACTAGGAAGAGCTAAAAAAAAAATCCAAAACAATGCAGATAAAACAAATGAGGCATTAGAGGTACCGGAAAACAAGAAACCACGATCCAAAAGATGAGGTCCAATGTTTCAGATGCTGTCAACATGATGGAAGGAAACATGAAATGCCATCAAGACTGAGGAAGACCTGGAAAATGAGGGGCCATGTGAGCCATGGCCCCATCTGCATTGGGAAGCACCAGAAGCATCCTGGAGGCTGAGGTAATGCTGGTGGCTTGCATCCCCACAGGGTCAACTTTGACAAATACCATTCCAGGTTATTTTGGAAAGGTTGGTATGAGACATTACCACCTGAAAAGGAATCAGAGCTTCTGCCTAACTGTTAAACTTGACAAATTATGGACTTTGGTCAGTGAGTGGACTAGGGTAAATGCTGCAAAAAACAAGACTGGAGGTGCTCCATCATTGATATGATTTGATCAGGTTACTACAAAGTTTTGCAGAAAGGAAAGCTCCCAAAACAAACAGTCACTGTGAAGGCCAAATTCTTCACCAGAAGAGCTGAGGAGAAGATTGGGGGGGGAGGGGTGCTGTGTCCTGTTGGCTTGAGGCTGTGTTAATTACACAGATGTTGTTGAATTAAATGTTTTTACCTTACAATCTGATCTTTGGTGGCATCTGTATCCACATCACTCCTCCTGCAGCTAATGCTGAGGAGCATCAGGAACTCTTAAGTATGGGGATCTCTGTTGCCCTGCTGCATTAGCACTTAAGAGGTTTGGGTCATTATCTAATAAAACACTTACTTTATAAAGTCGGGGTGGGGGGGAAGGAAGGAAAAAGAAGAAAACCTAAGAATAATGTCAGACACTATCAAGAGAAATAACATGTATCATTGGACTCCCAGAAAAGGAAGAAGCAAGTAAAGACACTGAAAAAGTTGTGGAAAAATTACTAGTAGAAAATTTCCCAGTCATAATGAAGAATGAGAGAATATATATTCAAGAAGCTGAGCAAACACCATATAATTTAGACCCCAAAAGAAAAATACCAAGGTATATAGTAAAATTTTCCAGAATCAAATATAAGAATGGGATTCTGAAAGCAGTGAGGGAGAAACAAAGAGTAACCTATAAGGAAGATCAGGTAAGATTAAGTACTGATATCTCAGCAGAAACCATGCCAGCAAGAAGACAATTGAATGGCATATGTTGAACACTCAAACAACACAACTGTTAATCAAGAATACTGTACCCAGCAAAACTGTCCATCAAATATGAAGGAGAGATCAAGATTTTCCCAGAAAAACAGAACCTAAGGGTGTTTGTAAAAATAAGACCAGAATTTCAGGAAATATTGAGAGATGACCTTCTGACAGAAATGCCACAAAAGTAGGGTGGACCAAAGTAACTAGAAACAACACCAAAAAGAATTCAACAAAATGATAACAATGAAACTTACCTCTCACTAATCAATCACACTGAATGTGAGTGGTTTAAATATACCACTGAAGAGGAAAAAAAAAGAATAGTAGATTGGATAAACCCCCCAAATCCATTAATATGCTGCCTATAAGAGGTGCATCTGAAAAAAGAAGATAAAGAAACTAAAAATAAAAGGGGGGAGGGAGCAAATGACAACCAGAAAAATGCAGGATTTCAATGTAAATAGCATCACAAAGGACAAGAAAGGTTTGCTTAAAGTGTCAACAGAACAAGAGGACATAAAAATAATAAATATCTATACACCAAATGAAAGACTTGCAAAATATATAAAACAAACATTAACAAAAATGAAAAAGGATATAGACAACACTACTATAGTAGTTGGAGACTTCAATACATCCCTCTCAAGAAAAGAACTACCAGAGAAAAACCTCAACAAAGATGTTCAGGAAGTAAACACACAATAAACCAAAACGATTTCATAGATATTTACAGGCTAATGCACCCAAAAAAAAGCACAGTACAAGTTCTTCTCCATTGTGCATGGAACATTGTCCAGAATAGATCACAATTTAGGTCACAAGGCAAGCATCAATAAGTTAAAAGACATAGAAATAATACAAAGTACTTCTCAGACCACATGCTACAAAATTAGAAATTAATAACAAGAGGATAAAGAAGAAAAAAAAAATCCATACATTTGGAAGCTGAACAACACCTTGTTTGAGCATGAGTGGATAGTCAAAGAAATAAAAAAAATGAAATTAAAAATTTTTTGAAACAAATGATAATGAAAACACTGATACTAAAACCTATAGGAAACAGCCAAAGCAGTAATCAGAGGTCAATTTATAGCAATAAGCAAATATATCAAAATGCAGGGGAAAAATGACCATTGACTCTCTAACACAATATACCCAACAAATTGAAAAGAACAGCAAAAAACTTGATAATTTCTAAAAACCCTGAAATTATAAAAATTAGAGCAGAAATAAATGAGGTAGAAAACAGAAAAACAATTGAAACCATCAAAAAAACTAGGAGTGGGTTCTTTGAAAAGATCAATAAAATCAACAAGCCACTAGCAAAACTAACAAAGGAAAAGACACAAATTATCCGAATAAGAGATGAAACATCACAACAGAACCAATTAAAATAGAAAGGCTAACATTGGAATATTATGTAAAACTATGCTCAAACAAACATGAAAATCTAGAGGAAATGGACAAATACTTAGAAATTAACAACCTACCTAAGCTGACACAAACCAAAATTGAACACCTGAACAGACACATTACAAAATAAGAAATTTAAAAGGTAATAAAACAATGTCCAATGAAAAAAAAACCAAAACCCTGGACCAGATGGTTTTACAAGTGAATTTTATCAAACATTCAGAGAACAACTGTCACCAATTCTACATAAACTATTTCAGAAAATAGAAAAAGGTGGAATTCTCCCAGACTCATTCTATGAAGCAAACATATCCTTGATACCAAAGCCAGACACTACCTAAATAGAAAACGATAGGCCAATATCTCTCATGAACATAGATACAAAAATCCTGAATAAAATGCTGGCCAATAGAATGCAATGATACATGAAAAAAAAATAACTCAGTATGATCAAGTGAATTCATAAGAGGTATGCATGCATGGTTCAACATAAGAAAAACAATGTCATTCATCACAGTAACAAAGCAAAGAACAAGAAGCACACGATCCTATCAACTGATGCAGAAAAGGCCTTAGACAAAAATCCAACACCCTTTCCTGATTAAAATACTCAACAAAATAGGATTAGAGGGGAATTTCTTCAACATAATAAAAAGTACATACACAAACCCGAGAGCCAATATTGTTCTCAATGGAGTGAGATTAAAGTCATTCCCTTTGAGAACAGGAACTAGGCAAGGATGCCCACTATCACCTCTCCTATTCAATATTGCATCGGAAGTCTTAGCGATAGCAATAAGACAAGAGAAGGAGATATGAGGTATTCAAATTGGTAAAGAGGAGGCAAAATTATCTCTCTATGCAGATGATAGGATAGTTTACTTAGAATACCCTAAAGACTCATCAAGAAAACTACTGGACATAGTTGATCTATTCAGCAAAGTGGCCAGATACAAAATCAACATACAAAAAATCAATTGTATTTCTCTACCATAACAAAGAGAATACAGAACTGGAGCTGAGAAAAACAATACCCTTCACAATAGCTAATCACAAGATTAAATATTTGGGAGTAAATATAACTAGAAGCACAAAAGATCTATTCAAAGAAAATTACAAAACAATATTACAAGAAACAAAAAGAGAACTGGAGAGGTGGAAGAATATTCCTTGCTAATGGATAGAAAGATATATATTGTGAAAATGACAATACTACCAAAGACAATCTACATGTTCAATGCAATCCCAATTCCATTCTTCAAAGAGATGAAAAAGGCAATTTCCAACTTCATTTGGAATGGAAAGAGACCCAGAATAAGCAAAGCACTCCTTAAAAATAGAAAAAAGGTGGGAGACATCTTACTCCCTGATTTCAAATCCTACTACATTGCTATGGTGGTCAAGACAGCTTGGTATTGGTACAAGGACAGAAACATAGATCAATGGAATAGAATTGAGAACCCAGAAATCAGCCCATCTACCTATGGTCAACTGATTTTTGACAAGAAGATTAAATCAGTCAAGTGGGGAAATGACAGCCTTTTTAACAAATGGTGTTGGCAAAATTGGAAAACCATCTGCAGAAAACTCAAGCAAGATCCACACCTCAGTCCATACACAAAAACCAACTCAAAGTGAATCATGGGCCTAGGACTCAAACCAAGGACTATAAACTTCATTAGATAAAAGCTTGGAAGAACCCATAAGTCTTAATTCAGAACATAAACAGTCTTCCAAGCATCCTGGAAAATCTGCAATGAAGAGAGGATAAAATAGATGAATAGGACTTTCTACGAATCAAATCTCTATGCACATCCAAATATTTCTCGAACAGGGCAAAAAGAGAAGCCACAGATTGGGAAAAAAATATTTGGTAATGACATGTCAGATAAGGGACTTATATCTAGGATCTATAAAATACTCAAGATCTATAAAATACAACAAGATAAAAGCAAACAACCCAATTGAAAAATGGGCACAAGATATGAACAAGCACTTCACCAAAGAAGACATTCAGATGGCAAACAAGCACATGAAGAAATGTTCAAAATCCCTAGCTCTAAGAGAGATGAATATCAAACCAGCTATGAGATATAATCTAGTTAGAATAGCAAAATTTAACAGAACAGCAAGTATTAAATGCTAGCAAGGTTGTGGAGAAACTGGAACCCTTATTTACTGTTGGTAGAAGGGTAAAATGGTGCAACCACTATGGAAGGCAGTCTGGCATTTACTCAAAAACTTGGAAATAGAAATACTACTTGACCCAACAATTCCACTACTGGGAATATACCCTAAACAAATCAGAATTGCCACCCAAAGAGACATATGCTTGCCCATGTTTATTGGAGCTTTGTTCATAATAGCAAAGAATTGGAAACAATCCAAGTACCATCAACAAATGAATGGATAGAGAAGCTTTTGTATATTCACACGATGAAATAGTATGCAGCATTGAAAAATAAGGAACTCATGAAATATACATAATGGGTGACCCTGAAAGACATTATGCTGAGTGAAGTATCTCAATTACAAATGGACAAATACTGCATAGTGCCACTGCTGTAAAGTGGGACTGATATTGGAATTGAGGGAAAACTAAGAGGGGATAAATAATGTATAGTGCATGTAAATAGATGAGAGAGAGAACTATTAGAAGAAATACATGATTAGGTATTATTGTCATGACAGGAGTCCAGAATAAAAGCTGCATAGTGAAGTGGAATGGAGAGTGGGTGATTGTAAAACAAGAATTTTTTTTTTTTTTACTTTTTAAAGAGAAAAGCAAACTGGGGAGTGGGGTGGGCAGGAAGGAAAGTGTGCAACAATGAATGAATGGAAATCCAAAGTCTTTGGAAACTTTCATTAAAATAAAAAAGATTTTTTTGGGGAAAAAATTTACAGCCTTGAAAACCTAATGAAGAGTTGAAATTGTTAGGGTCAGAGAGAACAAAGGGAACATGGTGATTAGGACAACAAAGCCTGTTGTGGTAAACTACAATATGTATGGGCTGTGTCATTCCCTTATCCATTTTGCTTTCTGTATAGAGAACACCACAGTATGATGTTCCTCCATATGTATAATATTTACCCCTCTCCATCAACCACAGGTGGACATAAAAGAAGCAATCAAATCAGGAAGAAGAATCCCTTAAATAGTTTATCCTTACCATAAACCAAAGCATGAGGTTCAAATCCACAAGAGAAGGATGGACAATTTCCTCCCATGCAATTTACTGCCTCCAAAAATCCACTGTAGGGTCAGCTATGGGTTGATTCCAACTTAATCGCACTTTACAACAGCAACCACCCTAATCAATGTCATTCTCTCTCTGGAGAGAAGTTGCAGTCTGTTTATTAGTTTATGCTTTATAAACTTCTTTTCCTCAAAAGAAATTCTCTTTCCTCTTAGTAAGCTTTTCTTTCACAAATAAACTTGGTACTGTTCATTTCTCCTGAGTGTCTATCAGTGGCAACCTACTCTGGAGGAAGCTTACTAGCCCTCTGGGAGGTTATTGATCCTGGGCACTTTCTACCACAGGCACTGGAACCTTATAATGAGTCAGAATCTACTCGATGGAAGTGAGTTGAGCTGAGTGTATTTTGAAGACATATCATAGAGATTTCTACAACTACTTCAGATGTCCTAGGATCAATAGATAGGAGTTTTGTGGTGGTTGCATGGGCACAATGTTAATTTTAAAGTTGTTTTTTTTAAAAACAATGTGTATGAATAATTGGATAGTCAAATTGCTTTATAAAATTTCATGCAAATTACAATAAAAGTAAAATAAGGGGGAAAATGTTGAAATAGAATTACCACTTGATCCAGCACTCCTGCTACTAGATATGCTGTTATTGTTCTTAGATACCATCGAGTTGAGGACGACTCATAGTGACCCTATGAATAAAAGTTCTGAAACCAGTCCTATCCTGTACCATCTTCACACTTTCTGACACATAAGAGCCTATTGCAGCAGTCACCTTGTCAATCTACCTTGCTGAGGGTTTTCCTCTCCTTCACTGACCCTCCATCCTTCTCAACATCATGTCCTTCTCCAAGGAATAGTACCTCCTAGCAATATGTCCAAAGTATGTTAGGTGAGGCCTCATTATTCTTGCCTCCAAAGAGCACTCTGAATGCACCCTCTCCAAGACATGTCTAGTAATTTTCTTGGCCATCCATGGAATGTTCACTGCCATTCTCCAAATCCACAGCTGTCCAGGTTTTTGATGCATAGCTAGTTGTCAGAAGGACAACTGAATCAGACAGACCTTAGTCCTCAAACTAATGTCACTACTCCTCAATAATTTGGATAGGTCCCTAACTGCAAATTTTCCCAGTGCAATGTGTCTCTTTATTTCCTGACTGCTGGTATTCAAGCAAGATAAAGCTGATGACAGCTTCAATCACTTTTTCATTCATCATGACATGGCTTTTTGGTCCAGTGGTAAGAATCTTTGTTTTCTTGATATTGAGATGCAATCCATACTGAAGGCTGCATTCCTTGATATTCTACCATAAGTGCTTCATATCCTCTCTTTCTGCAAGCAAGGTTGTGTTATCTGCATAAGGCAGGTTATTGATGAATCTTCCTCCAATCGTGATGCCAAAGTCCTTTTCATAGAGTCCAGCTTCTTGGATAATTTGCTCAGCATATACAGCCAACAAGTATGGAGATAGACTACAACCCTGAGGCACTCCCTTCCCAATTCCAAACCGTGCAGTGCTCCCCAGCTCCCTTAGCAGAACAGCCTTCTGGTCCAGGTCCAGGTTCCTCCTGAGCACAATCAAGTACTCTGGGATTCCCATTCTTCTCAATGTCAGCCACAACTTGTCATGATTCACTTAGTCAAACACCTTTGCATAGTCAATAAAGCAAAAATAGACATTCTTCTGGTATTTCTTACTTTCAACCAAGGTCCATCTCACATCAGTAATGATATCCCTGGTTCCATGATGGCCTTTTCTAAATCCTACTTCTGGCAATTCCCTATCTATGTACTATTCCAGCTGTTTTTGAAGGATATTCAGCAGTATTTTGCTAGCATGTGATATCAACGATATTGTTCGATAATTTCCACAGTCAGTTGGATCACCTTTCTTGGGAATAGGAACAAATATAGACTTCTTCCAATCTGTTGGCCAGACAGCAGTCCTCCAAATTTCCTGGTGTAGACCTGTAAGTGCATCCAAGGCTGCATCTATTAATTGAAACAGGTCAGTTGGTATCCCATTGATTCCTGGGACCTTATTTTTTGTCAATGCCTTCAATGCAGCTTCCACTTCCTCTTTCATTACCATTATCTCTTGTTCATATGATACTTCCTGAAGTTTTTCAGTGTCAATAATTTTTTTTTCTGAGACTGTGACTCCATATATTCCCTCTATCTTCTTTTGATGCTTTCTGGGTCATTCAATACATTGCTCATAGGATCTTTCAACATTGTGACATGAGGCCTAGATTTGTTTCTCAGTTCTTTCAGCTTGAGTAATGCAGAGAAAGTTATTCTCTTTATTCTCCAATTCCAGCTCTCTGCACATTCCATTACAATACTAAAAAAGAAAGAAGAGCTACAAGTTGACGTATATTCCCATGTCCATATCATTATTCACACAAATAAAAAAAATGGAAGCTGCTCAAGTCCATTGACATATGATGGGGGAAAAAAGACTATGGAACATTCACATAACTTTGGGGGAGGGGAGATTTTTCTCCTAAGCCAGTATTTTTGAACATTGAACTCTATATATCAAAGAGTACAAGGACTTGTTGAATAAAATAAAGATATTAAATTCTGTGATATTTTCCATCTGTGGTCTTAGGGCCACATTTAAATTCTATTTTCAGAAAGAACTTATGTTCTAAAAATCTTTAGAACATCCTTCTTCCTTGTTAAACTTTGGTAATTTGTTTGTTAACAGCTTTCTCCTTTGAGAGTAATTTTCGGATTGTCAAGAGGAAGTTAAGTCTCCTGGGGAGCGGAATATACCCAAAGCCAAATTTGAAAAAATTTTAGGCACAACAGTGTTATCAATAACACCCATTATTTTCTTGCTTCTTATAAGACAAGCCTGCTTGACAGAAAACTGTCATTGCCACTGAGGCGTCATCTTTCTTCTAGGTTGTAATCTTTTTTATCCATTATCTAATGTATACACTTTATCTCTTTATTTAAAAAAATATGTCTTTAATGATTTCTGTTTACTTTTTGACTAATCTAAGATTGTGAATTCATTGTTTTGAGTAAATGCCTATACTCAAGGCCTTGGATTACTCTTGAGCTGCTTGACTAATGATGAAGAACTGAGTGAACTTCTCTATTCCATCTTTGTCTATAAAGCAGCCTGGTAAGTTCAGGGTCAGGACAGTTTGTATGCAGTTATACACACTATATGTGTATATATGTGTGTGTATGCTAGAGAATAGAATATCAAAATTGCAAAACCTGATTGATAGTAAAGGGTGCCATTATCCTGTTCTTTCTAGGTGCATTAGAAGATGGGGATAAGAGTCTGGTGATACAGGGTTCTTTTGTTTTTCAAGTATTACTTATCAGTAATACAGATTATGGGAGAAGACAGAATCCGTATTTGGCCAGAATCATCAAAAAGAAATTTTTACTTTCATGTGCAATAAAGTGCTGATTAAAATATTTTCTGACTGGGTGTTTATTTAGTTTTGAAGGTGATTAAATTTTTAAAATCTTTTTATAACCCAATTATTTTCCACTTTGAATAATTTTGTTGATGCTATGTGACCTTGTTGATGGAAGACCTGCTAAATTAAGGAGCATTTCTAAAATTTTGTTATGAAAGATTGATTTTGTATGTGAGGCAAGTATGATACTCTGAACTCTGTGTTAGGATTATGTAGAACACACATTTTACCCCGGACTCTGGGGATAAAATGATATGAGACACATATGTCCTTTTGGACTAATGGGTGACAGGATTATTGTTGATAGGTACCGCTGAGTCAACTCATATAGCTACCCTTTGAATAACAGAATTGAAACTTGCCCTATCTGCTCTAACCTCACAATCTCTGATATACTCGAGCCTATCCTGGAGAGAGTTAAACCGGGCTGCTCCTTGGAAGCAAGGATTCTGGGGCTTCATCTATCATACTTTGGACATGTTGTAAGGAGGGACCGGTCCTTAAAGAGGGACATCATGCTTGGGAGGGTGGAGGGACAGCGCAGGAGGGGAAGACCCTCTATGAGGTAGATTGATTCAGTGACTGGGGTAATCGGAGTGGGTGTGTTGGAGACAGTGCGATTGGCACAAGACAGAGCAGAGTTTAGGGCTGTTGTACATGCGGTTGCTATGAGTCGCAAGCGACTCGACGGCACATAACAATAAAAACAACATTGTTATTGACTGTGACAATCCATCTTGTTGATGGTCTTCCTCTATTTCTTTGACTATATACATTTCCCAGCATGATATCTTTTTTTCCAAGGACTAGCCTCTCTTGACAACATGCCCAAAGAATGTGAACAAAGTTTCACCATTCTTACCTCTAAGGAGCATCTTGGCTACACAACTTCTAAGACAAACTTGTTTGTTTTTTTGCAATCCATTGGATATTAAATACTCTTCTCCAACACCATAATTCAAAAGCTTTGATTATTCTTTTGTCATCTATCCATTATCTAACTTTCAGATGCATGCTGTTATGGTTGTAATGTGCTATCAAGTTGGAAACAATTCATAACTGATTCTCCAGCAGTTTTTCCAGAGGCTGTAAATCACAAGGGAGGAGGTAGCCATTTTTTCTTCTTCAAAGAAGCTGGTGAATTTGAACCAGATGCCTTTGGGCTGGCAGCACAACTCCTTACCAATAGACTACCAGCTCTCCCTAGGAAGCAATTGCAAACACCATGGTTTGTATCAAACAGTATCATTAATATCACATTCAAGCAAAATCCTGCTGATTATCCAAAAACAACTGAAACAGTACATTGACAGAGAATTACCAGAAATAATAGCTGTGCTTAGAAGATCCATGGCACAAGGAACATCATTGCTGATGTCAGATGGACCTTGGCTGAAAGTAGAGAGTACCAGAGGAATAAAAGGATGTCTGTCTTTGTTTTATTGGCTATACATAGGCATTTTACTGTGTGAATCACAACAATTTGTGGCTAACCTCATACAAAACCTGTACTTGGACCAGAACACAGTAGTCAGAACAGAGCAAGGGAATACTTCATGGTTCAAAATCAAGAAAGGAGTGTGTCAGGGATGCATCTTGTCTCCATATCTTTTCAATTTATATGTGGAACAGCTCTTCAGGAGGCTAGACATTTTGAGGAGGAAGACTCATTAACAACCTGAGTTATTGCAGATGACACAACATTGCTTGTCCAAACTGAGGAGGACCTGAAGCCTTGGCTGCACAAGGTTAAGGACTACAGTCTGCAATATGGATTGATGCTCACCATTAGGAAAACAAAGATTCTCACCACTAGGCCAATTGGCAGCACCATGATAGATGGAGAAGAAATTGAGATTGTCAACAATTTCAGCTAGCTCATTTCCACAATCAAAACTATTGGCCCTAGCAGTCAGGAAAATCAAAAGACGAATTGCATTAGAAAAATCTGCTGTCAAAGACCTCTACAGAGTACTGAAAAGTAATGATGTCAGTCTGGAGACTAAGGTGCACTTGATCAGGCTATGGTCTTAGCAATTACTTGCTGTGCGTCAGAGAGCTGCACAATGACTAAGAATGATAGATGAAGAATTGATACTTTTGTGTTGTGGTGCTGGAGAAGAGTATTGAACATACCACGGGTTTCCAAGAGAACTAACAGGGCTCTCTTGGAGAGGTTCAAATCAAGCTGCTCCTAGGAGGCAAGGATTTTGGAGGGCCAGTCTGTGGAGAAGGACATCATGCTTGGAAGGGTGGAGGGACAGCAGAGGAGAGGAAGATCCTGGGAGAAATGAATTGGCACAATAACTGGGGTAATGGTGTCAGGTTTGTTAGAGACAGTAAGATTGGCTTACGATAGATCAGGGTTCATCACTGTGAGTTGCAGTTGACCCGAAGGCACATAATAACAGGAAGTTCTGAAAAAAATATAGAAACTCTGGCAGACTAGTGAGTACAGAATCGTGTTACAAAGCCAAAGGTAGTCAGTTGATATCCACTAGCCCAACTCTTTGTTGTTGTTATTGTTAGTTGCTGTTGAGTTGGCTCTGACTCATAGTGCCCCTGTGAACAACCTGGAATTTGCCCTATCCTGCGCTATCCTCATAATGTCTGCCAGACTCATGCTCATGGTGGTAGTCACTATGCCCATCCAATTCTCTTTTGCTAACCCTCCACCTTTTCCAATGACTGATTTGTCCTGAAAATATATCCAAAGTAAGTGAAATGAAGTTTCACCATCCTTGCCTCTAAGGAGGACTGTGATTATATTTTCTTCAAAACAAATTTGTCCTTTTGGCAGCCCATGGAATATTCAGTACTCTTTGCCAACACACAGTTCAAATACATCAATCCTTCTACCATCACCATTATTCTTTGTCAACTTTCATATGCATAGGAAGCAACTGAAAATAACATCACTTGAATCAGGCACACCTTAGTCTTTAAATGACATCCTTGTTCTTTAGGATTTTGGAGAGCTCTGTGACAGCAGATTTTATAATGCAACACGCCTTTTGATTTATTTTCTCCTTCTGCCGTGGATGTTGATAGTGGATCCTTTAAAATAAAATTGTTGACAACTTCAATATTTTCTCTGCCAACATAATGTTGCCCATTGGTCTAGTGATGAAGATTTTTTTATTGGTGTTGCATTGTAACCCATAGTGAGTGATGTAGTCTTTGATCTGCAAAAAGTGCTTCAAGTCTTTTTCACTTTTTGCAAGCAATGTTGTGTCATCTGCATAATGGAGGTTTTTGGTAAGTCTTCCTTGAATCCTGAATCCACATTCTTCTTTATATAGTCCATGTTCTTGAATTATTTGCTCAGAATAGATATTAAATAGGTTTGGAGACAGGATATAACCCTAATGGATGCCTTTCATGATTTAAAACAATGCAGTGTTCCCTTGTTCTATTCAGACAATAGCTTCATGGTATATGTTTAAATGTCTCATGAGCACAATTAAGTGTTCTAGGATTACCATTCTTAATATTAACCATAATTTGTTATGATCCACATAATGTAATTCCTTTGCATAATCAATAAAACTCAAACAAACATCTTTCTGGTGTTCTCAGCTTTCAACCCAGGTGCACCTAACATCAGTGATGGTATCTCTTGTGTCATGACCTCTTCTGAATGTAGTTTGATTTTTGGGTAGTTCCTTGTCAATGTGTGTGGTTTCAGCCATTTTCTGATAATCTTTAACAAGATTTCACTTGTATATGTTATTAATGATGCTGTTGGATAATTTCCACATTCTGTTGGATCACCTTTTTTTGGGAATGAGATTGAATATGGATCTCTTCCACCCATTTGGTCAAGTTGCTGTCCTCCATATTTGTTGGCAGAAACTGATGAGCATGTCCAAGTTTGTATCTGTTTCCTGAAGGACCTCACTTGGTATTCTATCAATTCCTGAAGCCTTATTTTTTTGTCAATGGCACCACTGCAGCTGGAACTTTCCCCTTTATTACCACTGTCTCCTGATCATAATCTACTTCCTGAAATGGTTCTGTGTCTGCCAAGTCTTTTGATATATTGACTTTGTGCCTTTCCTCCATCTTCTTTTAATGCTTCCTGGATCTTTCAAAATTTAGCCCATAACATCCATCAGTATTACAGCTCAAGGCTTGAATATGTTCTTCAGTTTTCTCAGCTTGAGAAATGCCAAGTGAGTTCTTACTTTTTGGTTTTCTAACTCCAACTCCTTGCACATTTCACTATAATATTTTTCTTTGTCTTCTTGAGTTGCTTTTTGAATCTGTTCAGCTCTCTTACCTCAACATCCTTTCCCCATTTTTTGACTTCTTTTAGTTCCAATTCAAGTTTCAGGGTCTCTTCTGACATCCATTTTGGTCCTCTCTTTATTCTTGGTCTTTGTAATGTCCTTTTGCTTTCTTTATAAATGATGTGCTTGATGTCATTCCACAGCTCTCCTGGTCATTAGTGTCTAATATAGAAAATCTATTCTTAAGATTTTTTTTTAAAATACAAGTGGATACACTTAAAGTCAAATTTTGGATTTTTTTTCATTTTCTTCAACTTCAATTTGAATTTGTGTATGAGTATTTGATGGTCTACAATCAAGTCTTGGCTTAGTTTTCAGTGCTGATCTTGAGCTTCTCTTACTTCTTTTCCCATAGATGTAGTAAATCTGATTTCTATGTGGTTCATCAGGTGAAAAAATTTGCAATGAATAAATTATTCACTGTACAAAATTCTATCATGTGATCTTCAGCTTCATCTCTGTTGCCAGATTTTCCAACTGCCAGTTCTTGTTTGTTTCTAACTATTGTATTCTAGTTGCTAGTCATTATTAATGATTATTGATTGTATGTTTAATCAATTTCAGATGCAAAAGTTGGCAGAAACCCTCAATTTCCTCATCTTTGGCTTTTGTGGTTGGTATATATATGTGAACAATTATTTTATTAACAGGACTTCCTTGAAGGTATATAATGATATCCTATCATTCACTGTATTGTACCTCAGGATATATCTTGAAATGCTCCTTATGAAGATCAGTGCTCCAAGATTCCTCTTCAATTTGTAATTTCTGGCATAGTTCATCATGTGGCTGTCTGACTCAAAATGTCCAATATCAATTCATTTCAGGGCACTGATGCCTAGGATGTTGCTCTTAATGCATTGCATCCCATTTAACTTTTTATGATTTCCACAACTTCTTGCTCTTTAGATGGGCTCAAATATCTCTCTGGACTTTGAACTACTACCATGTCAGTCACTTGGCAGATACATGCAATCTAGGGCACCTGACAATGTGGTGTTCGTGTGAATATAAAATTGTCTTGAGAAAATAAACTTTCAAACAACACATCCAATACATGACTTCCAGTTAGTTCCAGCTCATAACAATTCTCCATTGCCTTTTGTTTTCAATTTTAAATTTATTTTAATGAAAGTTTACAGAGACTTTGGATTTCCATTCATTTGTTGTTGCACTTTTCTCCCTGCCCACCGATTTCCCTCAATTCTCTTTTCTTTTTGAAAAGTAATAGAAAAAATTCTTTCATTGTTATTCAGTCCCTCCCCTCCAAGTCCACTCCACTATGCTACCTTTGTTCAGGACTACTGCTATAGTAATAATATCTAATCACATATCCCTTTTAAACATTTCTTTCCCTCATTTGTTACAATGCAGTATACATTATGTATCCCATCTTTCTCAGTCTCCCCCTCAACCCTGATGTCAGTCCTCTTTTATAACAGTGGCATTATGCCATATTTGTCTTTTTGTGACTGAGATATATCACTCAGCATAATGTCCTCCAGGATCATCCATTTTGTGTAATATTTCATGAGTTCCTTGTTTTTCAATGCAGTGTAGTATTCCATTGTGTGAATATACCAGAGCTTCTCTATTCATTCGTCTATTGATGGACACTTGGGTTGTTTCCAACTCTTTGCTATTGTGAACAAAGCCAACATAAACATAGGTGTGCATGTATCTGCTTGGGTGACAGTTATGGTTTCTTTGGAGTGTATTTCCAGTAGTGGAATTGCTGGGTCAAGTGGTATTTCTATTTGAAACTTTTTGAGAAAATGCCATACAGCCTTCCATAGTGGTTGCACCATTTTACACTCCCGCCAGCAGTGAATAAGGGCCCAGTTTCTCCAGAACCTCACCAGCATTTGTTGTTTGCTGTTCTGTTAAATTTTGCTATTCTTACTGGGGTAAGATGATAGTATCTCATAGTTGTTTTTATTTCCATTTCTCTTAGAGCTAGGGATTTTAGACATTTCTTCATCAAATTTTTGGGTCTGTACATCTCTGTGGGAGGAGACAGCCCACCGTTTTTCAGAGTAGTGGCTGGTGGATTCGAATCATCAGGTTTTTGGTTGCTACTTTTTGCCATATCAAAAAAGCAGAGTTTGAGAAATATACATACAAAGATCATCTCTCAGTAAACAAACAAACAAACAAAACCCCAGAATCCCCCAATCAAGCACCTTCTCCCAAAACAAAAAACAAACAAAACCACATGAGACAGAAATTTTGCAAAAATCACACCTCCATGATACTTCACCTTATTAAAAAAATCTTGTAAAAACTGTCATTTGCAGCACAGCACACCCATTTCTTCAGTGTAAACATTTATACAAATCTCTTCCTGATGGCTGCATGTGAGAAAGCAGCTACTCAATAAAACCCAGAGGAGGAATATGTAGGTATATGTCCTGCATATCATGAATATGTTAGAAGATAGTATTTAGCTGTGATTTCAGTAAGTATTGTAGGTTTTATGGGAGGTCAAATTCACTTTCTATAGGGGAAGGACATGAGATAATTTTGCGTGAAGTAATAATGATGAGAACTTTTGCTGCAGTCAAAATACATCAGCAACTCTGGCAAAAAGTGAAAGAAGCACTTTAGGATAAATCCAGAAAGAATCAATTAATCCAATTTAAAACAAAATAACACCTCCTTCATTCTTTACGTTAATACGGAACTTTTGCTGAAAATTCACTTTGCTCTAAAATGGCCTCATTTTCCCTTTTAATTTGCATTTTCTTTCTGCCCAGATACAACTGGCAGAAACCCAGTGACAGTCCCAGAAAGACAAATGGGCTCTGGCACCTCGATTAAAATCTTAGGACTGTCCTTTTTGCATTTGTTTCTTTGTATAATCTGTCCACATTTGCATATTACATACCCAAATTCTGCCAACAAAGACAGGAAATTTGGAACTTCCTTCTGGGTTTAATGTTATCTGATTGTTTTTCAGCAACTAGAATCATGCTCTGATGACAGTATCAACAACTTTAGCAGTTTGGAATTGTGCTCAAGCCTTCTGGGCAAAGAATATGTATAAAAAAAAATATAGCAACAAGGAGGTTGGGCACATTATTCACACACAGGGTGAGCTCATTTCTTCACCCAGGGAAATCAGGAGCAAACTACCAGTCCAAGGTTAATTTTGTTTTCTGTTCATCCAAGAACATGGCATACTATCATGAAGAGAGCAGAGGGGATGTTTATAATGGATAAAGAGGAACCTCTTCCAGATAAAGGAGATAGTCCAAGGACTGGAGGTCCAGAGAATTGTTGGATTTTTAAAGTCCTTCTCTGCTCACAGTTTAATGCAAAATCCTTCAAAAGGTTAGTATTTCAACAGCCTTGCCTTAACCTTTTTGAAACAGAAGAGGGCAGCTTACCATGCCTTATGTTAGATGCATTTATCTATCTATCTATCTATCTATCTATCTATCTATCTATCTATCTATCTATCTATCTATCTACTGAAAAGGCAACTGACCTTTGAATGAAAAGGAAAATATCTCTTTCTCCATGAGTGGATCAAAGTGCTCTGTTAATACTCCCATGTGTAAATACTAGCAACAATGCTGTGTTTACAGTCTACTTTTATAACATTTTGAAACTTTAGTTGAAGACAAACTCTTAAAAGATTTGTTTTACTATAAAGAAGTAGAGCTTGCTGCATTGAAAAACAAGGAACTCGTGAAATATTATTCAAAATGGGTGACCCTGGAGGACATTATGTTAAGTGAAATATTTCAGTCACAAAAGGACAAATACTGCATAGTGCCACTGTTGTAAAATGGGACTGATATAGGAGTTGGGTTGGGGGAGATTGAGAAAGATGGGATAAATAATGTATACTTCATTGAAACAGATGAGGGAGAGAACTGTTTAAAAGGTATACCTGATTAGGTATTATTGTCATGACAGGAGTCCAGAACGAAGGCTGCATAATGGAGTGGACTTGGGGGGAGGGATTGTATAACAATGAAAGAATGTTTCTTTTACTTTTCAAAGAGAAGAACTGAACTGGAGGGAAGGGAGTACTCAGGGAGAAAAGAACAACAATGAATGAATGAAAACGTAAAATCTCTGTAAATTTTTATTAAAATTAATAACAATAAAATTTTTTAATAAAGTAGTTCTTAAGCAAAATGCATCTAAATTTTAAGCAAATTACAATATCCACATCATTTGAACCCATGGTTGTAGGTATCCAACTAATTATGTAAATGAAGCTCTGATCTCCCCAACTCTACCCACCCCTACCAATTCTTTTTTTTTCTTCTGATTCTTTGTCTTTTTGTGACTGAGATATATCACTCAGC
>NW_006399862.1:7646263-7647621 GCF_000299155.1 Elephantulus edwardii
TTTGGGTGGCACTGTATATGAGTAAGACTTTTTCCTGACACAGGCCCTAAACTGGCAGCAATAGCTGCCCCAATAATTTTGGCCATTCTCTGGTCTTTTTTCTTCCCTCTAGATCCCAGTTGTTAAAAGACATCATTTGAACCCATGGTGTAGGTATCCAACTAATTATGTAAATGAAGCTCTGATCTCCCCAACTCTACCCACCCCTACCAACTCTTCCCCTGTGAAAAAAGTCCAGTCTTTCCTCAAGAGCCTTTCTTAAGGCTCTGTAAATTTATCAAAAGTATTTGGAAAATTTCTTGTGACATCCATTTTGGTCTTTTGTCCCTCCTCTGTCTTTGTAATGACCATTTGCACTCTGCCTGGATGATACCTTTGATATCCTCCCACAACTCATCTGGTCTTCGCTCATTAGTGTTCAAGGCCTCAAACCTGTTCCTGAGATTGTTCTGAAATTCAGGCGGGATGAACTCAAAGTCATATTTTGTTTCCCATGGATTCGGTTTAATTTTCCTCAGCTTCAGCTTGAACTTGCATATGAGTAGTTGGTGGACTGTTCCATAATCAGCTCCTGGCCTAGTTTTCACAGCTGATATTGAGCTTCTCTAGGGGTTCTTTCCACAGATGTTATCAGTCTGATTCCTGTGCGTACCATCAGGTGAAATCCATGTATATAACCTGCGTTTATGTGTCTTACAAAAGGTATTTGATTGTGCAAAATTCAATCATTCTATCTCCAGCTCCATTTCTGTCATTGAGTCCATGTTTTCCAACTACTGAATGTTCTTCTCTGTTCCCAACTTTTGCATTCAAGTCGCCCAATATTATCAATGCGTATTGATTGCATGTTTGATTGATTTCCACTCTAACAGTTGGTAGATCCTGTATTTCCTCTTCCTTGGCTCTGGTTGTTGGTGCATATATCTGAATGATAGTCCAAAATGGATGTCAGAAGAAACTCTGACTATTGCACTGGAGCACAGAGAATCTAAAGCAGAAGGAAGAATTCAAGATACTAAAGAGCTGAACAGAAGATTTCAAAAGGTAGCATGGGATGACAGAGTAAAATATTACGATGAAATGTGCAAGGAACTGGAATCAGAAAATCAAAAGCTCCACACTTGCTCAGCATGTCTTAAGCTCAAGGAACTGTAGAACAAAATCAAACCTTGAGTTGCTATAATCAAGGATGCTTTAGGCAGAATATTAAATGAATCGGGAAGTATTAAAAGAAGATGGAAAGAATATACTGAGTCACTGTATCGAAAGGGATTGGCAGACACAGAAGAATTTCATGAAACAACATATGAGCAAGAGCCTATGGTGATGAAGGAAAAAGTTCAGGCTGCTTTGAATGA
>NW_006399862.1:7647776-7657280 GCF_000299155.1 Elephantulus edwardii
AAGTTGCACCAAGAAATCTGGAGAACAACCACTTGGCCAACTGACTGGAAGAGATCTATATTTGTTCCCATTCCAAAGAAGGGTGACCCAACAGAATGTGGAAACTATAGAACAATATCATTGATTTCACATGCAAGCAAGATTCTACTGAAGACCATCCAAAACCAACTGGAACAGTACATTAGCAGACAGCTGTCAGAATCCAGGCTGGGTTTAGAAGGAGTTGTGGTACTAGGAACATTGTAGTTAATGTCAGATGGGTCTTCGCTGAAAGCAGGGAATACCAAAAGAATGTCTATCAATGAATGTCTATCATTGATTACGCAAAGGCGTTTGACTGTGTGGATCATAACAAACTGTGGCTGACTCTGAGAAGAATGGAAATCCCAGAACACTTGATCATGCTAATGCGAAACCTATACTTGGACCAAGAGGCAGTCATTAGGACAGAGCAAGGAACACTGCATGGTTCAAAATTGGGAAGGGCGTATACCAGGGATGTGTCCTGTCTCCATACCTTTTCAACCTGTATGCAGAACAGATTATCTGGGAGGCTAGGCTCTATGAGGAGAAATACGGCATCAGGATTGGTGGAAGATCTATCAACAATCTGCGTTATGCAGATGACACAACCCTGCTTGCTGAAATTGAGGAGGACTTGAAGCGCTTGCTGCAGAGGGTCAAGGACTTTAGCCTTCAATATGGATTGAGGCTCAATATCAAGAAGACAAAGATTCTCACCACTGGACCAATTGGGAGCATCAGGATGGATGGTGAAGAGATTGATATTGTTCACAACTTTAGTCTGTTTGGTTCCACAGCCAATACTCTTGGCATCAGCAGCCATGAAATTAAAAAGACATATTTCAATGGGAAGATATGCTGTTAGGGACCTCTCCAAAGTACTGAAGAGCAATGGTGTCTCTCTGGAGACTAAAGTGCATTTGATACAGGCCATGGCCTTTGCAATCACTTGCTATGCACCAGGGAGCTGGACAATGACTTGGGAGGATAGAAGGAGAGTTGATGCCATTGAGCTGTGGTGCTGGAGAAGAATATTGAGTGTACCATGGACTACTAAGAAAATAAACGGATTCATCCTGGAGAGGCTTAAACTGGGCTGCTCCTTGGAGGCAAGGATTCTGGGGCTTTGTCTGACATACTTTGGACATGTTGTAAGGAGGGACCGGTCCTTGGAGAGGGACATTATGCTTGGGAGGGTGAAGAGACAGCGAAGGAGGGGAAGACCCTCTATGAGGTGTATTTATTCAATGACTTGGGTGATCGGGATGGGTGTGTCAGAGGCAGTGCCATTGGAACAGGACAGAGCAGGGTTTAGGGCTGTTGTACATAGGGTCACTATGAGTTGCAAGTGACTCTACGGCACATAACAACAACAACAACAACAGCAACAACAACAACAACAATCATGACCAAATGGGATTTTAACAGGTATGCAAGGATGGTTCAACATAACAAAAAACAACCAATGTAACTCAACATACTAACAAAGCAAATAATAAGAACCACATGATCTTAGCAATTGGTGTGGAAAAGCATTTGTCAAAATCTACCATGCCTTCCTGATAAAGTCACTTAACAAAATTGGAATAAAAGGTCATTTCCATTCATTAGTGAAAAGTATATATGCAAAACCAAGAATCAATATCATTCTCAATGGAGAAAGACTAAACACATTTTCCTTGTGAACCGGGACCAAAGATACCACTTCCATTCAATAATGTATTGGAAGTGCTTGCCAGTGCACAATGACAAGAGAAGGAAATAAAAGGCATCCAGATTGGCAAAGAAATGGTTAAACTGTCACTGTATGCAGATGATATGATAACGTACACAGAAAACCCCAAGGACTCAACCATAACAAAAAATGTTAAAACTCGTAAACCAATTTAGTGGAGTAGCAGAATAAAAGATCAATATCCAAAAATCAGTTGGATACCTCTACAGTAACAAAGAGAACTCAGACAAGGAAACCTAGAAAGCAATACCATTTACAAAAGCCAACAACAGAATGAGGTACTGTGGAGTGAAGATAACTAGAGACACAAAAGACCTGTACAAAGAAAACTATAGAACATTCTTTCCCACAAGACACAATATAAGACATAAAGAAATGGAAAAATGTGCCCTGTTCATACATAGGAAGACTCAATATTGTGAAAATGACAATCTTACCAAAAACAATCTACATGTTCAGTGCAATCCCAACCCAGATACCGAATTCATTTTTCAAGGAAATCAAAAGGCAAATTGTTAAGTTTCTTTAGAGAGCAAAGAGACTCTGAATAAGCAAAGCACTTCTGAAAAACAAAAGTGAAGCGGGAGACATAGCACTCCCTGATCTCAAAACCTACTACACAGAAGTAGTAACCAAAACATTGTACTGATACAATGACAGGCACGTAAACCAATAGAACATAATTGAGAAACTAGAAATAGACCCAGCTGTCTATGGTCACTTGATATTTGCTAAGAAAATAAAACCCATCATATCAGGAAAAGACAACCTCTTCAACAAATGATACTGACAACACAGGACTTCCACCTGCAGAAAGCTGAAAGAGGATCCACATCTCACAGCAGACACAAAAGTCAATTCAAATTGGTTCAGATTCCTGGGAGGAAAGCCTAAAACCATAAAGTTCATCAGAGATAAACTGAGATTATGTTTACAGGGCCTAGTCTATGGTATAAACAGACTTCCAAATACAGCCAGAAATGCTCAGTCTGGAGAAGCTAAAATTGATGAATGGGACCTTCTAAAGATTAAACCCTGTGTGCATAAAAAACTTTTCCTAACAGAGTGAAAAGAAAATCTACTTACTGGGAAAAACATTTGGCAATAACATCTCAGTCAAGGGTCTCACAGAAAAAGTTTACAGAATCCTACAATGCCTCCACATGAAAAGACTGATAATCCAATTACGAAAAGGCAAAAGACATGGAAAGACTTCACAGAGGAAGATAGTCAGATGGCGAACAGACACATGAAGAAATGCTCAAAATCACTGGCAATAAGAGAGATGTAAATCAAAACCACAATGAGATACCATCTCACTCCAGTAGCTGTGGCAAATTTTAACAGGACATTAAGTAATAAATGTTGGAGAAGATGTGGTGAAATAAGAACTCTTATACATTGTTGGTGTGACTGTAAAATTGTACAGGCCCTTTGGAAGGTAGTTTGGCATTTCCTCAAAAAGCTGAACATAGACATTCCATATGACCCAGCTGTTCCATTGCTTGGAATATACCCCAAGGGAATGAGAACTGGGACACAAATGGAGACTTGTACACCAATGTTCTAGAAGTATTATTCACCATCACAAGAACATGGAAACTGTCCAAATGTCCAACCACAATTGAATGGATTGAGAAGTTATGGTACATTGACACAATGGAATACTACACAGCATGCAGGAGCAATGATTTTGTAAATCATTACCTAACTTGGGAGGGACTGGAAAGCACTATCCTAAGTGAGTCAAATCAGTCTTTTTTTTTTTTTTTCAACTCAGTCTTATAAGAACAAACATTGTATACGACCATTTTTGTAGAATGAGGATCCAAGGGAGTGAGGGTGGGAACAAAGGGGTGAGGATGGGTGAATGGAGAGGTTGGCTAATCATAGGTTGACATAATTTGATGGGGGAAGGGAGGTGTGGGTAAAGGAAATAGGTAATATCCAGTGTGAAAAATGAATTTTGTAAATAAACCAGTACAAACAGACAAAACTTAAAAAAATATTTATAGACAGTCATTTTGGTGCCACTGCCCAACAGTGTTACTTGGTGCAGCTTTTACTCTCCTTCTTGTCACCCAACTGTACTCCCCTAGTGACACCACTGCCCTGAGGCTGTGATACTTGTTGAGGTAAACAAGAGACAGAAAAAATTAGCAAAAACATGTAAAAGACTGACTGTTAACTTCCTACAATGAAAAAAGAGTGGTAATGGTGAACTCAGAGAAAGAGGTGTCTGATTTCTGGCTGCATCCCTGAACTAGTTTGTAACCATGATATCTGTAATTTGATATTGGCAAATCTTAGCTTTTTCCTCTGTGAAATGGATCCTATTCTACCGGACAATTTAGAGAATCAGATATGTTGTTGTTGTTGTTATGTGCCGTCGAGTCACTTGCATCCCTAAACCCTGCTCTATCCTGTGCCAATTGCATTGCCTCTGACACACCCATCCCGATTACCCCAGTCACTGAATCAATCCACCTCATAGAGGGTCTTCCCCTCCTGCGCTGTACCTCTACTCTACCCAGCATGATGTTCCTCTCCAAAGACCTGTCTCTCCTTACAACATGTCCAAAGTATGTCAGACGAAGCCCCAGAATCCTTGCCACCAAGGAATAGCCTGGTCTTCACCATTTATCCTGAAGCTACCGATTGGGCCGGTGGTGGGAATTTTTGTCTTCTTGACATTGAGTCTCAGTCCATACTGAAGGCTGCAGTCCTTGACCCTCTGCAGTAAATGCATGAGGTCCTCCTCAGTTTCAGCGAGCAAAGTTGTGTCATCTGCATAACGCAGATTGTTGATAGATCGTCCACCAATCCTAACGCCATGCTTCTCCTCATAGAGCCCAGCCTCTCGGATAATCTGCTCTGCACACAGGTTGAAAAGGTATGGAGATAGGACACATCCCCGGCGTACACCCTTCCCAATTTTGAACCATGCAGTATTGCCCTGCTCTGTTCTGACGACTGCCTCTTGGTCCAAGTATAGGTTTCTCATCAGCACGATTTAAATGTTCTGGGATTCCCATTCTTCTCAGAGTCAGCCACAGTTTGTTATGATCCACACAGTCAAATGCCTTTGCATAATCAATGAAACACAGATAGACATTCTTCTGGTATTTTCTGCTTTCAGCTAAGATCCATCTAACATCAGCTACAATATCCCTAGTACCACGACCCCTTCTAAACCCAGCCTGGACTTCTGGCAGTTCTCTGCTGATGTACTGTTCCAGTCGTTTTTGGATAATCGGTAGCATCAGGATGGATGGTGAAGAGATTGAGAGTGTTCACAGCTTCAATTTGCTAGGCTCCACGGTCAACACTCGTGGCACCAGTAGCCAGGAAAGAAAAAAAAAAAAACAACGTATTGCGATGGGAATGTCTGCAGTTAGGGACCTCTCTAAAGTACTCAAGAGCAACGGTGTCTCTCTGGAGACTAAGGTGCACCTGATAGAGGCCATGGTTTTTGCAATCACTTGTTATGCATCAGAGAGTTGGACAATGACTGGGGAGGATAGAAGGAGAATTGACACCTTTGAGCTGTGGTGCTGGAGAAGAGTATTGAATGTACCGTGGACTGCCAGGAAAACAAACAGATTCATCCTAGAGAGGGTTAAACCAGGCTGCTCCTTGGAGGCAAGGATTCTGGGGCTTCACCTGACATGCTTTGGACATGTTGTAAGGAGAGACAGGTCTTTAGAGAGGGACATCATGCTGGGTAGAGTGGAGGGACGGTGCAGGAGGGGAAGACCCTCTATGAGGTGGATTGATTCAGTGACTGGGGAAATCAGGATGGGTGTTTCAGAGGCAATGAGATTGGCATGGGATAGAGCACGGTTTAGGGCTGTTTTACATAGGGTCGCTATGAGTCACAAACGACTCGACGACACATAACAACAACAACAGGATGAATCTGTTTGTTTTCTTGGCAGTCCATGGTACACTCAATAATACAACACAAGGGGCTAAGTGTAGAGCCAAAGAGATAATTTCTGTCGTTTGTTGTTGTTTTTAGGTGCTATCGAATCGAGTACGACTCATAGGAACCATATGAACAAAAGATCTGAGCCCTGTTCTATGTTGAGCCATGCTCACACTTCCTGACACACACAGTAGTCACTGTGTCAGTTCACCTGGTTGAAGGTCTTCCTTTCCTTCATGGACCCTGCACCCTTCCCAAATATTATGTCCTTCTCCAAGGAATAGCACTTCCTAGCAACATGTGAGGTGAAGCCTCATCATTCTTGCCTCCAAAGATCAATCTGGCTACACGTTCTCCAAGACATATCTATTTGTTCTTTTGACTGTCCAGGGGATGTTCAGTTGTCTTCTCCAACACCACAGCTCAAAGGTGCCAATTCCTTTCCTTTCCTTTTTATTCATTGTCCAGCTCTCAGATGCATAACAAGTACTTGGAAAGACTATGGCCCGAATCAGATGCACCTTAGTCTTCAAACTGACATTAGTACTTCTCAATAATTTGGTAAAGTCCCTAACTGCAGATTTTCCCAGTGCAATGTATCTCCTTATTTTCTGACTGCTGGTCCCAAGGGTATTAATTGTGGATCCAAGTAAAATAAAGCTGTTCGCAATTTCAATGTCCTCTCCATCCATCATGACATTGCCTATCAGTCAAATGGTATCTTTGTTTTTCTGAAATTGAGATGCAATCCATACCGAAGACTGCATTTTTTAAGCTTCTGCAACAAGTGCTTCAAGTTCTTCTCACTTTCAACAAGCAAGCTTGTGTATCTGCATAACTTAGGTTATTGATGAATCTCCCTCCAATACTGATGCCACCCTCCTTTTCACAAAGTCTAGATTTTCATATAATTTGCTCAGCATGCAGATTGACTAAGTAGGGAGAGAGACTACAACCCTGGTGCACTTCCTTCCCAATTTCAAACTGCAGTGCTTTCCTGCTTTGTTTGCTCAACAGACTCCTGGTCCCTTAGAGACTTTCATTCTGATAGAATCAATCATATATGTACAAAAAAATTAATTGCAGGACTATCTGACTGAAAAGTCTCTAAGAAAAGAAATGGTTTTACCTGATGGTCATGGTGCCTGCCTTTTTCTTTCTCATTGCTGTCGAGTTGGAATGGACTCAAACCTGACCATCCATTGAGTTTCCCAGGTGGTAAGTCCCAAGGGAGAAGACAGCCCATTTTCCTTCTGTTCTTACATAGTAACTCAACAATTCAACTCATTGCTGTCTATTCAGGACTGACTCATAGTTGGTCCTCCAGTGCATTTTCAGAGGCAGTAAGTTTCATGGGAGGAGATTGTCCATCTTTCTCTCTTGGAGCTGCTGATGAATTGAAACCATGAAAGAGGGATCACATTCGGTTTAGCAGAACAACTCTCTACAGACTACATCATCCAATGCATGCTTATACAGTTGATGTGATGGTAAGTCTGTTACTTAATTAGAAAGGGCACTATGGTTATTATTTATGTTTATCTTTAAAGTTTGCTTTCCCTTTTGCTTCACATCTAGCCACATACATCCAGTCTCTGATGGCTTAGTCCATACGAGTTGTTCTGTTAACCCAAAGGCTGTACCTCTTTGGTGATTTCAGAGCTTTGTAGGAGCAGGTGAGGAATCTCCTCCTGTGCCATTTATAGACTCCTGAAAACACACTGAAAAGTCAGCTAGGAGTCATTTTCAAACTGATGGCAATGCTGTTTTTCACATACAAGTGCATCACGTAGGAAAAGGGCTGAGTGTAAACAGGTGTTTGGACTTTGTGTAGAATTTGAGTAAGTGTAAAACTTCAGAGAGGCTACCCCGAAAGAAACAATAGGAAATTGTCATGGTACATGACCAGGATTCTAGGACCTACACAGAAGGGAAAAACCATTCTTATAGAAAATAAAATACCAAAGCTATTCTCTTTTATTATTATTATTTTTAATGAAAGTTTACAGAGGCTTAAGATTTCCATTTATTCATTGTTGCACTTTTCTCTCTGCCCACTCCTCCCCTCTAATTCACTCTTCTCTTTGAAAAGTAAAAGAAAAATTGTTTCATTGTTATACAATCACTCCCTCAAAGTCCACTCCATTATGCAACCTTCATTCTGGACTCCTGTCATGACAATAATAACCAATCATCTATCCATTTTAAATAGTTCTCTTCCTCATCTGTTTCAATGCAGTATACATAATTTATCCCCTCTTACTCAGACTCCCCTCAATCCCGATGTCAGTCCTGTTTTACAAGAGTGGCTCTATACAGTATTTGTCTTTTTGTGACTGAGCTATTTCACTCAGCATAATGTCCTCCAGGGTCACCCATTTTGTATAATAATTCATGAGTTCCATGTTTTTCAATGCAGCATAGTAGTCCATTGTGTGAATATACCACAGGTTCTCTATCTATTCATTTGTTGATGGGAACTTGGGTTGTTTCAAACTCTTTGCTATTGTGAACAAAACCACAATAAACATGGGTGTGAATATATCTGCATGGGTTGTGCTTATGGTTTCCTGAATATTCCCAGTAGTGGAAACGTTGAGTCAAATGGTATTTCTATTTGCAACTTTTTGAGAAAGTACCATACTGCCTTCCATAGTGCTTACAACATTCTACACTCCCATCAACAGTGAACGAGGTTTCCAGTTTCTCCACAACCTCGCCAGCATTTGTTGTTTGTTGTTCTGTTAAATACCAAAGCTATTCTTATTTTGTTGTTGTTGTTATGTGCCATCAAGTTGCTTGCAACTCATAGCAACCCTGTGTACAAGAGCCCTAAATGCCATTCATCCTGGGCCAATCTAGCCATCTCAAACACTCTCATTCCCACCACTCCAGTCACAGAATCGCTCCATCTCATTGAAGGTCTTCCTCTCCTGTGCTGCCCCTCCACTCTGCCAAATATGATGTCCCTTTCCAAGGACCAGTCTCTCCTTGCAACATGCCCAAAGTATGTCAGATGAAGCTTCAGAATCCTTGACTCCAAGGAGCATTCTGGCTTCACCTTCTCCAGGACAAACCTGTTTGTTCTCCTAGCAGTCCATGGTATATTCAACACTCTTCTCCAACACCACAGCTCAAAGGTATCAATTATCTTTCTATCATCCCTATTGACTATACAACTCTTTGATGCATAGCATGTAATTGCAAAGACTATAGCCCGGATCAGGTTCACCTTAGTTTCCAGCCTGATGTCACTACTCTTTAGTACTCTCGAGAGGTCCCTCATCACTGACTTTCCTCAATTCAATTCCTCTCTTGATTTCCTGGCTGCTGGTACCAAGAGTGCTGATTGTGGAGCCAAGTAAACTAAAACTGTTAACTATCTCAATCTCTTCATCATCCATACTGATGCTGTGGTGAGAATCTTTGTTTTCTTGATGTTGAGCTTCAATCCGTATTGAAGGCTTCAGTCCTTGAATTTCTGTAGCAAGCACTTTAGGTCCTCCTCAGTTTCAGCAGGCAGGGCTGTGTCATCCGCATAACACAGGTTGTTGATGACTCTTGCACCAATCGTGATGTCACATTACTTCTCGTACAGCCCAGCCTTCCGGATGATCTGTTCTGCATACAGATTGAAAACGTATGGAGACAAAATACATCCCTGACAGACCCACTTCTTGGTTTTGAATCATGTAGTATCTCCTTACTCTGCTCTGATGACTTCCTCTTGGTCCAAATATAGGTTTTGCATTAGCACAATCAAATGTTCTGGGATTCCCATTCTTCTCAGAGTCAGCCATAGCTTGTTGTGATCCAC
>NW_006399862.1:7657380-7659156 GCF_000299155.1 Elephantulus edwardii
ACATCTGGCAGTTCTCTGTTGACATATTGTTCCAAACATTTTTGGATAATTTTCAGCAGAATATTGCTTGTATGTGATATCAATGATATTGTTTGATAATTTCCACACTCTGTTGGGTCACCTTTCTTTGGGATGGGAGCAAATATCAATCTTCTCCAGTCAGTGGACCAGCTGGCTGTTCTCCAGATTTCTTGGCACAACTTAGTGAGCACATCCAGGCCAGTGTTTGTTTGTTTAAATATGTCAATTGGTATGCCATCAACTCCTGGAGCCTTGTTTTTTGCTAATTTCTTCAGAGCAATGTGAACTTCCTCTTTCATCACCATAGGCTCTTGCTTATATGTCATTTCATGAAATTCTTCTGTGTCGACCAATTCCTTCTGATATAGTGTCTCTGTGTATTCCTTCCATCTTCTCTTGATACTTCCTGGATCATTTTATATTCTGCCCAAAATATCCCTAAGTATTGCCACCCATGGCTTGAATTTGTTTTTCAGCTCCTTCAGCTTAAGAAACGCTGAGCGAGTTCGGCCCTTTTGATTTTCTGACTCCAGCTCTCTGCACATTTCATTATAGTATCTTGCTTTGTCATCCCGGGCTGCCTTTTGAAATTTTCTGTTTATCTCTTTGATTTCTTAATTTCTTCCTTTAGCTTTGGCTTCTCCATGCTGTAATGCAATACTCAGAGTCTCATCTGACATCCATCTTGGCCTTTTCTTCTTTTTCAGCCTTTGCAATGATCTTTTGCATTCTTCATGGATGATTTTCTTGATATCCTCCCAGAGTTCATTTGGTCTATGCTCATTGGTGCTCAAAGCTTCAAACCTGTTCCTGAGATGATTTTGAAATTTGAGTGGGACAGACTTAAGGTCAAATCTTGGTTCCTGTGGACTTGATTTCATTTTCCTCATCTTCGGCTTGAACTTGTATATGAGTAGTTGGTGCTCTGTTCCATAATCAGCACCTGGCCTGGTTTTCACTGCTTATACTCATCTTCTCCACCGAGTCTTTCCACAAATGTAATCTATTTGATTCCTATGCATACCATAAGGTGAAATCCATGTGTATAGCCTGCGTTTATGTTTCTCATAAAAGGTATTTGCAATGACTAAATAATGGAATGTGCAGCACTCAATCATTCTACCTCCAGCTTCATTATTTGTATAAATTTCTTTTCCTGTAAATGCAGAGTGTGAAAACTATGTAATATGTGGGGCAAATGTGGTAATGCATGGGTTTCATCATTTTAAGCTGCTTTTGGTCTTATACATGCTGTCACCTAGTAAGGTCAGATGTGGCCAAAGTAAACAGGACCTCAGGTCTCAGAATGCTGAACCAGACCAGATGTCTGAATCTGGGATTATCTCTGGTTATAAATAGTTGCTGGGCACAACATCAACCAGCAAAATTAAGGGGTGTAGGGCTTGGATATTTAGAGAAAAAAAGGGAGGCAGAATGCCAAGAAATCCAAGCATTACAAACTAACCATCCGGAAGCAACAGCAGTTACAAGCCATAGGCAATTGCAGCTGACTGGAAGAAAGCTGCAAGGAGACAAAATGTACACATTCATAAAGAGGAAATACAAGAGAAAAGAGGGAGAAACAAATTCATTATAATCCCAAGCAGCTCAGTGCCCTAACTAAGTTGTACCTTCTCTTTAAAAAAATAGTTTGAGCATTTCTATGAAGATGGCACCGAAAGCGAAGAAGGAAGCCCCTGCCCCTCCCAAAACTGAAGCCAAAGCAAAGGCATTGAAGGCCAAGAAGGCAGTCCT
>NW_006399862.1:7659761-7660364 GCF_000299155.1 Elephantulus edwardii
TTATGATGTTTTGGATGTTGCCAACAAAATTGGGATCATCTAAACTGAGTCCAGCGGGCTAATTCTAAATGTAATAAATTTTTCTCACCATAAAAGAAAAATAGTTTGAGAAAAAAAAGATATGAAAAAGTAGAAATACTTGAATGCATAAAATAAAATAAATAGCACAAATAAAATTAGCATTAAAAGTCCGATTCATGGCAATTCCATGTGTGCAGACTAGGACTACTCCATAGATTATTCAAGGCTATTGCCCTTTTGAAAGCAAATTGCTAGCCTGTCCTCTGAGCTGCCTTTGGGTGAGTTCAAATGATTAACCTTTCAACTAATAGTTGAGTACTTAACTGTTTGAGTTGCCCTGGAGCATGCCTGTAAGCAGATGTTGTTATGCACTGTTGAATTGGAACCCACTCATGGCTGACCCTCCAGTGAGTTTTCAGAGGCTGTAAATCACTTGGGAGGAGATTACTCATCTTTCTTACTTTAGGTAGCTGGTGGATTCGAATCATCTGCCTTTGGATTGGCAATGCAGCTCTTTTGCCACTAGTCCACCAGAGATAGTAAAATGAAAATTTACACTATTATTAGTGAATTCTTTTTTTT